>NC_081181.1:128153077-128466632 GCF_029867415.1 Vicia villosa | reverse complement strand
TGATGATAATCTTGGTTCTGAAAAACCAAAGCAGTTTGATAATTTTGCAGATTGTGATATTGATGTATCAGAAGTTATTGAGCCAAGAAGCAACGCATCAGAAGCAGAGCTTCTCAGAAGCAAAGAATCTGAAGATCAAGTATCAGCTTCTCTGGAGAATCTAAGCATTTCTGAAGAACCATCTGTCAGAAGATCATCCAGACTCATCTCTGGTCATTCAGAAGATGTCATTCTTGGAAAGAAAGATGATCCAATCAGAACAAGAGCATTCCTTAAGAACAATGCAGACTGTCAATTAGGTCTTGTATCTTTGATCGAGCCAACTTCTGTTGATCATGCTCTAGAAGATCCAGACTTGATAATTGCTATGCAAGAAGAACTGAATCAGTTTACAAGGAATGATGTTTGGGATCTTGTTCCTAGACCCGATGGATTCAATATAATCGGTACAAAATGGGTCTTCAGAAACAAGCTTAGTGAGAAAGGTGAAGTGGTAAGGAACAAAGCCAGACTGGTGGCTCAGGGTTATAGTCAGCAAGAAGGGATTGACTATACAGAAACCTTTGCACCAGTGGCCAGGTTAGAATCTATTCGTCTATTAATTTCATTTGCCACTCAACATAACATCACTCTCTATCAGATGGATGTTAAGAGTGCCTTCTTAAATGGTTATATAGATGAAGAAGTTTATGTCCATCAACCTCCTGGTTTTGAAGACTCCATGTCTCCTAATCATGTTTTTAAACTAAAGAAATCGTTGTATGGATTGAAACAAGCTCCCAGAGCTTGGTATGAACGCTTAAGTTCTTTCCTTCTGGATAATGGTTTCACTAGAGGAAAAGTGGACACTACTCTCTTTTGTAAAACCTTTAAAAGGGATATTTTAATTTGTCAAATATATGTAGATGATATTATTTTTGGAACATCTAATGCTACACTTGGAAAGGAGTTTGCTGAGTCTATGCAGGCTGAGTTTGAAATGAGCATGATGGGAGAACTCAAGTATTTCCTTGGAATACAAATAAATCAAACATCAGAAGGAACGTATGTTCACCAAACCAAGTATGTGAAGGAACTTCTGAAGAAGTTTAATCTTCTAGACTGCAAAGAAGCCAAAACTCTTATGCATCCAACATGCATCCTAGGTAAGGATGAGGTAAGTAAGAAGGTAGATCAGAAGTTATACATAGGTATGATTGGATCTCTTCTATATTTGACTGCTTCTAGACCTGACATTCTGTTCAGTGTTTGTTTGTGTGCTAGATTCCAATCAGATCCTTGAGAATCTCATTTAACTGCTGTTAAGAGAATTCTAAGGTATCTGAAAGGTACTACTAATGTTGGCTTAGTTTACAGAAAATCTAAAGAATACAACTTAGTAGGATTCTGCGATGCTGACTATGCTGGAGACAGAATTGAAAGAAAGAGTACTTCAGGAAGTTGCCAATTTCTTGGAAGTCATTTGATCTCCTGGTATAGCAAGAAGCAAGCAACTATTGCTCTATCAACAACAGAAGCAGAATATGTCGCTGCTGCTGGTTGCAGTACACAGATGCTCTGGATGAAGAGTCAGCTAGAAGATTATCAGATATATGAGAGTAACATTCCTATATTCTGTGATAATACTTCTGCTATATGTTTATCTAAGAATCCTATTCTTCATTCAAAAGCTAAACATATTGAGATTAAACATCATTTCATAAGGGACTATGTTCAGAAGGGTGTTCTATCTTTAAACTTTGTGGATACAGACCATCAATGGGCTGATATCTTTACAAAACCCCTGGCTGAAGATAGGTTTAAGTTCATTCTGAAGAACATCAGTATGGATTTATGCCCAGAATGAGAAGATGAGAAGTTCTTATGTATGAGTATCTTCTGAAATGAAAGTGGATTATTTTTTAATCAGAAGTTCTGATTGAAATCTTTTAGAAATTATGATTCGGCTATTACTAACGTTTCATTATCTAAGTTGATTCAGAACCTCTTTTAAAGCAAAAAAGCTGAAACGTTTTATCTCGGGATGGTAAACCTGTCTTTACTGTTCAAGGATAAGCGCGCGTGCAGTTGAAGGGACGCCGACCATAGGTAACTGTGCGTATCTTATTTTTTGTCAAAGTCTCTCTCCCGTCTTGTCATGTAACATTAATTGTTTTTCACCATTTTCTTTATTGTACGTTTTCATTTTTTTTTGTCTATTTAAATCCTCCGTTCCTTTGCATTCCTCATCAAGTTTTCTCTCTCTCTCTCTCTCCTGTTTTTTCTCTTGCTCAAACAAAGTTTTTCTTTCTTTAAAAAAAATCCTAGTTCAAACCTAGCGTTCATCTTGAATCCTTTGTCTGGATCTCTTAATCATGCTCTAAGCCTGTTGAAGATCTATGACTCAAAGGCGGCAGATCTATGCATATCTCGGGATGGCTCTCCTAATACCTCTCAAGTCAGACCTCTTCTTCGATGTTGTTATCAACTTTCACCCAAAGACAGAAGACTTTCTTGAGTTATGGGAAGAGGTTAAGAATGATACTCTTAACTTCTATGTTAAGAGAAAGCCCCGTTTGCAACAGCAGTTCTCTGTCTGTGAACTGTCCCTCTCTTCCTCTTTGGTCTCTTGGATCTCTCCTACAGTGGAGGTTCTAGTCTGGAAAGACAAGAAGACCACAGGGATTCTTGATGGGTTGACACAGAATGTGTCTTGCTAGGGTTTTGTTTTTAATTTTTGTAGTCATTTCCTCTTGGGATGACTTTTTATGTATTTGCTAGGAATGTTTCTCATCTTGTTAAACATAAGAACCTTTTGTAATATCTTTTGATTATCAATGAAAAGTTTCTTTGTTTTTACATTCCAGTGATTTTATTTGTCGTTTTATACATCTGAATCTTTTGAAATATTCTTTTTGATGTTATGACAAAAAGGGGGAGAAGATAAATGATAAATGATTTGATTAATCTATCAGTTGCTGGGTAAAGCTCCCACACATTTCACTAACAAGAACTGCAAGTTCTATATGGTTTAAGTGTTTTGCAGGTATAAAGAAGTGAAGAGAATCTTCAAAGCACACAAGAAGCAAAACCATAAGAAGCGTTATTCTGTAAAAAGAATAAACTTATGGAAACTGAAGCAAGCTGAGTGCTGTCAAGCTTCAGAATCAGAAGCACTGATAATAGAATTTGATCCATATTTGTCTATTTGCTCTGACAAAATTCTATTTGCTCTGATACATTATTTTAGCCTATATCGCTCTGATACATATCATGTGATTCTAATATACATTTTATGTTCTGACTCGTTCATGCTGACTTTTGTCGTTTAGTTTTTGTTCTGTAACATTTCAGGATGTAGAGATGCTCTGATGATGCTCTGGTACATTCAACAATGTTCTGATACAAATCTAGCATGAAGTGATGTTGGTAGAAATTCAAAGCTCTGAAGCTATCCGAGTGAAGCAGAAATCAGAAGCTGTGAATGTTCTAAAGATCCAAAAAACTCAAGTTCTGAAGCTGTCCTAAATGGAAGCAGAAATCAGAAGCTGTGAATGTTCTGAAGATCAAAGAAATTCAAGTTCTGAAGCTGTCCTAGATGGAAGCAGGAATCAGAAGTTGTGAATGTTCTGATGATCAAAGAAATTCAAGTTCTGAAGCTGTCCTAAATGGAAGCAGGAATCAGAAGCTATGAGTGTTCTAGGGATCTAAAGAAATTCTAGTTCTGAAGCTGTCCAATGGAAGCAGAAGTCAGAAGCTATGAATTCTCTGAAGACAGAAGCTTATGTGATCGTCTCTACCGAAATAATCAGGGAAGTCTTTTATTAAAGTTCTTCGAGTATTTATTTCAGGGGGAGATTATTTATCTCAGGGGGAGATTGTTAATCTCAGGGGGAGACATATTCACATGCTTATGCTATAGCTGTGTAATTTGTCTTTTGCCGACTGCTCTTTCTGATCGCAAATTCATATCATTTATATATGTTTTTGTCATCATCAAAAAGGGGGAGATTGTTAGAACAAGATTTGTTCTGATCAATTATCTTAGTTTTGATGATAACAATAATATGAATTTTGCTTAAGATAATATGGTACTCTAATCCAATGCAATTTCCTTTTCAGGAAATATATAAAGAGTATGCATAATTCAGCGCTCAGAAGCTTTGTCTCAAAGGGTTCAGCATGCAACATCAGAACATGGTCTGGCAAGACATCAGAAGATGGTCGAAGCAGAATCAGAACATGGGTCTATGGAAGCATCAGAAGAACATGAGATCAGAAGCACTGAAGTTCTGATGGTATCACGCACAGAAGCACTTCAAGGTCAGAAGATCAGAAGATGCTTTGCACCAAGCTGTTTGACTCTGATGATATTCAAACGTTGTATTCACAAACATCAGATCAGAAGGAAGTACATGTGGCAGGCTACGCTGACTGACAAAAGGAACGTTAGAAGCTATTAAAGGCAACGTCAGTAGACACAGCGTGAACAAGGCTCGAGGTAGTTGACAAAAGCGTATAACATTAAATGCGATGCTGTACGGAACACGCAAAGCATTAAATGCACTCAACGGTCATCTTCTCCAACGCCTATAAATATGAAGTTCTGATGAGAAGCAAGGTTAACGATTCTGAACAAAACAACTCAAATTAACTTGCTGAAACTCTGTTCTATTCAAAGCTCAGAATCTTCATCTTCATCAAAGCTCACTACATTGCTGTTGTAATATATTAGTGAGATTAAGCTTAAACGTTAAGAGAAATATCACAGTTTGTGATTATAGCTTTTAAGAAGCAATTGTAATACTCTTAGAATTGATTACATTAAGTTGTAAGGAACTAGAGTGATCGTGTGGATCAGAATACTCTAGGAAGTCTTAGAGGTTATCTAAGCAGGTTGTAACTAGAGTGATCGTGTGGATCAGAATACTCTAGAAAGTCTTAGAGGGTATCTAAGCAGTTGTTCCTGGAGTGATCAGTGTGTGATCAGAAGACTCTGGAAGACTTAGTTGCTGACTAAGTGGAGAACCATTGTAATCCGTGCGATTAGTGGATTAAATCCTCAGTTGAGGTAAATCATCTCTGCGGGGGTGGACTGGAGTAGTTTAGTTAACAACGAACCAGGATAAAAATAACTGTGCAATTTATTTTTATCGGTCAAGTTTTTAAAGCTACACTTATTCAAACCCCCCCCTTTCTAAGTGTTTTTCTATCCTTCAGAGACTACCTGCCCTCTTTATGGTAGGGACAGTCTTGTGGCGAACGATTATTCTCGATGACCCTTCGATGACCCGTATATCCAATGAAAGGACTACGTGCCCTCTTTATGGTATGGATAGCCCTTTCAAACGAAACTTAAAGAACAAGAAAGACAATCTTAGGGTAGGTGCTCTTAAATGCTTGCTCAATTCAAACAAATTCAAAATTACTTTTCACACCCACTCTTTTCAAAAGGCTACGCTTATTTACAAGCTAAAGTCCTTATTCAAAACTTTTCAATTCACACACGACACTCTTTCAAACTATTCAAACAAATAAGTGAGCTAAGCAATTAAGAGCCCATGGATAACCATGGATACAAAGGGTGCTTACACCTTCCCTTTGTATAACTTACCCCCCGAACTCAAAATCTTTTAAAGGTCTTTTCCTGTTCTTTTAGCCTTTCTATAAATTGGATAAAATAAAAGTCGGTGGCGACTCTTGTTATCCGCACATTTCAAAAAAGTCAGTTCTCCCACAGTATTACAGGCACGTTCTAACATTTGGATCTTGTTTTCTTCAACAGAGAAGACTTACTCAATAGATGAAGAATCTTTTTCCCAAATAGTTACTGCTCCAGCAGTATTTCAAAGACTTTGTTCAATAGCAAGTGACACTCTCTTTATTTCAGAAGCTAGTATGTCAGGTCAGAGCTTTATTGCAGCAAGTGGAAGTCTCTTTATTTGAGAAGCTTATTTGTTCCAGTTAGATGCAATCCTTGTTTCCATGGTAAGTTGTTGTCTCTTCAGTGTAATCCCCACGGAGAACCTTGCTATAAAGCAATACATCAGAGTTAACAAAAGTTCGTCCTCTAGCAAGTGGCTATCTCTTTATTTGAGAATCCTATTGTAAATACAAGATTGAATTCCCAACAAGTGGAAGTCTATTTATTAGAGAAGCTTGCTTGTCAAGTCAAGACTATTTTTTGCAGCAAGTAGTAGTCTCTTTATTTGAGAAGCTTGTTTGTTAAGTCAAGACATTTCTTAACGGCAAATGGCGGTCTTTTTATTTGAGAAGCTTGTTTATTACCCTTTCCAAGTGGAAGACTTGGTCAAAGAAGAGACTCAGACCCATTCCAAGTTGTGTACCAAAAGTCATGGAAAGTTTGTTACCTTTCCAAGTGGAAGACTTGGTCAAAGAAGAAACTGAGACTCATTTCAGGTTGTGTACTGGAAGTCATAGAAGGTTTGTTACCCTTTCCAAGTGGAAGACTTAGTCAAAGAAGAAACTGAGACCCGTTCCAGGTTGTGTACTGGAAGTCATGGGAGGTTTGTTACCCTTTCCAAGTGGAAGACTTCGTTAAAGAAGAAACTGAGATTCGTTCTAGGTGGTGTATCGGAAGTCATGGGAGGTTTGTTACCCCTTCCAGGTGGAATTCTTGGTAAAAGAAGAAGTTGAGCCTCGTTCAAGGTGGAAGACCTGAAGTTTGGGGAAGCTTATCATCAATTTTTAATCCAGTCACTACCCTCGTCTTTCGGTTAGTAGTATTTTCAAATTTTTTACCATCATCTACGAGTTGGTAGTATATCCAGATCTTGCTTTCTACCTTTGTCTATGAGTCGGTAGTATTGTTTTTTCCCCAACTGACTATCTTAGGCCATTTCCCTGGTAGATCATTTCCTTTTTGATGTGTATCCCCAGTGGAGTCTTTTAGTGAATGATATTATCTCTTTTATTCCCCAATTGTGCCTTGGGTCGTCCCCTAGCATGAGTCCTTGTGGTGTTATTCTGTCCCCAGTGAGTTATGACTCCCTATTGGACTCCTTTCAAGTTTGTCTCCAGCAGAATCAGTGTTGAAGTTTATCCCCATATTGTCCTTCTCCCACACCATATTCCTCGTGGAGTCCGACCATTTTGCATTCTTATCATAAGCATTGTGCGGTATCTTAGGGCTGAAAATTGGGTCTTCTATACTTAAGTCTCTCCAATCTCGTCGATGCAAATATTTTAATACTCATCACCCATATAAAAACAAACACAACTTATCAAACTCTTTTTTCGCCCTTGTGCGACTTTGAAAAACTTTTTAGAAGTGAATGTGTCTTAGCCATTTCGACACGAAACGAATAAAAGACTTCAGTCTCCACGAGCGAGCAACAAGTCAAGGTTCAAACGTTTGAAATGTCTAACACATCATGCTTATAAAATCAACCAACAAATCAGTGGGTTTTCACCATGAACTACGAAGCTCTGATTTCTTCATCGTGCTATGAGGATACGTGGGCGCAAGGTTTCGAAACCTTGGCGAGCACAATAAACTAAAAATAAGAACCCTTTCTTTTCTTTTTGCTTGGATAATAAGTAGAATATCTTAAACTTTCACGCTAACACTCATACGTAAAACTAATTAAATCAATATCATTGAGTACAACAGATGTGAGGGGTGCTAATACCTTCCCCTTGCATAACCGACTTCTAAACCCGCTCTTGGTTGCGACGACCATTTCTTTTCTTTCATGGGTTTTATTCAATAGTTTTCCTTTTCTGTTGGAATAAATAAAGATCGGTGGCGACTCTGTTGTATTACGAGTGTTCCTTATGCTCTAGTATTTTTCGCGTCGCGACACCTTTTCCTCGCATAACCGACTCCCGAACCCTAAACTGATTGTTATGACAATGTTTTATCCTCTTTAAGGGTTTTATTTTTATTTCTCCTTTCCTTAGTGAAATTATGGTCTTCATATCTCAGATGTCCTAAGGGATGTCGAGACATTGATCTCTGAATATCATACAATGAGAAGATATCCATGATTTAAAAACAATGTTGGAAAGTAATTGAACACACAGAATTGCTAACCCAATTCGGTGTACAACAACAGCTACTCTGGGGGATACCAAGCCAGGAAGGAAATCCACTGTAGTATTAATTCGAAGCTAAACAACCTTCGGTTTACAACTTCTCATTTAATCCCTACCTAGTGAAACTTCTACCTAAGAACTTCCTAGATAAGAGAAACCCCTATCACTTCCAATCACCGTAGTGATGTATCACAATAAAAATGCCAATTACTAATATTGACGGCCCTTTACCTCAATCTTCAATTACAAGAAACACAAGATTAAGAACCTCTTAATCAAGAATACTTGATCTTGCTTAAAAGCTTTGATCAAGAACAGTATCTTGAAACATATGCAACACACACTTAGAACAATGTATCAATGATATCTAAGTGACATACATACATTCAAGGGTTAAGTATGTTTTTGGTCCCTATAAATATCTCAAATTTCATTTATAGTCCCTATTAAAAAAATGACATATTTTAGTCCCTACAAAAAATGACATATTTTAGTCCCCATTCGCACAAGCTTTTGATAATCTTCTAACCACGATTTTCATAGTTTTTCCGCGATTAATTATCTGATTTTAAGAGTCTATTACAAGTTTAATCCGTCCCTTAATCTAATTAACCAAATCATCACCAATCATCAAACAATCACCTTGAATCATCACATTCAAAAATCTCAATAAAAAAATAAATTCCAATAACCTACAGTTATCTATCGCTTAAATAGGTTATAATAACAATGATTTCACACCCCTTACCTTAGATTGATCGCTTGATTCCGGTTCCTCTTTGTGTTCCTCAAAGCCCTAGCTCTGCTACCCACATTTCTTTCTGTAACTCCTCAATTTCCACGAACAAGCACAATGTTCCCCTAATACCTAACTTTTCTATTTAAAAGGATCCTTCTTATAGTTTTCTCAAATCGACCCTCACTTATTCTTAGCTAATGACCAATACGCCCTTACTGCCTTCAACTCCAATATTGCTTTATTTTCTCTAATTAAATAATTCTAACTTAATTATTCTAAAATTGTCTTAATTTCTAATAATTCCCTAACACACAAAAATATCACATAATTCATTGGAATCATCCTGTCATCGCATAAACCACCAAAACATCATAAAATCAAATACTTCATATATTCATGCTAAAATAATTAAATAACTAATTAAATAATCAATTTACATTTTTGGGGTGTTACAACTCTCCCCCACTTAAAAGAATTTTTCTCATCGAAAATTACTTGATAAAAATAGAACTGGATACGACTCCTTCATCTGATCCCCACATTCCCAAGTCATGGTCTCACCAAATGGTCCTCCCCACTCTACCTTCACTAGGGCTATTTATTTACTGTGAAACTGCTTCACTTCTCGATCCTCTATCCGTACGAGTGATGCCTCAACAATCAGGTTATCTCTCACTTGTACATCATCCACTTGGACCACATGAGGAGTGTTGTACCCCAATTTTTGACCACTGAGATCCCACCATATTCCAAATATTAGGATCATCATCATTATTATTTATCATCATGCATATATCATTTGTCAACATTCTCCTATGATTCAAAGGGTCCTCTCATCAATATCTAAGTCCAAGGATAGCCCAATTCAGGATCAACAACCCCAAGATCACCTGAGGCCCAAATTAGGGTTTTAACCTAATTCCACTAAAGGGTTGACTTTTAATTAGAACATGGCTCCAAGACTCAAACCATGATTCAAGAGCATACAAATCAACATTATATTCCATTCATATCATTTATTTGAAGAGGAGAGCTTGATTCATATGGAATCCACAAAACTGCAATTCATTAGGGAAAAGTCAACTATGTGAGTCAACATTTGACTTTTGAGAAAAATGGTCAACCATGAGCTTTTAAGGATTCAAATCATCATCATATGACTATTGAAGACATTTGACCAAGAGAAATCAAGAAAATTAATCAAGAATCAAAAAGTCAACAAAAGTTAAAATTAGGGTTTTAAGTGATTTAACCTAATTTTGGGAACTTCAAATTTTGCCTACACACTCAAAAATCTCCCAAAATGAAAGTTGTAGATCTTAATCAAATAAACAACTTTGTCTCCTCTCTAGTTTTCATCAAAAAAAATATTATTTTGAGAGATATAGAATTTTGAAGATTATGTTCAAAAAAACTTAGAAATGTTTTAAGTGTTTTCACTTGAATTTTTCCTAACTTTATGGCCCTTTTTCTCCATGATTCCAAAGGAGTTTGAGAAAACTTTTAACAAGTGACTTGAAGTATGTATCAAGGGCTTTCCAAAGAGATCAATAGCATGAAAATCCATGGCTTGAGCTATGAGATATGATTTTGTAAAGAAGCCTCCATGAACACTTGAAGAATGATGAAGAACATGAAGGACATGAAGAACCAACTTGCAAATTTGTTCAAATCTGTAGGAATCTTCAAAGTACAGCCCCTATAACTTGTTTAAGAGGCCATAATCAGAAGATTACACAATCTTTTGAACTATGAACCAATTGATATAAGCTTTGTCCAAGATAGGATTCCATTTCAAGACTAAAGGCACCACTTCCATTTTAGAAAAGCATTGCTTTTACAAAGTCCACTCTCCTTGAGCCTGTTGCACCCCAAAATTTGCCCTCTTTATTTGAGCTATAAGTTATTAACGACGTTTATTTCGTCATTCAAAAATTGAAGAAAAATAATAAAGAGTTCTTATGAGTTTTTAAGGAAGTGCGACGTGAAGAATGGTTTAAACGGTGAAAGTGCGAAGAAATTCATAAGTCCTATTTGGAAAGTGATATGAGCTGAATTCACACGCGGCCCCGACTGTTTCGACGACATCTATAACTTTCGTGTTCGGCTCGGAAGCCAGTTCTTTGAGGAAAGTGGTCGAATTGGCAAATTACTTGGATTATTATAGAGAAAAAAGGTGCTGAATGTAGGGTTTCAGATCTCAGAGAATTCATATCTCATAATCCGCTAGTCGAATTCGCTCGAAAATTTAACTGGAGCTCCGTGCCATCAATACCAAGATTTCATATGTTCGGACCGTCGACCAATTATGCACTGAAAATTCCCAGCATTTTATCGTATGAAGTCCATTTTGGCGGAATTTTCTCGGAAATTTCGTTATCTTCGATTCTTCGTCACACATGCTTGTTCATATTTTGAGCCGAAGATGGAGTTTTATCGAATTCTTTGAGCGGTACTGACAAAATTCTACACAGTCGCGCCCGATGAATCAACGTTTCTCGTCATTCAAACACGCGTAATTTCTTCATCACTTATCAGATTGAGACGATTCTCGCGGCTACGAGTCAGAAATTTAGTCATCTTCGAGTGGGCGTTGGTCTTGTCTCGGAATTTCGCGTCGAATCACGTTTCCTCGAAAACGAGCCAAAAAGAGATAATTAAGGGCGTTTTGGACATTTCACCACTAATACTATATAAGCATTTTCCCTCTATTTTCTCTCATAACTTCAATTTCACCCAAAAGATCAAAAACACTTTCTCTTAATTCTCTCTCAATTTTCTTGGATCAAAACTACGAAAACTCACAAAACCTTCATCAATCTTCATCAATTCAAGATCAAATCTCAAGAACAAATGAAGATCGAAGCACGAATCAAGTTCTTCTCCTCCGACTGAAGTACCGCGCATCTCTCTCCCTCTCCTAGTGCCTTGCGCCACACTCTCTCCCTTCTCATCTTTCGGATTTCGTTCGTGTTCGCGTCGTGTTCGCGTTTGTGTTCATCCGATCTCATTCTCTTCATTTGATCCGATAAATTCACTACAAACCTTGCTAGATCATCGATTTTGTTGCTTAATTCGACATTGATCATGATGATTTTTGATTGTGGATGATAGATTTATGATAATTGATGATGATAATTGCTTGTTGATTGAATGATTTGTGTTGATCTTGATTATCTGATTGAATTCGAGATTTACCGGTGGATTGTCGTCGATGATACACGCATGTTGCTTATGATGCATGAAACCGCATGCTAAGTGTTCGATCATTTGAGTGTTTGAAGCATTTGGGCTTAATTTTGAGTTTTTTGCATGATAAGTGTTTGTTGAAATGCTTAATTGAGATCTTTGAGTGAGAATTCACGGAGCCTTGTGGTTTTTGAACCTTAATTGTTACTACTTGTTGATAATGATCAAGTCCGGAATTGGTTGAAATCTCTTTGTCATTTGCACCATACTTGTTCATGTTTTGTTAGAATGTCGCGTGTCGACTCGTTGCCATTGTTTACATTTGCCAAAGCATGAAATGTTTGTTGACAAGGTGTTTAATTTCTGCACTCATTGATATGTAAAGTCATGGTTAATCGTGAATGCTTGATCTTGCTTTCGATGCTCATACATGCTAATTCATGCTCTTGGTGTGACACCGACACGTCGATTGTTGGCATATCTCTTGGTGTTTAATTTCATGTTTGAGGTGAATCTCATTTGTTGCACAAAGTGAAGGATTTTGGCCCTTAAACACATGTTTTATCATTGCTCGCATGACGGTCGTTTGTGGTGGTTTGTATTTCGTTTGCTCGTGCAAGATTTTGGTTTTTTTGATGTTTTTGCTTGAGTAGGTCGACCTATGGCCCTTGTAGGTCGACCTATTGCCTTCGTGTGACCCTCGGGTATGCGCACGCTGACCCTGTAGGTCGACGCATGCCCTGTTCATGTCGACGCATGCTTTCTGCAGGTCGACGCATAGTTTCTTCTAGGTCGACGCATGCTTTCTGCAGGTCGACGCATAGCCTTCTTGCCTGTCTCGGGTATGCGCACGCCGACCCAATAGGTCGACGCATTCCCTGTTCAGGTCGATGCATGCTTTCTGCAGGTCGACGCATAGCTGTATTTTTGCTTGTTTTACTTCCTAACTTCAATCTTTCATATCTTTACGCTCGTAACTCCGATTTGCGCGTTCTTTATATCATTGGAAAGCTTGTGAAACGTGCTATCTCATGAGATGATTGGTATTGATTGATTTTAGTTTATTCATTGTTTGTTTTCCCTTTGAAGTTTGTTTTCCATTTTGTATTTGTGTTAATCGTTCATTTTCTCTTAGCCTATCATGCAATAACGCAATTTCGATTGCGATGTTTGTTATCTCTAACTTGTGTGCTAGTGTGCGAGGCATTTGGATAGTCACCGATCGACGCTCATTGCTTCAGTGTTCAGCTTTATTTGCGGGACACTGTTTCATTCACTCGTGTCGTGTTCTCATCTTGGAGACACGTTTCTATTACTTTATATCTGTTTGTTTGGATTGCTTGTTCCTCTTGCAGGTATATTGTGATTATGCTCGACGCGCATGTCGACCTTTGTATGCTTTCATGGCTAATCGGTGTGCTGACTATTTGCTTTTGCTTTGCTAGCTCGCTCGTGGGATCCTTAGTTTTCTTTCTCTCTTCGCTACAGTTTACGGATCATAATCCGTTTGGTATTGATCCCGTTTCATTTTATTTTTTCTCGCACTTTATCGCTTTCTCACATCATCCTTTAACATGAGAAGTAGGACTTAGGCATGCATCTGGCCAAGCCCTCGAAAGAGGCTCTGTTTTTGTTGGTGTGTTTATAGTTGTGCTTTGTGGCACGGAGTCACGGTGTAATAAGACCTAGATGGCACTCCGTTAAGTCCTCTTAGAAGGCATGCGGAAAGGGTTAGCAATCAACCCCCTCCCAGTCTCATCGAATCCGATCAGTATGTGCACGCTACGCGTGACGCTACACGTGGTTTGCTTTTGAACTAGCACAAGATCTTGTTATCGAGTATGTCAGGAAAAGGGTTCATGCAACCGGACCCACGCATTTCCTATAGCTCGCGTCGCTCGACGTTGATGCTCGGTGTACGTACACACCGTTTTCCTTTCAGATCCGTGAAGGCTTTATTGCTGAGAGGGACTCGCTCCTCTTGTCTATGGCCCGATCATTTTCGCGAGGTCTAATGCTTGGTTGACTCGGGTGATCCGCTCCCCATGGCTATGGCAGGACCGCTTTTCTACCACTCGGTCAGTGCTGTTGGTTTTTTTTGCTTTACGAGCGGAGCTCGTTTGTGTGATATTATTGTTTGCTTTCGCCTTTTTCCCCAGAGGTTGTTAGGCTAGTTTAGACTTGTACCCTTTGTATGATAACATTAGGTAGCAAGCTTTCCCCCTTAGCTTAGGTCTTCCTCATGCATTCTTTAAAATACAAACCACACTCTTTGATTTTCTTTTCTTAAGAGCTTGTTATTTCCGCTCCATTCCCAAGCATAAGCCTCCAAAGGTCGAGTAACAGAGTGTGAATGTAACTCGTTCACCTAAAAAACACAAAACAAACAGAAACTAGTTAGCCGAGCTACGGTACCTCTGATTCCTCAAAAAGGATACGTAGGCAGCGGGGTAGGGCCCGTGCGAGTATAACTCTTTCTTTTCCCTACATTTTGCATGCATACTAGTCCAGATTAGCGTAGATTTGTTACGCACCCATAGTTTTAGACACAAGCGTGAATACCATCGAGTACGATGGGCGCGTGGGGTGCAAATACCTTCCCCTCGCGTAACCGACTCCCTTACCCTTTTCTCTGGTCGTGAGACCGTTGTTTTGTTTTGTGGTTTGCCGGTATTCCATTCCTTTTTAGGATAAATATGTTAGTGGCGACTCTGTTAATTTTCGCGGGTAGCGACAGAGCCTCCCCATGTCTCCTTTGCAGCAAAATCAAGGTAAAATCAACAAGCAAAGTCTCTAAGATTAGATCAAAGCCTCCAAAGCATGCTTAAAGCTATGTACCTTTCTATGGAAAACCAAAATTCACATTTCTTCACAAAGAAGCAAGATGGTACATCCTTCACATGTGAACTCAAACTTCTGATTTTTTCCCTCCACAAACCGTAAATTGTGCCTATAAATAGAGGCCCTTGCCTCTTGCATCAAACACACAAGAAATCTCCAAGTCACCATATGATCCAAAATCCCTTTTTTTGTGTCTTTGCATTTTGAGAACCACTTTTAGTTACAGAAATTCTAGGTGCAAACCAAGCATTCCAACAATTTCTAAACATCATTTGTGAGCTATCCATCACCTCCATACACCTCATAAACACCTTAAACTCATAATCACCATTTTTACCTCCATTAAAGATCCATAAAGGCCTTATCCTTCCAAACTTCATTCCTTAAGCATATTGCTTAAACAAACCATCCAAACACCTTTTATACCTCTTATAGAAGCTGTTCAGATCATCCATTCATCACTGTAACACTCACATTACATTGTTGCTCCTTAAATTTTTCATTGTGCAGGTACTATCGAGTTTGGAGTTGTCATACCCCAAAATTTGCCCATCTCATTTCGTCATCAAGGGCTCAAGGTTCAAGGGTTTTTCTCAAGTCACTCTCTCCTAATCAAAGGGTCCTCAAGATAGGGTTTGTAGTTTATCAAAGGATTTTGAATCTCTGGGGCCTCAAATGGATCTCAAGGTGTCACATATGTCTCAAAGTGTCTTCAGGGAAAAAGTCAAGGTTCTATTCCAAGGATGGCTCACTCAATGGCTCAAATGATCAATAATCGACTATGTTGACCTAAAAGTCAACTATAGTCAAGATACAGTCAAACTTCAATATTTTTGGTCAACATCAAGTATGTGAGGTTACATCCATCATTTGATCAAGGGCGGATCATGATCTATCAATAAAAAATCAAAAACGAAGAAATGCGAAGGTTCAAATTAGGGTTTTTATAGGAGAAAGTCAACTCAACTTTGACCGGTCATAACTTTCACAAGGAGTATCAGAAATTTCTCACTCAAAGCCTATTCTGAAGAAAATGGGATTTTATACAACTTTGTCTCCCACAAGCCAAGGCCAAAAATACACCATTTGAGATATATGGTACAAAAGATTACAGGTCCTTTTCAAAAGTCAACCAAAAGCATTTTTTTGTCAAAGGCCATATCATCAAGATAAAATCTCCAAATGAAAAAATATGTTCCAAAGTGGCTTATAGAGGACATCTTGAGGTTTCCAAAAAGTCCTAGAACTCTTCGATATCATAAAAATTGAGGGAGATATGCCTTGTCAAAGTTGGTCGATTTTGAATGGAAAATATGAAACAAAAGTGGTTCAAAATGAATATTTTTGCAAATGGGCCTATCTTGTAATAACCCAAACTTGTTCCCCAAGTATTCAAGAAGCCCCAAAACCAATCCCACGATTTAGTTAATTTTATTATAATTTTTTGTGAATTTTTATTCATTTAAAACATAATAAAAATCAAATAAATCAAGGGAAAATAAAAGATATGATTCAAAAATAAATTCCAATCATAATCAATTGCCATTTATACCTCATATATACTACAAATTCGTGCAAAGAGATTTGTAGTGAAAAAAAGATTGGAATTGGCTTATTTTGGAAAGTTTCATAATCATGATTCAATTAAATTAGAATCTCCAAAAAATATGAAGATTTGATTGAATTTGCTTGACCTAATGTTACTACCACATATATATATATATATATATATATATATATATATATATATATATATATATATATATATATATATATATATATATATAGGAATCCTAATGATCAAAGGGGGGGGGGGGGGGGGGGGGGGGGGGGGGGGGGGGGGGGGGGACGAAAAAAAATCTGACCAAAACCGAGTTCATAAACTCAAGGAAAAAAGAAAATCGAATTGGAGATTGGGAGCCGATTCAAGGAGCCTTAGCGACTCAAATACATCCCTGGCGCATAACAGAAGGATTCTTGTTCGTTTTCCAAAGCCACAGCGTCCAGAATCGTACCAAATTGACCACGGTTTGCTCAAACAAAAACCATACTCGTTCGCTTAGATTCATCAAGCATAAATGCTTTTTGATTTCATATTATTGATTGGTACGGTGTTTAGATCGTTTCTGGATTGTTAATTCGTTCTTTGCTCACGTATACGACGAGACACCATTGTTGATTTTTAGGGTTTTATTTTGGGGCTTTCGGATACCGGGCGAATTAGGCAAGATTATGAGCATGGTTTAAATCGTGAGGAGGAGACGAGTTCGGCCATGGTTTCCTTTTTTATTTTGATGCTTGTTTGAGGACTTTAGGTGAATCACAGGTGTTATATGCATCAGATTTTATAGTTAATTTTATGCAAGCGCTGTAAAAAGGTATTTACAGGTTATAACTAAGAAGATGATGAGGTGTAAGCACGCTACTGGTCCAATTCGAATTCGCAGCTTATCGCGCATCCTGTAGGATCCGTTTTATTCTTTGCATATGTACTTATTGTAGTATTATATTTACAAGAAACAATGAGCAGCGCG
This sequence comes from Vicia villosa, assembly GCF_029867415.1. Lineage (NCBI taxonomy): Eukaryota > Viridiplantae > Streptophyta > Magnoliopsida > Fabales > Fabaceae > Vicia > Vicia villosa. The sequence continues at coordinate 128,449,292 of NC_081181.1, read as the reverse complement.
CGTGGCTAGAAGGTGTTCTTGATAACCAACACGACCTGGGTTCGATCCCCAGGCTTTTGCATTTGTTTTTCACAATTTTTCTTTACAGTTCTGGTGCGCGCAACATGTGGAGGTTCACCATGCGTCATCTACTAGCAGCCACAAGATCCCACCATTATAAGATCTAATGCACACAAGGGGGAGGGTTTACCATGGATCCTCATATGGCACACACACCAAATCACTACCCAGGTTCTTTTATAATATATTTATTTATTTAATATCTATTTATTTAGATTTATTTAGACTAATATATTTGCTTCAATTAGTTTATTTTGATTAGGATTAGGTTTAGGTTTATAATATTTTCCCCGATTATTCGAGTTAATTGATTTTAATCATTTTTATTTATAAAAAATCACAATAAAAACCCTAGAAAGGTTATATTAGGGTTTATCCGATCTCATTACCATTTGGCAAAACATTAATCTTAATATTAATTTTCTCCCCGAATCGACTGTACCTATTAGTCGCAGTAGGCGAGAAATAATTTTGATTAATTTAATTTATTAATAATAATTTAATTAATCCTTTATTTAAATTCTCTCCTCGACCCGACTAAATCTATTAGTCGCATTAGACGAGAGATAAAAATATACATAAATTAAAATACATTTAATTTGCTGCCCGCGACGATCAATCTATCGATCTGAGTAATCAGCAATGCCCCGTAATCCGTTAGCTATACTGACCAAATCTATTGGTCATCGCATCTAACGGTGCCATATCAAATCAGGGTTGTACGCCCAAATACTTAAAACACATCAAACCACAAACTACGGATTTTCATCCCTTTCAATCAGGCAACTCAAAATGTCTTTCAAATCAAATTCAAACTACGATAGGCCATTCAAAAAGCCTCAAAACAACTTCAAGCCATTCAAATCAAATTCTAAGGCGTACAACCCTGTGCCCGAACTACGTTGACTCTGATTCTCCCTAAGGAGATACGTAGGCACTTGGATAACCAAGGCGAGTCCCCCTCCCTAAAATCTCAATTTTCCCCTATTCAATTCTTTAGCTATTAAACCTCAATATTTTAGCCATAAACCTTTGCCTTAGATTCAAAGCCAATAGGAAAGGGTTGAGGGTGCCTAACACCTTCCCTCGACCTGATTATAATAACTTACCCTGAATCTCATAACTGCGTAGGGTTTCCTATTCGCCCTTCAGAATAGGTGGCGACTCTAAACCTTCAAATTTAGGGCAGGTTGCTACAGCTGGCGACTCTGCTGGGGATACACTACAATGGTGAATTTCTATGCTCCTATAGGTTTAGGCAAGGTTTAGGGTTTTTGGCGAAACAATTAGGTTTTTGGCAAAAATTTTAGGGTTTGGCTAACTTGCCACTTCTAGGGTTTTGGATTAGGGTTTAGGGTTCTTTTTCCTCTTCTTTTCATCTAAATTTTTTTTATTTATTTATCTACTTACAATTGTCATTTACATTCATTATTTACGACAATTTAAATATCTGTTCATGTTAATATTTATTGTTGTACCGCGTTTTTGGAGCTACAAATGGCAGGATTTGGGGATCAGGTTCTTATAAATATTTAAATTATATTTATTTATTTATTTGCAATTTCAATTATTTACCGCAAATCCATTTATTTACCGCAATTCAATTAAGTATTTATTTATTTGAATATGTGTTATTTAATTGTTTTTTGGGTATATATGCATTGTTGTTAAACCTAAGCGTGAGAATTATAATAATGACCAGAGGGGAATTACATCGCCTACGAGTCTTACTATAATTCCACTCAGAGTGGGTTGAATATCCGGAAAGGTCTGATACGAGGCTCGACCTTGTTGAGGGCTGGACTTGGTATTTGGCTGATCTCTCTGGGAACCTACCCCTAAAATTCGAACCTCATGGATAAAATGAGTTGTTCTAAAATCCAAAGAGACAAAAAGTCTCGGCGGCTACGAACGACCCCATGAGACCTTCTAGAACATACCAATGGGAAGGGTAGGCACCCTAAGCCGTTACGTCGGACCTATGAACCTAGGGCTTATGTGCTTACGTGCTTATTATATATGCAATTTATATACTGCGAATGCCTAGCATTTTAATTTTGCAGGTACTCCTACGCGTCCCCTGGCCCGCAGAGACTCTGTTTCTAAGACCATGTCCTTCCCACGAAGGACACCTCCATTAATGCACGTTGATTGGCCTCTCGATGGCCATGAGACCTAGTGACTGTCATGAACGGTCACTCCGCGCCCGCACCTACGCACTCCCTAACCTGTGGGGAGTTCCCTTTGATATCTTTGTATTTTACAACTACGTGTCCTCCCCACGAAGGACATCCTCTTTTACGCACGTCGATTGGCCTCTCGATGGCCATGCGATCCAGTGACTACTTTGAACAGTCACCTAGTGCTCACCTTTACGCATTCCCTAGCCTGTAGGGATTCTATTTCTAAAATCAAATCCTTCGTACGAAGGAAATCTTTGTTAGCATACATCAATTGTCCTCTCGATGGCCATGTGATCTAGTGAATGTCTTGAACGGTCACTCCGTGCCTGCCTCTATGAATTCCCTAGCCTGTAGGGATTTTATTTTATGTCTATGTGTCTTTACAACTACGCGCCCTTCCCCTGAAGGACACCCTCATTAGCATACGTTAATTGTCCTCTCGATGGCCATGCGATTCGGTGACTGTCTTGAACGGTCACTCCGTGCTTGTTTCCGCGCACCCTCTAACTTGTAGGGTTTGAATTTCCATTTATACATCTTTCACCCCTAGCTTATAGGGATTTCACTTCATTCGATATCATCCTTAGATAGGTTGTGTTCCGCATAGAGAACCTTCCCCCCAAGGACAATTTCATTGGTACACGTCGATTAGCCTCTCGATGGCCATGAGATTTGGTGACTGTCTTGAACGGTCACCAGCCGCTACCTTCTGCATACTCTCGAATCTAAGGGATTTCCCTTAGCGTGTCATAACATTTATCCTGCAAAGATTCCACGAGGGTCTAATGTCGCCTCTAAGGCTATCCCTAGGATTATATGTCATACGTCTGCATTGCATACAAGGAGTTACAACACAAGAGGTCTCTCGCATACGCATGCATCCGCATTTTCATGCAGTCATACATTTGCATCTACATTTGCATTTCATTCTTCACCCGCATCCACACTTACCATGCTAGCCGGTTTCCTGAAACCCATGGAGAAAAATCAAAGGATCATGAATCATGGAGAAAGGAGAAATAAACAATTGAGAATGATCTTAGTCTTATTAAGGAAAAGAGGATGCCTTTCATCATACCAGTTACATAACAAGATTGTAAATCCAATGAAGGTTGTCATCGAGCAAGGATTAGTTCAACAAAGAAGTTCCCTCATAGATACACTCAAGATGTATCTAGTCATAAAGGGGTTCGTCTTAGAACAAATCAAATTTACAAGGACGCTCTACGATAACTTGAGGGGCAAGGGTTTGTCCAACTGGGGCAATACCCTGAACAAGGATGCATGTTTACAATGGAGGAAAGACGACATGTGTTAACCCCACACCAAGGGGCAAAGGGTCATAGGTGTTCTTTGTCGATTTAAAAACGTTGAAGGTTACGAACGATGTGATACTATCCTAAAAAAAAAAGCAAAAAGAGGTCTAGTCAAAGGAAACTCATGAAGTTCCGATACGACGAAAACCCACCGCTAACGATTTATTCCCGACAACTTTGACGTGCCCAAGGAGAATTCGAGGTTGCCCTTACTTCAACAAGTCTAAGGAACTAAGGAGTAAAACAAGGTCAACGGATTTACAAAGGATATTACCCCTAGGATCAATAGGTCTTGCCACGCTCAGAATTTCAACCCCACGATCGCTAAGTGTTACTCAAGATAAAAGTTGTACCTTCGGATTAGCAACTCTAATGGGATGACCATGCAGGTTTTGGAGTCAATTCATTCGCTCGCTACTACGACTTTCCACTCGCACACTTCTATTTTCAATTTCAATTCTCAGTTACTAACAAACTTAAGGGAGAATGACGAATACAAACAAAGAAATCTCGCTAAATGTATGCTTTCAAGGTAAGACCAAGCTGAGGATGTACAGGCATTGTTTCAATTCCCAAACAGTGGAGATATAAGGATGTTAATCCCTCGTCACCCCCTCGAGCCAGGAGTTGGAGTTTGTTTTTACTTTTTCAATTAAACCTTGATTTCAACCAGGGGCAGGGTAGATTTCGGTTAATTCAATGGTGTATTTTGGTTGTCAAGAGAATCAATTAATCCGAGCAAGGATTCAAGCAAAAATTCAAGCATAAAGATTAAGCAAAGCGAAGGTTCAAGCATATCTTCTTCCTCGCATTCATCCAAGATTGAGGAAGCAATGGAGATAACATTCACAACATCTTCTTCCTCAATGCATCATTAAAGGTCGAGGACATATCAAAGTCGAAGCTTGCAAATCAAAGATACGGCAGTCACAACATTCAATATCCAAGGACCAATCTCAAAAGAAGCATTCAAAAGAAAAAGGAGGGAAAGCGCCCGCTAAGTCAAAATGGAAAATTCTATAAAAACAAAAAAAATGACTTAGGCAAAAAATTAGGGCATCCCGATGAATCAAATCCGAAGGAATTGGTTCAGGCAAAATAAGGGATAAAAACAAAACAAAGGTGAAATACAAAGGATAATCTTGTGACTGCTAAATCGTCAAAGCTTCGCATCAATGCTTGGATCTTTATAACACTTTTCATCGGTGCTTGGATCTCTACTAAGGCTTTTGCTCAATATCAAAACTGAAGCGATTCTCTTGCAAACAAAGCACATTCATTGGATTAGGCGAATTCTTAGGATTTGGAGAACATCAAGGAGAAAGGGGTGGGACAAATAAAATTTTGAGCCTTATATCCATTGTTTCTTAAAACATGAACCAGGCCAAGTTACAACAGCTAAAAGTCCTAATTGAGGCAAGGTTAACCACGAAAGCGTACTAAGCAGGATTTTGTTATACTGACTCCTAGGTTTGTTAAAACTATTTCTAACCACTACGCTTTTTCAAGCATTCATTTCTAATCTTCCAGTCCTAATTCATAACGGACTTCGATTTCAAAACTTTCATACACATTGCATGGGAGTTACTTCTCAAATGGTACAACGTCATCTGCGAGTATACACTTAGCATCGAGGAGATCTCGAAATTAGTTTAATCAAAGGCGATCGTTCTAATAAAGACCCTGGAATGGGGGGAATCACGTCTAGGGGGTTCCCCTTAACAGGGGCAAAATTTCAAGCGTCGCAGGGGCATGCAATCAAACATCCTATTAACTAGGGGCATTCATCCTAAAGGTTCAAACGACTTGGGGCACACCTCGAAGCAATAAAAATCAGGGGCATGTCAAACATGGGAAGAATTCAAGTCAAAAGGATAGAACACTATGGATAGTCCCCCATATCCTGGAGATGAAGGGCATACCGTTCAATCTAAACGTCGAAGCATATGACAAGGTTATTTCTCGGGGCACTTCCTTCATGGCTTGGAGAACAGGAGCATCTTTTCCCACTAAACATCAGGGCATTGGATATCAAATCCATAAGGTAAACAATTTAAAAGGTTAAAGGTGTGGAGAACCTCAAAAGGTTAAAGGTGTAGAGAATCTCCAAAGGTTAAAGGTGTGGAGAACCTCAAAAGGTTAAAGGTGTAGAGAATCTCCAAAGGTTAAAGGTGTGGAGAACCTCAAAAGGTTAAAGGCGTGGAGAATCTCGAAAGGTGTGGAGAATTCCAAAAAAGGTGAAGGTATGGAGAATTACACAAGGTGCGAATCGCAAAGGTTAAAGACGTGGAGAACTTCAAACTTCAAAGGCGTGGAGTATTTCAAAAAAAAAAGCCAAACTGGGGCAAGGCGCACAGCAAAAGGAAAAGGCGTTCTCACACTTTACAACATCGAACAAATCTTTCTCCTAACTACGATCTTCAAAGTTCAAAAAACAGGGATTGGGAAGTCACGCTAGCATCACACCTTACCAAAAAAAAAAACCTACGACTCCAACAAGCTATATACACTTTGGTTATTAATAACCTATCATTGGAGCATCATGCAAATATATACAAATCATGCATTGCATACACTGGTTAATACATTACAACATCCAAGTCATCCTTCTGGTAACCTTACCGATGCCAGTAACCTTACTGAGATATTTCCAATCACCTGATTGATGCTTCCGGTAACCTTACCGATGCCAGTAACCTTACTGAGATATTCTTTCCAATCACCTGATTGATGCTTCCGGTAACCTTACCGATGCCAGTAACCTTACTGAGATATTCTTTCCAATCACCTGATTGATGCTTTCCGGTAACCTTATCGATGCCAGCAACCTTACTGATGATAGCAACCTTACGGAGGTATTCACCCGATCACCTGATTGATGTATCCCGGTAACCTTACCGATGATAGAAACCTTGTTGTTCCTTCCACTCATTATATTAATCAACATATGCATAAGCATAAGCAGTATCAACATTACCAAGCCAGCATAAGCATAGTCATGGTATAGGTGCAAGCATGGAGTAAACAAGTTCAACGGATTCAATAAGGAGATAAAATCTTGGGATCGACATCAGCATCAGCATACGCATTAGCATATGCATATCATATAGTGCATTCACATACTACAAAAGTCCAGTTTCCAACCCTTGTGTTGTGACAGGTGTATTTCCCGACCCACGTGTCGTGAATTTCCAACCCTAGTATTGTGATAGGTGTTTTCCGACCCACGTGTCGTAAGTTTCCAACCCTCGTGTTGTGATTGGTGTGTTTTCCGACCCTCGAGTCGTGAGTTTCTAAACATATCGTTCCCTTTCAGACCCTCGAGTCGTGAATATTTGACATGCTATTTTCTCCGACCCTCAAGTCGTGAGTCTCCAAACAGGTGAATCTTTTCCATGCAGGTACGCTTGTCAGAACCATGGCAGGCAATTCCTTTGATACAGGTAAACTTGTCCGAACAAAGGCAAGTAACTCCTAATGGTGCAGGTAAACTTGTCCGAACAAGGGCAAGTGACTCCTAATGGTGTAGGTGAAATTTGTCCGAACCAGGGCAAATGATCCAAATGGTGCAGGAGAAATTTGTCTGAACCAGGGCAAAGGATATGGTGTAGGTGAAATTTGTCCGAACCAGGGCAAATGATCCAAATGGTGCAGGAGAAATTTGTCTGAACCAGGGCAAAGGATCCTAATGGTGTAGGTGAAATTTGTCCGAACCAGGGCAAATGATCCAAATGGTGCAGGAGAAATTTGTCCGAACCAGGGCAAATGATCCAAATGGTGTAGGTGAAATTTGTCCGAACCAGGGCAAATGATCCAAATGGTGTAGGTGAAATTTGTCTGAACCAGGGCAAATGATCCAAACGGTGTAGGTGAACTCGTCCGAACCAGGGCAAGTGATCCAAATGGTGTAGGTGAAATTTGTCCGAACTAGGGCAAATGATCCAAATGGTGTAGGTGAAATTTGTCCGAGCCAGGGCAGATGATCCAAATGGTGCAGGTGAACTTGCTAGAGCTATAGCAAGTGATCTTTTTGGGGTTTACAAACTTCGGAAACTTACTAGAACTATAGTAAGTGGGGTTCATAAACTACGAAAGCTTGCTAGCGCTACAGCAAGTTAACTATCTTCTACACAACAAACTGCGAGTCGTCACTATTGGTAGTTACGTTTACCCATCACGTTAGTCCCTCGACAGTGATCAAAGGGTTTTACGAAGGGTTCTTCAATGGAGTTTATCACGTTAGTCCCTCGGCAGTGATCTTCTTCAAAACGACAAAGGGGTTTACAAAAGGTTACCTCAAATCCAGCTCCCGTCTGGTAGTCAGTTCCCGTCTGACTGTTATCTCAAAATCCAGTTCCCGTCTGGTAGTCAGTTCCCGCCTGGCTGTTACATCATTTCCCAACTCCTATTTCCAAATCCTACTTCAAATCCTCTTTGCAAATAGGGATTTATTTTCCCTGATCACAAGGTTTCTCAAACAGTTCTTCAATTGGGTTTATCACATTAGTCCCTTGGCAGTGATCTCCTTTCAAAACTTCTCGCGGATTTGTATTACGTTAGTCCCTGGGCAGTGATACAAAGTTACGTCTCCTTGCAAATAGGAATTTATTTTCCCTGCTTCTGCAACAATTTTTCAATTGGGTTTATCACGTTAGTCCCTCGGCAGTGATCTTCTTCAAAATTTCAAGCAAGGTTCTATTTTTCTTTTCCCAACTTACTAACATACTTCAACTAACATAGCTAATAGTCATGCATCATTCAACTAACATACCTCATTCATACATAGTACATATACATACATGGCTCTCATTTATTTTGAGAAGCTCACTGCATCATACATTACATGCATCATAAACATTGCATAAAATCAAGGTTGCCTTTTCAGGCCACGCTACGATCAAAACGCGTAGCTCTTTCAAAAAAAAAGAGGAGCGTCTGCTTCACAGTAAAAAAAAAAGAGAAGAGTGAGAAAGAATGGTATTCAACTTGGATGGCATCTTTAAAGCCCATCTCCCACATATTTTCTTCCCATACAAATTTCAGGGCATTTCAGTGTCCAATCATCTTCTACCTTTAGATCACGATAGGCAGACGTGCCTATCTGACTCTACAGGTTTAAGAAGATTGAACAGGGGCAGCTGTCATACCCCAAAATTTGCCCATCTCATTTCGTCATCAAGGGCTCAAGGTTCAAGGGTTTTTCTCAAGTCACTCTCTCCTAATCAAAGGGTCCTCAAGATAGGGTTTGTAGTTTATCAAAGGATTTTGAATCTCTGGGGCCTCAAATGGATCTCAAGGTGTCACATATGTCTCAAAGTGTCTTCAGGGAAAAAGTCAAGGTTCTATTCCAAGGATGGCTCACTCAATAGCTCAGATGATCAATAATCGACTATGTTGACCTAAAAGTCAACTATAGTCAAGATACAATCAAACTTCAATATTTTTGGTCAACATCAAGTATGTGAGGTTACATCCATCATTTGATCAAGGGCGGATCATGATCTATCAATAAAAAATCAAAAACGAAGAAATGCGAAGGTTCAAATTAGGGTTTTTATAGGAGAAAGTCAACTCAACTTTGACCGGTCATAACTTTCACAGGGAGTATCAGAAATTTATCACTCAAAGCCTATTCTGAAGAAAATGGGATTTTATACAACTTTGTCTCCCACAAGCCAATGCCAAAAATACACCATTTGAGATATATGGTACAAAAGATTACAGGTCCTTTTCAAAAGTCAACCAAAAGCATTTTTTTGTCAAAGGCCATATCATCAAGATAAAATCTCCAAATGAAAAAATATGTTCCAAAGTGGCTTATAGAGGACATCTTGAGGTTTCCAAAAAGTCCTAGAACTCTTCGATATCATAAAAATTGAGGGAGATATGCCTTGTCAAAGTTGGTCGATTTTGAATGGAAAATATGAAACAAAAGTGGTTCAAAATGAATATTTTTGCAAATGGGCCTATCTTGTAATAACCCAAACTTGTTCCCCAAGTATTCAAGAAGCCCCAAAACCAATCCCACGATTTAGTTAATTTTATTATAATTTTTTGTGAATTTTTATTCATTTAAAACATAATAAAAATCAAATAAATCAAGGGAAAATAAAATATATGATTCAAAAATAAATTCCAATCATAATCAATTGCCATTTATACCTCATATATACTACAAATTCGTGCAAAGAGATTTGTAGTGAAAAAAAGATTGGAATTGGCTTATTTTGGAAAGTTTCATAATCATGATTCAATTAAATTAGAATCTCCAAAAAAATATGAAGATTTGATTGAATTTGCTTGACCTAATGTTACTACCACATATATATATATATATATATATATATATATATATATATATATATATATATATATATATATATATATATATATATATATATATATATATATATATAGGAATCCTAATGATCAAAGGGGGGGGGGGGGGGGGACGAAAAAAAATCTGAGCCAAGGGGGACCAAAACCGAGTTCATAAACTCAAGGAAAAAAGAAAATCGAATTGGAGATTGGGAGCCGATTCAAGGAGCCTTAGCGACTCAAATACATCCCTGGCGCATAACAGAAGGATTCTTGTTCGTTTTCCAAAGCCACAGCGTCCAGAATCGTACCAAATTGACCACGGTTTGCTCAAACAAAAACCATACTCGTTCGCTTAGATTCATCAAGCATAAATGCTTTTTGATTTCATATTATTGATTGGTACGGTGTTTAGATCGTTTCTGGATTGTTAATTCGTTCTTTGCTCACGTATACGACGAGACACCATTGTTGATTTTTAGGGTTTTATTTTGGGGCTTTCGGATACCGGGCGAATTAGGCAAGATTATGAGCATGGTTTAAATCGTGAGGAGGAGACGAGTTCGGCCATGGTTTCCTTTTTTATTTTGATGCTTGTTTGAGGACTTTAGGTGAATCACAGGTGTTATATGCATCAGATTTTATAGTTAATTTTATGCAAGCGCTGTAAAAAGGTATTTACAGGTTATAACTAAGAAGATGATGAGGTGTAAGCACGCTACTGGTCCAATTCGAATTCGCAGCTTGGCGCGCATCCTGTAGGATCCGTTTTATTCTTTGCATATGTACTTATTGTAGTATTATATTTACAAGAAACAATGAGCAGCGCGCGTGGCTAGAAGGTGTTCTTGATAACCAACACGACCTGGGTTCGATCCCCAGGATTTTGCATTTGTTTTTCACAATTTTTCTTTACAGTTCTGGTGCGCGCAACATGTGGAGGTTCACCATGCGTCCTCTACTAGCAGCCACAAGATCCCACCATTATAAGATCTAATGCACACAAGGGGGAGGGTTTACCATGGATCCTCATATGGCACACACACCAAATCACTACCCAGGTTCTTTTATAATATATTTATTTATTTAATATCTATTTATTTAGATTTATTTAGACTAATATATTTGCTTCAATTAGTTTATTTTGATTAGGATTAGGTTTAGGTTTATAATATTTTCCCCGATTATTCGATTTAATTGATTTTAATCATTTTTATTTATAAAAAATCACAATAAAAACCCTAGAAAGGTTATATTAGGGTTTATCCGATCTCATTACCATTTGGCAAAACATTAATCTTAATATTAATTTTCTCCCCGAATCGACTGTACCTATTAGTCGCAGTAGGCGAGAAATAATTTTGATTAATTTAATTTATTAATAATAATTTAATTAATCCTTTATTTAAATTCTCTCTTCGACCCGACTAAATCTATTAGTCGCATTAGACGAGAGATAAAAATATACATAAATTAAAATACATTTAATTTGCTGCCCGCGACGATCAATCTATCGATCTGAGTAATCAGCAATGCCCCGTAATCCGTTAGCTATACTGACCAAATCTATTGGTCATCGCATCTAACGGTGCCATATCAAATCAGGGTTGTACGCCCAAATACTTAAAACACATCAAACCACAAACTACGGATTTTCATCCCTTTCAATCAGGCAACTCAAAATGCCTTTCAAATCAAATTCAAACTACGATAGGCCATTCAAAAAGCCTCAAAACAACTTCAAGCCATTCAAATCAAATTCTAAGGCGTACAACCCTGTGCCCGAACTACGTTGACTCTGATTCTCCCTAAGGAGATACGTAGGCACTTGGATAACCAAGGCGAGTCCCCCTCCCTAAAATCTCAATTTCCCCTATTCAATTCTTTAGCTATTAAACCTCAATATTTTAGCCATAAACCTTTGCCTTAGATTCAAAGCCAATAGGAAAGGGTTGAGGGTGCCTAACACCTTCCCTCGACCTGATTATAATAACTTACCCTGAATCTCATAACTGCGTAGGGTTTCCTATTCGCCCTTCCGAATAGGTGGCGACTCTAAACCTTCAAATTTAGGGCAGGTTGCTACAGGAGTTCTAGAGGATATCAATTCATTCCAAGCACCCAGAAAGCATCCTTGGAGGTCATTGAAGCTTTCCAGATCATTACCACACTTCTCTAGCAGCTCTAAGTAAGGTCACGACCTCCATTTTCAAAGGCAGAAACTCAAACTTTGAACTCTTATTTAGGGGCATCAATTTTAACAAAACTTGTTACTAATTTGCTCAGCATGATGTAGTGATTGATAACCCTAAAGTTTTAGTGTTCAATTTTGTGTCTTAAGGATTTAATTTAAAAAATGATATTTAGGGTTCATAGCTAAATTCCAAAAATTCGTGAGTTTTGTTTTGAATCAATGTTTGATAATTACATGTTTGAATTTGTGGCTTAATACTGATCACATCAGTGTTTTACTTTGTGAAAATTGATCATTTTGGAAAAGTTTGAAAATCAAGCCATTGTTGTTGTTCACGTTGCTGAAGGTTGAAGATGATGGTGGGTAATTTGACTTATGGGCATTAGTTTAAAATATAATAACATGGAAGCGTGTTTTAAAACGAATACATCGTTAGCTCACTTGGTTACCAGCGCGCTCTTAGTCCTTTAATGCCCAGGGTCTGGGGTTCAAATCCCTCTCGCCCTAGTCCTTTGTGTTGCAATAGTAAGGGCATGGGTTCAAGCCTTGATCTCCACAAATCCATACTTTTTATCACTTATTTATTTCATTGTCTTCACAACTTCAAAAAATCATTAAAAAATAGGAAAATTAATATTTTTGACTCCTTCTTTTTTGTGTAATTTATTTATATTGTATATTTTCATATCATGTTTAAAAAACGCAAAAATATTTAATATTTTATCATTTAAAAATTAATCAAAAACATGTCTTTTATGTATGAAAAATCAACCAAAAATCATTTTATTTTGAATATATCTTCAAAGTAGCTTTGTATATTTTTGTGATTATTTGTTTATGGTTAGAATATCATGTATTTTACTTATCCATGTACCCTTAGACCAATCATCTTTTAGGATTTGATATTTAATCATTAAAATTAATTAGGATCATGAATATTGTCTTGTGACAGACTTCATGTAGATTTCTAGTTAAATATTTATGAGAAAAATTGCAAAGTTGTTATGATGTTTCCTTTTTTCGCTGTAGAAGCCTTTATGAAAGTAAGGGAAAATAAATATTACTCACATGCTGAAATGGTATGGTGTGATATCCAGACAGGAAACATTAGGCTATCAAGTTGAGGTGACGAAAGTGTCTCGAACCCAATAGAGGAAGTTTTGTTTTCCATGGATGTTTTTAAAATTGGTTGTGAACAAATATATTACGCAAACAAAAGTGGGTAGTGAAATTCTGGTGTTCAGATTAAAGATTTCCTAAAGGATGTCGAAACACCATTTTCCAAACACACACAATGACAAATTATAAAAGTGTAGAAACTTTAAAGAACACAAGTAATTGTTCACCCAGTTTGGTATCAACAATACCTACTCTGGGGGCTACCAAGCTAGGGATAAGTCCATTATGATAGTATCAATTCAAAGTACTATATAAATAACCTCCGATTTACTTACTTCTCACTTAATCACTACCCATGCTAACTTCTACCTAAGACTCATCTAGGTATGAGGCCCACCTCAAATCCCCCTCAATACAATTACAAAAATTAGAAGACACATTTCTAAAACACTGCGATTCAATGCTTAAAAGCTTATGAATTAACACATAACTTACAAATCGATAAAAACACCAAAATCTTCTATCAATATGATATAGGAGCGACTCACAATAGACAATACTGCACAAACCCTAACATAAACTACAATGTAATTTCACCCAAAATAATAGGTTTAATGCTTACTATATATAACAATCTTCTGGACTGGATTTGGGCTTCAAATCGCCGCAGAGCACTCCAGAAAATCTCCCAAAATCTTCTCGATGAAGATAGGGCTTAAAAAATTAGATTCCTAAATATTCTTCATATTTAGTAACTAATCAAATATATTGAAATCAGAGACAATCTCTTATCCCTTAAATCAAGTGCCACATAGGATTGTATAATATTCAAAAATATTTTGCACCTGTACATGAACTAACTTCAATTGATCCAACTGTATCATAATAGACGCGATGTCGAATAACACTTACATAAGACATCTTCCTTCAACATGTCTTCTTTAGTTGAGTGGAACTTCTTATTTAACATGTTCCCATAGGTTAGTTTTACCAAACATAATGCGAATCAAAATACAGAGAATTAACAATCTCCCTTTTTGGCTTATTTTGGCTAAAATAACTTATCAAACCAGTGTCTGAAATAAATCAAACACCCAAACAATTCTCAGCCTTGTAGAGAATACACACCAGCGGTTCCACAATCAGAGATGCAACAGAAAAAACACGCAACCACATGTTAGTTGTCCAGTGGAATCTGCACACACTAGTTGAGAGAAGTAATTTCCCAACCAGTCAGTAAGATATCAAAACATTATGTCTGACATCTCTACACACGTGCTAATCTAGCACTTCTTCACTTGTTACTAAATCTGCTTTTAGCCGTTAATAATCATTATGTCTCCAACGGTAATCTTTCTTCTATCAGAGTATTTTATCTTGTATTTCTTCAAGAAAACTTCTTTCTGACTTTGTAGATATAACGTCTATCAGAATTATGCTTCAGCGGTTGGTGCTTTAAGAAGTTTATTCATTAGAACTTCTTTGGACTTCAACGTGACTTTTATATTGTTCATTTCAGCTTTGTATGTAGTCAAAGTTCTGATGGTACTTGTTTTGCTTGATCTTCAGCATATGTTAGAACTTCTTCTGAAATAAGAGATATATAATTAGAGTATCATATTTACTTATACAAAATATATTTAATTGTTATCATCAAAATACTAAGATAAGATTAGAACCAAACTATGTTCTAACATCTTCCCCTCAACAGCATAGGTTTCCAACAAAAACACTCCGTGGCCAAGTACAACTCGAACAATGTGGCGAACCTGCATTTAATTTTCATTGTCCACCTGTTTTAATCTGATTATTTGCTTGAGGACAAGCAAAGGTTCAAGTATGGGGGAGTTTGATAACACGAATTTATATCATATATTTAGCTTAATTTCCATAAATATTATTAGCATTTTCATTTAATTAGGTTACTTTATTTTAGTATTATGCTGGTATTCTCTATGTTTCAGGTTTTATTTTCATTTTGAGAACTATTTATCAAAAGAAAAAGAAATATAGAAGAATCAACTCAAAAAGACCAAAGAAAGAAGAAAAGAGGCAAAGAGGTGCAAATAAAATGAATCAAAGTATGAAGGGTGCAAATAAGATGGACCAATTCTGTGGAAGCCTAGCCCACGAGGGAGCTGAAGCTCCCACCATGAAGAAGAGGAGACGTCTGTATCCCTTTGACCCAACAAGTGAAGACGCCCGTCTTGGGCTTGTAACTTGAAGGCCCAAGTTGAATTGAAGAGAGAAGACCAAGTAAAAGAGTGGAGACGTCCGTCTCCCACTCCCCTTGCCATATCACAAGTGGAGACGCCCGTCTCCTTGTTTCTGCCATTTTTATTTTCTGTTTTCAGTATTTTCATTGCAAGTTAATTCCTTTGTTATTTTCTCATAACAATTTCTACACCGGAAATTGTTGTGAACCTTCAATAGATCTAACCTTACGTTAGATTTAGCTTTAATTCCTTGTTTTTATTATTTTCACCGAATAATTTCTGAAGAACGATCCAACCGACCTGTGGTGGAAGTTCAAGCACTCGAAGATTTCAAGCTTAATTTAATTCAGATTTATATTATTCAGGTTTCTATTTACCGCTTTAATTATTAATATTGCATGATATATTATATGCCGAGTAATATGCCTAATATTATGAACCAAATTTATTTATGCATGTTTAACCGTATCAATATTTCTGGCTAATTTAATTAAAATATCGGTATGTAAAGTAATTTAACCGTAGGGATCCGAAATAAGTTGGCTTAAATATATTTTATTAAATATCACTCGTTTCTGGTTTTGTGTCTAATTAAATATGCTAAAGTTATAAAATCAATAGAGCGAGAGTTTGAGATTTTAGAACTGATAAAGGTTAAAATCAATAGAGCGAGAGTTTGAGATCTTTAACTGGATAGTAGACATAGAACATTAGTTTTAAGGACAGCGAGAACGTATTAAAACTAATTAGAATTTATTTATTTTCAAAAAATGTTTTTAAACCCAGCGCGAGACAGCGAGAGCGTTCGTTAGAGAATACTAGCATGATCCGAGTCAACAGAGGGAGAGTTTGAGACTAGGAGATTTAAGTAAATAACCTTTTCATGAAATGAGCATTTTATCAACTGTGATGTTTTCAAAAAGCTTTTCTAAATCTAATGGGATGGCGAGAGCGTACATTATGAGTTAGGATTGTAGTCTAAATCAACAGAGCGAGAGTTTGAGAGGAGGACTTTTAAATGACATAGTTAATAGAGATTATCAATTAAATGAGAACCATAGCCAATGGAACTTCGGATCACCTAAGTTAGACGAAATACATACTGATATCCGTTTATTATTATATTCTTAGAATTAAGATTTTAATTTTCCCTTTAGAAACAACCAAAGTATCCTTAGCCTTAGCTTTACATAGTAACCTTAGATAACGGTAGGTCGATTCATAGTCCCTGTAGATTCGATATCTTTTAAAACTACACGACACGACTGTGCACTTGGAGTCATCAGATTAATAGACACGTAAAGTCGTGCGATCACGATGTTAATGAGGCGCCGCCGATGGCGCTCTGGCGGTCAGCCTTTGACCGGCATACCGCCGCAGTATTGCTCCTGATTTTTTGGTTGTTGCTGAAAGTTTGAATTTAGAATTCAAAATATGCAACATTTCATGAAGTAGTGCATAAGGTAGTTAACTATAGGTGAACCATTGTAAACTTATACTTAAATTGTGTTGTTTCATCAAGAGTTGCAAGCTTGTGAAGCAACACATACATGACCCATAAATACATTATTCAGAATTTAAAAAATCATTCATTCAAACCATACATCCTCTTCATTATTTCAAACACTCTTTTTTTCACCAGTCGTGTGCAATCTTGATTGAGAGGCTGAATTATCCTTAGTATTTTTGTTTTACAAACTCTAAGATAATTAAAAGAGTGCTTGAAACATTTTTAAAAAAGTGACTTCATTCACGATTTAGAATGATTTAGAATAAAAGACTAAGTAATACTATGAATCATTTCTAGAATGAACAAATTATAGCAAACATGGTAAGTGCTAACTTAGGGCATAGATGAAGGATAAGGCTGACTACACCCGTATGAGGATTCAAGGCTAGAACTAAGTATAAGTTGGATATTGAGAAGCCACGAAAGGAATTGGTGCCATGTTTCAAAGATGATCCTTAGATGATTATATGTCCTTTGACAGGGTTTGGAACATCATTTACATGATAGCTACGAAACTCAAGCCAAAAAGAGATGACACGTGGAACTTGACACTTAGATTCAAGAAATCCATCTTCATGTATATTTCTTATATTAAGTTGATATGTGTTGTATTTGAAATTAGGCTTAAATAGTCGGTTGATCCATGTAAGTTAGCGTGTTTTTGATTTTCGTCCCCTTATTTTTTTTTTGGAATGATCCCTCAATGTTAAAATCTTTTTGATTTTAGTCCTAAAGTTAAAATTTGCAGGAAAATTCGCAGGAAACCTGTAGATTTTTCTACAGATTTTGATTTTAGGGACTAAATCCAAAAGAAATTTAATATTTAAGGGCTTTATCTAAAAAAAATATATATACAGGGATGAAAATAAAAAACACGCTAAATTACATGTACTAAAAGATTATTTAAGCTTTGAAACTACACTCAATTGTTTTTTTAATATATGTTGAATCACATATAGAAATACACGATGTATTCCTGGGTTATTAATAAATTAAATAAGTTTCCTGCAGATTAAGAATTAGTAGGAAACTCCGCAGGTATACCTGCGAATTTTACTACGGAATATATAATTCAACCAAAACATCTCATTACAATACAAAATCCGCAGGTAAGTTCGCAGAAACTTTTTCTGCGGATTTTGCTGCGGAATTTTATTTCAAGTAAAACCAAACTATAATACAAAATCCGCAGGAAAGCTTTCTGCGGATTTTGCTGCAATTTATTTTGTAGTTTTTTTTTTTGTAATTTAAAAAATAATATAAAATATTTGTCTTGTAACATAAAAACTTTTTTTTTTGCAAAAAAAAAGCCTAATAGATTTTATTATTCTTTTTCAAAAAAGCTTAATAGATTTAAATATTTTCTAAAAATAATAATAAGTTTTCTTTAAATTTTATCAAAAATTATTTTTTGATTTAAAATTCACACTTAATTTTCACCCAATAACTTAGATTTTGCTTTTGGTTCACTTTTGTAATAGTAGCATGAATAGACATATAAAATATTTTATTTTAGACAAATGACATATAGCTTTTGTAATGGGTTTGTAAATAATAATGTTACAATATTTTAAAAAAAAGAAGTTATAATTATACTTGTGATGTTTGTTTTAGTTATGAGTCAAAATTTGAAGTTTTTTAAATATGTAAGGATAGTGTAAAATTAATTTACACTATAAGTGTATTTTTTTTAAGTCTCATTTAAAACATAATTTTATATATTTTATAATCATTGATATTTGTAAAATTAGATTGAAATTTTTAATCTTTATTTTTTTTATTCATTACTTTTATAGTGTTTTCTAATTAGTTTTTAATTTTAATTTTAATGTTATTTTTTAAATTGTTTTTACTAAAATTAAAAATATAAAATTTTTTATATATGTATTTATGTTATAGAATGTAAAAATTAATTTTTGCAATTAATAGGAAACAAATTAAGATACAATCATTTAAATATATTTTATTATGATAGAACAATGAGAAATATAGTTATATAGGAGTATAATATAATTTGCGACACTCTCGAGCTTTTTCTCACGGGCATTGTTTCAAGCTTTCTCGGTTTCTCTTTTTTGCGACACTCTCTCAAACTCATGCTCTCTCCCTCTCAATTCTTACACAACAACTACGACGCAGATTCTCTTGGTCTCGAATTGGTCGGATTTGGATTTCAGAACTGATTCGAATTGTTATCGACTCAGAATTTGATTCGCGTTGGGGGTTCAGAATCTATTTGTGCTTGAAATTTCAACTCAGAGCAGGTTAGTTTTGATTCGTGATTCTTTGCATTTTTACGGTTTTTACTCCATTACGGGTTAGGCTACAACTAATTGTGATTCAATTTCAATATAAATTTCAGTTTGAGTTAAAGTTACAGCAAGCATACGATATCATAAAGCTGAGAATGGAGGAATGCTTACGGTTGAAGCGACGAGGAGAAGAAAATGCAGCTTTCGATCTTGCTCACAAGGTATTCGATAAAATGCCTCACTGGAATTTTTTCCTCTTTTTGCTTTTATTTTACTTTTGATTTGTTGCTGTTGTGTTTCTTAGTTGCTATTGATGTTGGTTTGCATATTAGCATAGAATTATTGTCGTTATTACCATTTCGTACTATTGCCGATGAGAAGTAATTATTGTTCATTGGAATACAATTTGTAGGAGTAATTATCGTGCTATTGAGCCCTTTTCCAATCGATAGAACATGTTAGTGGAAATTCTAATTAATTTTCCAATCATTATAGTCTAAATGGACATTAATAAATTTGTTGCTTTGCTTTCATTTCAAATTTTCAAGTTAGTGCCTTCATACACCAAGGAAATGATAAACATTGAAGATTATTCCCACCACATAGAAAAGTTGCATGCCGCATAAAAGTCTTTAAAAAGGGATGCTAAGTTGCCTGAAAACAATGAGAAATGCTCCTGAGCTGACCTTTCATGGGAGAGGGGGTGAATATATTTTTAGGGGATTTCAACAAGTAGAACTCTAGCCTTAGCAAAGTATTTTGAGAGAATGGAAGAGAGAAGGTATGTTGTTTCTATACTTTTGAGTTATATGCAACCTGAAAACAGCTGCAATAGCTTGATAACAATTAGAATTGAATTGTCACATGTTCTCAAATTACTTCATGCTGGAAATGGTTTTATGAGAGGAAGCGGTGTGAAGTTTTTCTCAGAACTGCTTCATTGGCAGTGGCGAGTATCAGAGTAAGTTTGTGCTCTGGTCAGTCGAAGCCTCTGTCAGGAGTACAGGGGAGCTAAGTCATTGCCTAATAGACTCCTCGTCTTCTTTCTTAATTGACAGTGTGATGTTTCTTTCATAAATTGCCCGCACTTTGTAAAAGGGCCTATTTTGAATCCAATAATGATGTTAGGGGCCATCATTTGAAGTAAATTCATAAATTTATTACTATTTTATGATATTTTTGGGTTATGTTCATCCTCCCTTATGGTCCTCTTTTGTGATGCTACTGGAATATACATATAAATTTACTTATCCAATCTTGGATCAGTTATTATGGATACACTTCTTTGTGTGCTGCACGAATTCTAGTAGTAGTTAATTAATACTAGAATAGTGGCTGCCACGTGCCACGTAATAAGACCAGCTTATGTTTTCATGTTGAATTATAATCCAATGAACATTTTGTTCCAACCTTGTCCCTATTGATGTCCTCAAACAACCTTTTTCTGTGAGTGTGCATTGCAGCAAATTAATTCTTGTATCGTTCAGCCTCCTATTTCATTAGGGGGTGAAGATTTCAGTTCAAGGTTAAAATGCTCACTAAAGTTTGATCTAAATATAGTTAAATCCTCGGTTTTTGGGGTACTGAGGATGACTCATCAGAGCTTCAAAAATCAACATGATATGAGTAGTAGCAGCGGGGCTAAAAAGTCTTAGGAAGCAGTAAACGGTATGGCTAATTTCATCCGTCTTTTAATGATTCATTTCAATCAATGATATTATTGGTTATTATTCAATTAGTTCTGATTCATTGGTTGATTTTCTTGACCTGCAAACAGAGATATGCTGGATCTCAAATCAAAAAAAGAAGAGGAAGCCTTGGCTATTGTGGTTACTTCTAGTCCTTGTTTGTCAAGTGTGAACTATAGGGACTATGATTCCCAGGTTTCTAAGTAGGTGAGGGGAAGCACAGTAGGCCCAGCTTATTACTATCGACTTACATGAATAGTTTATTTGGGATTGGAAGAGTCACATTACATATTTAGAGTATATACAACATCCACTTTTAATGCTTTTTCTATCTTTCATATAGCAGGAGATTTATGCTGAGCTGGTTCATAAAAAGGCTAGAGTTTAAGAACAGCTAAAAGAAATTACTGACTTTGAATGACATGGAGGTAACATAAATATTTAATTGAGTGCTCATTGATGGAATGTTTTCATTGTCAAAATAATAATGATACCTTCATTAAAATAAAATAATAATGATGCAAATAATTGCTTTGTATTTTCCCCTAAAAATCTATGCATATGTCCAGAGTTTACCATATAGTACTCCAGTATTAACAGAAGTATTAAAATTCCCCCCATTATGATATTGTGTGATGCTATTTTATATTTTATATTCACATCTTTGCTTGTCACTCATGAAGGACACTTGATGCTATTTTATGATTTCTCTCGTTGATTCTTTGGTGGTTTGCTGAATCTTATTGGTTGATCGTTCTGACATACTTAATTGGTTTAAAGCATAGTAAACTTTAAATTGAGGAGAGGTGTTAGAATATAATAAAATCTCTAATTGGTATCTTGGATGGATATTATATTTGAGTATCTTAGTTTATATTTTCTAGGATCAGTTTATAGACTGAGTATCTTATGATTTGCGAGTTTCCCCATTAAATTTAAATAGCTTTATTGCAGTGCCACAAGGGTGCACAATCGATGTCCGACTTGTAGACAAGATCTAGGAGATATCAGGTCTCTGGCACTAGAGAAGGTTGCTGAATCACTTGAGTTACCATGCAAGTACTACTCTCTTTGATGTCCTGAAATCTTTCCATACTACAGCAAGCTTAAGCATGAGACGGCGTGCAATTTTAGACACTACACATGTCCTTATGCCGGATCAGAATGCCCCGCTGCAGGTGATATTAACTTCCTCGTTGCACATTTGAGGGCTGATCGTAAGGTCGACATTCACACAGGATGCACATTCAACCATCGTTATGTGAAGTCAAAATCACATTTGAGCATTTGGATGTGCTGCTAAGCATTTTTTTTATGCCAGAAAGTATAATGTTATTAATGTTTGTTTTGAAAAGTCACCATTTAAGTTAAAGGTCACCATTAATTAGAAATTATTATTATTGGTGGTTCATGGTTCATACGTGATATTTTCTCGCAACTTGCATTCCATTCATTTATTTTTCTCTCTTGTAATTATTAATTTGGTTAATTTATGCTTATTATTAACTTTTAAATTAGATTAAGTTATTTATTTAGATCTTAATTAAGATAAATTGGTCTTATTTCATCAATTAAAATTAAATAATTTTTTTTTTAAATTCAAAACTTATTAGCTGCGGAATTACCTCCGGAATATATTTCCTGCGGATTTACCTGCGGATTATATTTCCTGCGACTTTACCTGCGGATTTACAGTTACCTTTAGCTGGGGACCAAACACCGCAGGAAATGGGTTTCTTGCGGATTTTTAGCTTAAATCCGCAGGTAAATCCGCAGGAAAATTGAGTATTTCTAGTAATGAATTTGATATGTTACATTGAAAGCTTATAGACGAAAAACAAAGTATAAGTTTACCATAATTTTGTTACTCTATTTTGTTTAGTGACCTTGTATCTGTTTCCATGAAAATGTACTTGTTACGGCACTTTCAACAAAAATTGAATTAGTAATAAGTTATACATTTTAAGTTTTTCAACAAATATTTGTTTACTGGAATCTAATTCCTTTTGATATTTTAATTAATTAGTCAAAGTTGATGTCTTACTGATAAAAAGCAGAATTTTGAGATTGTTTTGAGACAAATGCATGTGCACAAGATAATTAAGGATTTTTAAAGAATATATTGTGTACAAATGTTTTGATTTTTTAGGTTAATAAAGTAATTAATATAGAGGAAAGGATTAAGGTTTCTATAAATCAAAGTGCTCAAGAAATTGCCAAAGATGGATAATTAAGATCAAAGGTGAGCCTAGATGAAAATAAGGAGAGAAGTCTTGAGAGAAAGCATAACATGCATGATTAAGAGTAAGAAGTTGTGTGAACCAAGTATGCATCATATGCTTAGGTCTGGGAATAAGTGAATGAAACCTTATGAATTAAATCCTATATGTATATATGATATGATGATAAGATGGAATATGAGGTAAGTGTTGCATGGAAATCTTAGATAGGTGTATCTCTATCCAGTGGGTTTTGCATTGGATTAGGGGTTTGATTACTCCTAATAGACAATGACTCGTGAGGATACTCACACTAAAGAGAATCTGGTTCCACCAGAGTTTTGATTCCACCTGGTGGATTGTATATCTGATTATGAGTTCAATTTATCTTGATGGGTGATGATTTTTTGATATCAAATGGGACTCAAAAATTAATCTACACAAGAGAGATAAGGGGAAGTGGTATTGTAATTCTTTCTATTTTCTTAAAACTGATATCTCTTATTCTCTTTGCATCATAGGTGAATACAAGACTTAACGTCTAAGAAGGTTAATGGCGGTGACAGATTGAAATTTCTAGCTGTACTACAACAAAATTCTTCTAAATAAATTATATCTTATCTCTAGCAATAACTTAATTAAGAAGAAACTTAAAATATCTAGCTAGTAGTTTCTATACTCTTCTAGTCATTACTTCCAAAATATTTTCTTCAATTTGTAAAATAGCTCAATCTTTATAGGTTTCATAAATATGTCTGCAATTTGTTCTTTAGTGGGACAGTACTCGATCACCACTTTTTTCTCTGCTATCAACTCTCTTACCTTGTGAAATCGAATATCAATATGCTTGGAACGTCCATGATAAACCGGATTCTTACTCAGTGCAATTGTCGACTTGTTGTCGCAATATATCTTTGTAGGACTATTCTGCTTTTTATATATCACTTTCAAAATTCTCCTCATCCATACTGTTGGAGTAGCACAACTGGTTGTTGCAATATATTCAGCTTCAGCAGTAGAAAGTGAAACAACGGCTTGTTTCTTCGAACACCATGAATTTGCCCATGTGCCCAAATAAAATGCGTACCCTGACATGCTTTTTCTTGTTTCTATATCTCTAACTCAATCACTATCTGTGTATCCAACAAGTACCACATCATTATTACTAGCATAAAAAATTCCATCAGTCAGTGTACATTTGATATATCGAAGAATCCTCTTAGCTCCTTGCAAATGGCTAACAGATGGTTCTTCCATGAATATGCTGAGCAATCCAACTCCATATACTATATCTGGTCTTATCGCAGTCATATATCTTAAGCTTCCAATCAAACTTTTATATTGGGTTGAGTATATCCTCTTTCCATCATTTTCTCTTGTCAACTTCAACTTTTCTTCAACGGGTGTGTAAATTGGCTTTGAATGCTCCATCTTGAACTTCTTCAGAATATCACTTGCACACTTCTTTTGAGAAATGAAAATTATATCATCTTGTTGGATGACCTCAATTCCAAAGAAATAGGACATTAGGTCCAAATATTTCATTTCAACATGTCGAATCATAGCCTCCCTGAATTTTGTAATCATCTCTGAATTATTTCCAGTGAAAATCAAATCATCAACATATAGGCACACAATAAGGACATCTCCAAGATCAATGTATTTTGATATATAACGTGTGCTCGTGAAGACATCTATGAAAACCATTCTTCACAAAATAAGAATCAATCTTGTTATACCAAGCTCTTGGCGCCTGCTTCAAGCCATATAATACTTTCTTCAATCTATAGACTTTATCTTCCTTTCCTTTTACTACATATCATGCAGGCTGCTTAACATACACTTCTTCTTCCAGATTTCCAATGCAGACTTAACATCCATTTGATGTATTTTCCAACTATTTTGAGCTGATATCAAAATAAGCATTCTAATTCTATCTAACCTTGCAACAGGAGAAAATACCTTAAAGTAATCAATACCTGGTTTTTGCTTGTATCCTTTTGCCACCAACCTTGCTTTATAGAAATCAATCTCACCACTTGATTTGTACTTTGTCTTGTACACCCACTTCACTCCTATAGCTTTCTTGTCTGCTGGTAACTCTGTCAGCTCCCATGTTTTATTCTTCTCTATTGCAATTATTTCTTTATTCATGGCTTTTCTCCAATTTTCATCATCAGCTGCTTCTTCAAAAGTAAATGGCTCACAATCTGCAAATAAAGCATGGTTGATAATCTCATCATCAGATGGGTCATTGTCATTACTCAAAACACAATCTTACAATCTGGATGGTAATCTACGCGGCCTTTGTTGTCTGTTGGATGTTTCTTGCTCATCAGGTGTTGTTTATTATCTGCTGGATGTTTCTGGTTCATTAGGTGTTGAATTATATTCAAACTCCTCTTTGTAATCATTTGGAGTCACTATTGGATCCTTTTGTGACTTTGAGGACCAATCTCACATCTCTCCTTCATCAAAAGTTACATCTCGACTAATAACCACCTTCTTTGTCTCTGGATTGTAAAGCTTATAGGACTTTGAGTTTGAACTGTAACCAACAAAGATGCATCTTTCTCCTTTGTCACCTAACTTCTTTCTCAATTGATCTGGTACATGGGCATAGACAGTATATCCAAAAACTCTAAGGTGTCTGATTAAAGGTCTTCTTCCACTCCAAGCTTCTTCGGGAGTCTTTTCTTGAACACTTCTTGTTGGACACCTGTTTAAAATATAAATTGAAGTAGCAACACCTTCTACCCAAAATTCCTTAGGCATTTGTTTGGCCTTCAGCATGCATCTTACCATATCCATAATTGTTCTATTCTTTCTTTCAGCAACTCCATTCTGTTGAGGTGTATACCTTGTTGTTAATTGATGCTCAATTCCATGTTGCTCAAAGAAACTTGTACCAGCAAGGTATTCTTGTCCTCTGCCTGTTCTCAATGCTTTGATTCTACTACCACTTTGTTTTTCTACAAATGCCTTAAATGTCTTGAAGGCTTCACATGCTTCTGATTTTTGTTTCAAAAAATACACCCAAGTCTTTGTATTGAAATCACCAATAAAAGTAATAAAGTACTTACAGCCACTAGGTGTTGGTATTTCCACTGAACACAAATCTGAATGAATTATCTCCAGTAGCTTCTTCGCTCGCCAAGACATTCCAGTTGGAAATGAATCTCTATGCTTCTTTCCAATTTGACAAGTCTTACATACTCCATTTGGAATATTCACAACAGGAAATCCAAAAACATATTTGTCGCACGCTCGCGAAAAATGGATAGAGTCGCCACCAATATATTTATCCCAAAGAGGGAAAGGAATATCAGAAAACCTAAGGTGAATAAGAACGAGGTCTTTCGACCAGAGATAAGGTACGGGAGTCGGTTACGCAAGGGGAAGGTGCTAGCACCCCTCACGCCCATCGTACTCGATGGTATCCACCTATGTTTGTTGCTATCTAAAGGGTGTGTAAATATATAGCTTAATGAAAAGGGAATGCATGCAAATGAAAGAATAAGAAACACGGGGAAAATAAGGTTTATAAATAGTTGTGCTCGCTTAGGCCCCGCGACCTAATGCCTACGTATCCTTTTCAGGAATCAGAGCGCCGTAGTTCGGCTCTTTAGTTTTTGTTTGTTTTTGTGTTTTTTAGTTGAACAGTTACATTCACACTCCGCTGCTCGACCTCTGGAGTCTTAAGCTGGGAATGGAGCGGAAATAACGTGTCCGATTAGGAGAAAGAATGCCCTGAAGGCAAGAGAAAGAATGCCTCGGAGGCAAGAGAGAGAAGAGAGAAAATTGGTTTGTGTCTTTTAGGTGTAATTCCATGATGGACGAAAACCCACTACAAGGCTTCGCATCATTTCCTTACTTTGTTTAGGTCTGGGCCTTTATTAGATATTTTGAAATGTTTTTGGTTGGGTGTCTTTTAAGGGAAATTAATTTGTGACTTGAATCATGCCATAAAAAGGAGTTTTTTTGAATATTTAGAGAATGCACATCGAGGCCTACGCCACAATCGTTTCTCTAAATGAAATACAGTTTTTGAATATTTAGAGAATGCACATCGAGGCCTACGCCACAATCGTTTCTCTAAATGAAATACAATTTTTGAATATTTAGAGAATGCACATCGAGGCCTACGCCACAATCGTTTCTCTAAATAACGGTTAAGAAATACACCGAGGCCTACGCCTCAATCATTTCTCTTCCGCTAAGTGGGAAAGAACATACATCGGGGCCTACGCCCCAATCATTTCTTTCACACTAAAAAAAAAGGCATTAGCATGATTCGCGTCGTCCTTTATTAATGTTTTAAAGTTGAAAAGAAAAAGAAATGGGAAACTAGCCTAGTATGAATAACTAGCCTAAGTGTTAAAATGGGAATTTCTAGATCCTAATGTTATCATGGTTTCTACCTAAAGTTAGGAATTAAAGAGACATGAAAATAAAGTCACATTAGAAGCAAAAATTGAGAATGGTACAATGGTACAAAATCACACATAAGCATGAAATAACAAGTCAAGACATAGCACAACATTGATTAAAAGGACTATTTATTATTGATTTTATATGGAAAGGAAATGAATTACAAATCAATTAAAAGACTAAAACAAATAGCCTAAAACTAATATTTTTATGCACATTTTTAATGTCAAAAGGTTATATCGAAGTTAAGACAAAATGGGAAAAATCTAAGCAAAAACCTAAATTCTATTAATTTATAAAGGGCCATGGGTGTGAATTGAAAACAGATGGTCTGAATAGCTAAGGGGCGCAGGGCCAAAGCATGGCCCAAACATAGATTTTTGTTACAGATTTCCAAACAGGAGCAATGGGCCAAAAGGGGGTGAATCTAGCAATTCGGCCCAATGGTTGTTTATTTGTTATTGTTTCAATTCATTTAACTTTTATTCAGAAATAACTAAAAAAAGATTAAATAAAATTAACAAAAACGAAGTAGAAGAGGATTAGGGTTAATGTCGTGTGACGCTTCGCCTTTCTTGTGCCCAACTCTCTCGTTCTTTCACTCTCGTTTCACAAACCAACGCCGGAAATCGCTCCGCCGCGCCGGAGGCGGCGGAGCTTGACCAAAACCTGAAACAAATACATCGACCTGGTTCTCTCCCCACCCTCTATCACAATCTCACGCCAATTTCTGCAGATTTTCCTTAAAATCGAAACCCTAAACAATCTTCAAAACCGAATTAGATGATGAAAACGAAATTATAGGCCAGAAGACCTTAGGGGAAAGACTCAGGGGCGTCTACTCTAGGCGATGCTAACAAGAAACGGGCGAAGAATATGAAGAGATGAAGGCTCATGAATCTTACCTGAGGTGCAGATCGCGGTGATATAACTGGCGAAATAAACGCGTAGGGAACTTCAATTCAGGTACATCTCTTATTTTCTGCTTACGCTATCTCCGTCTCCTCTTCTTCTATTCTTCTTCCCGAATTCCGAGTTTTGAGTATTGAAGCAATGATGATGGAGGCTCAATGATTTCTGCAGACGTATGTTGAAGACGAAGATGGAGTTCGAAGCTTCAAGATTGAGTAGAGGTTGAAGATCTTATGGCGAGGTTGAGGATGAAGCAGGGTGAATGGAGTGGTTCAGCTCAGCTTCATTCAGAGCTTGATGATTGCTCTGAGGAAGCTTCGTGAGGAGCTCTTTGTGAAGATTATGGTGATGAGAGGAAAAGCATGAGTATGATGAATGAATCGAAGAATGGTTGAAGAAGATCTGTGGAGAATTGAAGATGAGGTGAAGAGAATTATGGAGAGGGAAGTGAAGAAACTGAACAAAGTGGTGGTTGAAGATTATATAGAGGCTCAAAGGTTAGCTATCTCTTTTGATTTTCTGTTAGATAGTTCTGTTAGGTTGTTATGGGCTGTAACTGATTTTTGGTAGTTAGGAGTTTGTAACTGAATCGGTTAGGAAGTTAGGGGTTAGAATTCTGTTATAATCTGTTGGGATCAGTTATGAGAAGTTAGGGAAACTGTTAGTTTTGACAGTTGGTATTAAGAGGGAAAATTGGGATGGTTCTATTACATGTTAGGCTTAGGGATTTTACAAGGCAAGTAACTAATTCCTATTAGTAAAGTAGTTGGCTGCTAGTTGGTTAGCTGTGAACAAGTATGGATTCTGTTTTGGTTTTCTATTGAATGTCTTTGGCTGCTGTAGGAGGACTTATGGCATGAACTATGATATGGGCTGTAGCTTAGGCTTTGTGTAGATTTGTTTGGAATGGTTTTACATGGTTGTTAACCGGTGCAGCAGCTGGCTTTTTTGTAGGATTGAACATGGTAGATTTGTATATGGACTGTTTTTTCCTCTGAACTGATTTTGCTGCCAAACTCTAATATGATGATGCATTGAACTGAATTGTATGGTTTTTCTTGATGTATGCAGGTGCGGTCATCGGGATTTATGGCTCAATTGGTTGCAATTATGGTGAGGAAATAAGAGTGAAGAAGAAGATTGATGATGTGTATTGAAGAGAAAGATGAAGAGTGTAAAGTAGGTTTAGGAAAAGCAATATTTTTGAATGTAGCTCTTTTATACTTTGGCTTGTAATATATATTTAAAGTATATAGACTTTGATGTAATGGGATGATTGAAATATGATATGAACTCTTGTAATGGATATATGTAAGGGATTTGCAATGAGTCTATAGACATTTGAAATTTGTATTGACATTTGAAGGTGTACACGTTGTCCATAATTTAGAATTATAATGAAATGCTCCTCTTTTGTAATGACATTGTAATGGACTAGAGAATGGTTATTTTTTGTTAAATCGAGAATAACTCGTAATGGCTTGTGATGGATTTTGAGATAGAATGATATGGACAATGTGACTTATAAGAACTTTTGAATGATGTAAGGTGGGACATATAATAAATGTGATGTAAGAATATTCTTGAACGAATATATAAGTGTTGCTTTAAATAGAATTTGGATGATGAATATTTGAATGGAATGGTAATAAACCTTTGAGACTAACTATTGTATGCTTGTACCTTAAATCCGCCCACTTCGACTTTCCGTTTCCAAGTGTTTAGTGATAAAAGTCTTGTAAATTAACCGAGATAATCTTGAATTGACCGCTTGGAGGGGATAGAGATAAAGAATACCATGCCACCATGTCTTGTAATCCAAACCTCAGTTAACCGGAGAAAAGCCAAAATCGTCTCAATGAAGCCTTCATATAGAAATTTGTTAATTTGATGAAGAAAGTATTAAAACCCTAACCTCATCAACCATGGTTAGTAAAAGAAACAAACTTGAATCTCCCTTGAAGTATAATAAACCCTAGCTCTTCAACGTCCTTGATCCTAATGCCATTGATTAATAATGCATGCTGTTAGATGACCTAATATGCGAATGATTATGAAACACTAAGCTAGTTAGAAATAAAAATTGGATGGGCAAATTTTGGGGTGCAACAGCTGCCCCTATTTAATCATCTTTAACCTGATGGTGAGATTGGCGCTAGCCTTTCGAACATTCAAGGTAGAAGAAGATTAAATACCAAGAGAACCTGAAAATTTGCCTGAAGAAAGATGAGATAGGATCCACTGAGGAAGAAATGGTGTCAACTCCACCGAGGAAGAATGTATCAATTCTGGATTGATCAAATTAACTGAGTCAGAAATGAAATAAACATCAACTCTGGGTTGAAAAGGAAAAGTGGGTCGACTCTGGGTCGAAGAATAAAGGGAAGTCAACTCGGGGTTGAATAAGAGGTAAATATTAACTCTGGGTTGGGAACAGAAAGTAAGAACATCAACTTTGGGTTGAAAATAAGAGATGGACATCAACTCTGGGTTGAGATAAGGTAATTCAACTTTGGGTTGAAAGAGGAAAGATGAATAATTAGGAATAACCGTCAACTCTGGGTTGAGTGGGAAAGAAAGAAAATAATCGTCAACTCTGGGTTGAGTGGGAAAGAAAGAAGATAACCGTCAACTCTGGGTTGAGAGGGGAAAGGTAAATGATAACCGTCAACTCTGGGTTGAGTGGGAAAGAGAAAAGACAACTGTCAACTCTGGGTAGAGTGGGAAAAGGGAAAGATCAACTTTGGGTTGAATAAAAGAAAAGATAACCGTCAACTCTAGGTTGAGTGGGAAAGAGAGATAGTCAATTCTGGATTGAACAAATGATAACCGTCAACTCTGGGTTGAATGGGAAAAGATAAAAGATAACCGTCAACTCTGGGTTGAATAAAAGAAAAGATAACCGTCAACTCTGGGTTGAGTGGGAAAGAGAGATAGTCAATTCTGGATTGAACAAATGATAACCGTCAACTCTGGGTTGAGTGGGAAAAGATAAAAGATAACCGTCAACTCTGGGTTGAGTGGGAAAGAGACAAAGGATAACCGTCAACTCTGAGTTGAGTGGGAAAGGATAATCAATTCTGGATTGAACAAAGGATAACCGTCAACTCTGG
Source organism: Vicia villosa (assembly GCF_029867415.1). Lineage (NCBI taxonomy): Eukaryota > Viridiplantae > Streptophyta > Magnoliopsida > Fabales > Fabaceae > Vicia > Vicia villosa. The sequence continues at coordinate 128,417,761 of NC_081181.1, read as the reverse complement.
GTTGAGTGGGAAGAGACAAAGGATGACCGTCAACTCTGGGTTGAGTGGGAAAATGAAAGGATCAACTCTGGGTTGAAATAAGGATAACCGTCAACTCTGGGTCGAATGGGAAAGATAAAAGATAACCGTCAACTCTGGGTTGAGTGGGAAAGAAAGAAGTCAATTCTGGATCGAATAAAGGATGACCGTCAACTCTGGGTTGAGAGGGAAAGGTAAAAGATAACCATCAACTCTGGGTTGAGTGGGAAAAAGAATCAATTCTGGATTGAGTACAAGATAACCTTCAACTCTGGGTTGAATGGAAAAGATAATTAACTCGGGGTTAGAAGATGAAAGGAAATCAACTCTGGGTTGAACACGAGAACATCAACTCTGGGTTGAAGAAAAATGAATATGATTGACTATGGGAGATGACACCACAATGGTAACTCTGAATGATCCAGCGGAATATCAATTGATTGTTTGTAGGGACCTCATCTGATGAGTAACTTGGCTCATGCTTCATATGCGAATGTTTGATTTATTCTATGCACTTCTGAAGATGCGATGCAATGATTTCTATATGCAGTGTACCGATGGATTGTTCAGGGTTTCTGCTTTGTGTGGGGAATAGATTGGATGGAGTTCTGAAACTCTGCTTGAGAATCAAGGTAGGGTGGATGCCCCTGCTTTATTGATGATTGGATCATATGGGAAAAATGATAATGAGAATGCAATGATATGCATGATAATTGTATGATTATGAGTGGAATGATTGTTTCCAAGATACAAGGGATGGATGGAGAATGCCTTTGTGGAAAGGTATTTTCTTGAAGGATAGAACTTGTGAAGGTGAGGTGTTTGGCTTGACTCCTCGACACTTGTCTCGATATCTGGCACTTGATTGAAGATGAAGAGATGAATTGTTACTAGCTTGCCCCAGCTTGTATGATCTCTTGAGATAGAACTTTGATAATGCTTGAATCATGGAGATTTGCGATGGACTGCCCCAGTGTCGATCATGGAATGGATGCCCCATATTGAAAGGAACTCTTCCACCAAATGGATGTTTAAGATATTTGCTCGGTGGATGACCAACCTTTGCCTTTGTAAGATTATTCGATGGAATTTCAATGTTGAACTATCCTTGGTATCAAGTACTTACTTTCAAGTTAGAGACAACTCTGTTTTGAAAAGGATAATGAGAATGCAATGCACATGTTAATCTCAAAGAAAAGTTTTATTTGTCAAAATGTTGTACTGATACGAACACAAATGACACAGCAACATTAGGAGTCAGTTTGACATGATTTTACAGTTTGTATGCTTTCGGAACGAACCCTGCTTCAATTAGGACTTTTGAGGGTTGTAACGTGGCCGGGTTCACGGTTTGAGAAACAAAGGATAAAGGCTCAAGTTCTACTTAACCCACCCCTTCTTCGTGATGTTCTCCAGTCCTACGTTCAGCTAGTTCGACACGAGTATTCACTTTTCAGGAAGGATTGTGATGGATGAGGATCCTTTATGGCTTTGGCGGAGGTGGCAGCCACCCTTTGATTCTTTTGTTGATGGTCACAACAACTTGTCCCTTGGAGGATTTTTCTTTTGCTTTGTTTTTTACTTTCCCTAACTTTTGCCTGGACAAAGATTTTCTTTTGATTTTGGTTTCCGTTGTCCAGCGGGATATGCCCTAATTTTTGCCTAAGTCTTTTGCTTAAAAGCTTCTTTTTCTTTTGACTTAGCGGGATATTGTTTCTTTTTTGATCATGATTCATAACTTTCTTTTCATTCTTTTCGTCTCGTTCGGGAACAAGTTGTATGACATTTATGATTGACTTGATGAAAAGGTTGTGACTGCCTTCTTCTTTGTGGCCAGAAAATGAAAGTGACCAAATCTTATGTGCCACAACCAATCATCATTTGGAATAATAGAACTCAAGCAAGGAAATTTTTCATGTTGAATTTTTAAAGAAAATAAGCGGTTTAGTGTCATTCTTACCTTTGTGATAAATCTGCCATTGTGAATTTGCATGTTGTAAGCTTTCTCCGACAATTGACCCATACTCAAGAGATTATGATGAAGACCAGGAGCATAGAAAACGTCACAAATAAATTTTTGAGTTCCATCTTTCAACCTGATAGAAATTCGGCCTTTCCCAAAAATCGGAATATTTGAATTGTTTTCAAACTTCACGGTAGATTTTACCGTTTCATACAAAGAAGAAAATAATTCCTTTTATCCACACATATGATTACTATACCCAGTATCCAAATACCAAATATTCTCTTCTTTAGAAAATGTATTACTGGCCAAAAATAAATTTTGGGGATTTTCAAAGTACTCACCGGTATTTTGATACGAACTTTCTGCCACATTTGCCTGATGTTTGTATCTGCAATCAGCTGCTTTGTGTCCAAACTTTTCACAGTGATAACAAGTATAACTCGTCCTTTCTTGATTATAGCTACCTCTTCCTCGACCACGGTTGTTGAATCTGAAATTGTTTCCTCGACCACGATTGTTGTATCCAAAATTATTTCCACTTCTTCCTTGATTGAATAGATTGAAATTATTGTCTCTCCATTGGTTAAACTTGTCACGTCCTCTTCCTCCATAATTTCCTCGGCCTCTGCCTCTATAATTTTCTCTTCCTTTGTAAATATTATTTTGACCTCTTTCTTTTACAATATGAATTCACTCAGAAGTATTGTTGAAATTTACCTGACTCTTTAGAGCTTCTTCTTTTACTACTTTCTCTGTCTTTTTTAATATTATGTTGACATGACTTTCAATGTTTCCCTTTAACTCTGCAACAGACAAAGTATCTGTGTCGCGTGACTCAATTATTGTAGTCACCACATGATCAAACTTCATAGGCATTGTACGTAGAATTTTTTTGACCACTTTTCTATCTGAAATATCTTCTCCATATACTCTCATCTTGTTGACGAGATTTATCACACGAGAAAAATATTATTCTACCGTTTCTGAATTTGATATTTTGTACCTTTCATATTCTCTACGCAACGATTGTAATTTGGACTTCTGAGCCTTCTCTACTCCATTATGTGACAACTTCAATATGTCTCACGCTTCTTTAGCAGTTTTGGCATTTGCTATTTTGTCAAATATTGAGTACTACGTTCCTTGATGAATTTGTGAAAGTGCCAATTGATCCCTTGTTCGAGCGACTTCATCGACTCCTTGTTGTAAACTGAGACCCACAAAGCTCGAAACATTGTGAGCTTTTAAATGTGTTGTCATCAACAATTCCTAATAACTAAAATCTAACTCTGCAGTTAATTTTAGACCAGACCAAACAAAATTGTAATTGTTTGTCATATCTCTCAAAAAAATACTCACAATATTTTTTTAACACAATAAAAACTCTTTTGTTTCTTACACTAAAAAAAATTTTACACTCACATTAACAAGACTTAACCTGCTCTTATACCAATTAGATTAACAAGACCTAACTTACGCTTATACCAATTTAATATCAAATGAGACTAAAAAATTAATTTACACTCAAAAATTAATTTACACAAGAGAGGCAAGAGGAAGAGGTATTGTAATTCTTTCTATTCTCTTGAAACTGATATCTCTTTCATCATGGGTGAATACATTTATATAGGCTACAAGACTTAACATCTAAGTAAGTTAATGGCGGTGACAGTGTGAAATTTCTAGTTGTACTACAGCTTGATTCTTCTAGGCTAAGTAAATAAATTATATCTTATCTCTTAAGCAAACTGACTTAATTAAGAAGAAACTTAAAATATCTAGCTAGTAGTTTCTATACTCTTCTAGTCATTACTTCCAAATTCCAGAATACTCTTGATTTAATTCTAACATTTTGTATGACATTCATATTCAAAAAAATCTTATTAAACTTGAGGTTTTGATTCTATCCAGTAGGTTGTATATCGAATTAAAAGTTTAATTCTTTCAGATGATTAAGATATGGTATATCATATGAGAATGCTATATTTATATAAAAATGTGAGAATGAATCTGAACCATTGGATTTTAAAATAAATTGTGGAGATTATGTGTGAATCTTTTTTTCTCTTTCCTCCATTATTAAAATAAATGATGTAGGAGAGAGAAAAAAATATTCACACATAATTTCTACCATTTATTTTAAAATTCAATGGTTTAGATTCATTCTCACATTCTAATATAAATATGACATTCTCATATGATATGCACTAACTATATATATATATATATATATATATATATATATATATATATATATATATATATATATATATATATATATATATATATATATATATATATATATATATATATATATATATATAGGGAGCATATCAAGTGAGAGCATTTTTAAATGAGAGATGAGAGGAAGAAATATTAACCATTGGATTCATCAAGAGAGAGAATGTTATATATATATATATATATATATATATATATATATATATATATATATATATATATATATATATATATATATATATATATATATTTATAGGGAGCATATCAAGTGAGAGCATTTTTAAATGAGAGATGAGAGGAAGAAATATTAACCATTGGATTCATCAAGAGAGAGAATGTTAATATATTAATGAGGCTATTAATTTCTCTCTCTTGATAAATCCAATGATTGATATTTTTTTCTCTCATCTCTCATTTATAAATGCTCTCACTTGATATGCTCCATATATATATATATATATATATATATATATATATATATATATATATATATATATATATATATATATATATATATATATATATATATATATATATATATATATATATATTTGTGTGTGTTGTACACCTATTTATATGTACAAGGAATTTAAGTAATGCAGGGCAAATCTTGAGTACTAAGTATAAAAATGAGATAAGATTTATTAACTAAATTGATACATGTGCCATCCGTGTGATATTGATGAATTTTTTAAATAATATTTGATTAGATATATTTTAATTTTTGTTTAATAAACATTGTAATTGAGACGATAAGATGAAGAGAATAAAAGAGAGAGAACAAAATCAAGCGGTTGAGCTCCTTTTGGCAAGGAGCCCCGTTCAAGGACGTATTCGGAGAATACCGAGTTCGATTCTCAGGCGGAACAATCTTGCTTGGCCAGTGCGCATGCCTCTACGCACGAGCCGGATGATAAATAAGGTATGTTATTTAATTTTTAAAATGTGAAATAAATGCAAAAAAAAAATCAATAATTTTGTTTTATATTTTCTTTTATTTTTTTCCAATATTTTTAAAAATGTTAAATCTTTATTATTTATGAATGGAAAAATTCTACATTCAAACGATTCAGACGCTATACAACAAATCATCATACTTAATATTTTCAATAATTGTGTTTCATATTTCCTTTCTCTTTTTTTCAATATTTTCAAAAATATTAAATCTTGCTTAATTTATTAATGGAGAAAAATTTACATTGAACGACTCAGATTCTATGCAACAAATCATCATAGTCAAAAATTTCAATTATTTTATTTTATATTTCTTTTTATATCTTTTTTTACTCCTAATTTAATGATATAACTTAATAATTTGAAGAATAAAATACAAAACTTGTATTATATTGAGTTAAATAATATAATTGTAGTGACTAGTGAATAAACAGATAGAATTATTTTTATTTTTTAAAAATATATTAATAATGATGAAATAGATTAAAACATTGCAAGAAAAATATATAAATTATTTTTTAAGTTTATAAAATTGTTTTATATTAAAAGTTATTAGTAATTAGTTGTTAAATTAATAAATTTTTATAGTTAGAGGGTGGTGAACCCATGACCTCTGATAAATATATTTATTATATAAGAAAAGTAATATTTTTTTCCTAACCCACAAGCTTCCACATCAGCTGCTGTCTTCACAATAAGTGGCAATGATATGATATTAAAATTAATCAAATTTATGGATTTGCTTATTTTTGGTTACTTTTTTCTCATTCATCTTCTATTGTCCATAGGAACAATCATGCATTCTAACGGTTGATAACAACAAAGAAATGATATGTTGGAATGAAGATATTCTGAAATGATGCACCTACTCGAATGGAGAGAAATCTTGAGATTTAGATGGTTGGTACAAAAGTCGGTTTCTGGAGTTGTATGTAGGAATGAACCAAGAAAGTTAATTATGAAAATGAGTTGAATAAGTGTCTCATATGTCTCTATATCTTTGGTGTGTTAGCGTATGATATGTGATAACATGACTTAGTTTTTAAAAACTGATTTTTAATTTTTAAAAATTACAAGACCAAAATGCATATTTTACTGGGTTGTTTTATGCCTCATCTACGGCAACAACTGCTATGAGTCAAAAATAATATCACGATTAACACAAGTAATATACATTTAGTGATACTATTATTAATATGAGTGCAAATAATATCATAATTAACACAACTAATATATTTAGTGATAATATTATTAATATTATTATTAACATTTATGTATTTTTAAATTATTAGATTTGAGAAAATTATCTAATTTTATAATATATAAAAGACTTTTTAACCACCCATAATTAAAAGTATATCAATCACAATTTCAGTTACTTACCGATAACTTAATTGGTATAAAATAAATATGTTACAAATATATTTAGTACTCCAATGATACTGATATTGTATCACCAAAAATTAAGTGAATCAAATTATCATTAAAAATTAATAAAAATAATTTATCTCACTTGATTTCCTTCAAAGTTATTTAATAGAAACTTTCTAAAATAATGAATTTATCAACATAACTTTGAAACCAAATTTTATACCGTTAGAAGATTTCTAACCTCTCATTTAACAAAAGAATAAATACTATTAGATAAATATTTTAATAAAGTGTTTTAGCCATATATTGCTTTTATATATTGTATGGATTTTCTTGATAAAAAATGCATAATTATTATTATGAAAATAAAGTGTTTTAGGGATATCACTGTCTTTATATATTGGATGAATTTTCTTCATAAAAAGTACATAATTACTATTATGAAAAAGTTATCATATTATTGGTATTGATATTAAATTACATAAATAATATGTTTTTACTTTCTCTTTTGGTGTAAGTGTTGTTGTTTTTAAGAATTCATATCACGGTGAAGAATAATTCTGATGTAAAATTGAGGTTCCACCAAACAAGCAATTTATTATTTGCAATCTAATTGTTTTGAATTTTACAAAATAATTAAGAATGTTTTATATAAAGTAATAATTAACATTAATTGAAAAAGAAAGATCTTAGTGTTAAATACTCATTAGATTGTGTTAACATTTGTGCTAACCTGTTGATGTTTCAATCTACTTTTTAGAAGTAATTTCTTTTTATAAGCAACATTTGTGCTAAGTTGTTACTTATAAGCACGCGTGTGAGAGATAAAACTAATTTCATATTTATTTATTTGGATATTAAAAATTATCATCAAAGAGTATAAATATACTTGTGTATGGAGAAGTTAGTAGTTTATGAAATATTTCCAGCATCAATTATTAGAGAATCCGTCGTTTTTATTAGAGAAAATAGGTAAAAGCTCTTGTAATTTTATTCTTCAACATTTTTTCATATTTATAGAGAGATTCCAACCTAATTATATTCTTAAACTAAACTAAGGGTGTGTTTGTTTCAAGGTTTTAAATTATATTCCTTGAAATAATACTCTCATAATTATTGTTTTAAGGATTATTATTCTCACTTATGTGTTTGGTTTAAATTGAGGTTTTCCAGAAATAATTGTAAATTTGTTTAATTTAAAATAAATAAAAAATAAATAAATGTGATTTGTAGTGGGAAGTTATAGTTGATTGAACTTATTCTCACCCTTTTTTTTTTGGAATAAAAATAAAAGAATCATGTATAAATAAGATTCTTTGGAATAAAAAATTTCTTTGAATAATTATTTTAAACTTGAGTCAAACATAGGAATATTGAATTCCCATAGTCCTATTTCTGGAAATATTTTTTCTAACCTTGAAACAAACACACCCTAAGAAGAATAGTAATAAAAGAAAATAAAAAATAATTTTTAAATAAATATTCCAACCCCTCCCTCATTTTCCCTCAAGTTGGTGGATACCTATCATGCCCACCTTGTTGTCTAGATATTCAAAGATGGATTGAACCAAACTCTGAGTTAGAATATCTACACTTTATTAACTAGAAGTTACAAAGGGTAGGCATTAAGTCCCAACATCTAACTTCTTATTTATGAAGTGTTGGTCAGTCTCAATATACTTGTTGTTATTATGTTGATCTGGATTATGAATTATGATAATTGTTGCTTTGTTGTTAAAGTACAATTTTAACGGTAGTCATTTTTTGTTCTGAGTTCTTATTTTCCTTTATTTTTTTGAAAGTTATATATAAATTTGCACAAGATCCTAGATCTAACTTGACTAACAAAAACAAAGAAAAACTAGAAACACCTCAAAAACAATCACAGATATTTTCCCTCAAAGTGAGAAAAAAATACCTATTATATTTTCACGCATATTTTCAATTAAAAAAGCGGACAAACAGGCACGGGAGTGCCACCACCAACCATCACTTTTACAAAAGAATGACCCTTCGAAGCACCTGAAAAAACTATCCATTAAATCTGGCTCCCAAACGAAGAAGAATCTTCCTCACTGAAAATTCCACCTGGTCGAACCTCCCTCAAGCATTGCCACCTCACTCACTCTTTTGTCTTGATGACAATCAATAAGATAAATTATGTGAAACCTCCATCTAAGCAGAATAGGCCTCACGCAAGGATCATACCAAAAATAAGTTAGATGACCAAACCTAATGTTTCTCTAGAGCCCATCAAAGAATCCGTTATAAGACTCTCATATTTTATAGCGCAAAAGAGACCTCAAATAAGAAACTACATGGAATCCATGTTTAGAAGAAATGACATTTATCCACAACCCACTAAGAGATAATAACCTCCAACGGCACTTACCAAGTAAGTTCAAATTAGTCAGACAGAGATCTCAGACTCCCACCTACCAGGTTGCTTAGGTTTAAAATAATTGAACAACTATTGTAAAAATGGCTAGAATGATTCAAAACACTTTAGAAGAATTATTTAAATTTTCAAACACTCTTGATCTGCGAGGACAAAGAACAATAGAAAGAAAAATAAATAGACTCCAGTAACACATTAACCTGCCAAAAGTGAAAGAAAATCCAAAATCAGGCAAAAGAAGATAAAAGTAAATAAACACAATAACCTATCTATCTAGTTCGATCAAACACCTACTATGGGGAATATAGCAGTTTTATGATACATTATAGTTTCAAGAATTGTTACAAAATATTACAAATGAATTACAAGAAAATAGTTCTTCAAATTCCCAAGAATAAACTCGATTTTCTACCCCCAAGTGTTCCCCAATCTCTCCAAATCTCTATATATGAATCACACGAAGATAATGTCTTTTGAAGTGTTTTTCTATCCCCTTATATACCTACAAAGGTTTCTTAAATTCCATAGGATTTGGACTTCTTCCCTCTATCTTTCAGACTACATTCTGAAGGTTATTAAGAAAAAATATAGATATATATGTATATCTCATGAAATTCAACAGATCCTTAACATACTCAAAACATAACCGGTTAATTTTAAATTAAAAAATCATATAAATATCTTACTAGTATGTCTTATATTAATTTAGAATATTATAAATATCTTATATTATATTTTATTATTTAGAGTATCTTACATTGACATTCTTTTGCTCTTCGGTTTTATGATTTTTAGACATCTAAAAACTTGTTTTCTTTATCTTCATCACTCGAAAGTTTTAAGACATACTTCTACACCAACAAACTTAATTAAGGTATCTTAGATTCACCTTTCACCCATTACCACAAATACTCGTGTGAATCCTTATTATCTTATTTCAAAACTTAGTAGATATTGTAAGGAAATATGATGGCATTAAACTCGCCTTCTCCCTTACTTCTTGCTACCACTCACCATTTCTTGTAACTCCAAGTCATAAGATTGTCGCACACATCGGTATAATAACTAGAGGTACATCTTTTATCTATAAATGAGATTTCCCATACAAAGACTTTTTTAACATGCACACATTTTAGAAAAATTTGTATTCAAATCTAGAAGGAACACCCATGTACACCTCTTCATCTAGATTGATGATAACTCATTTATTGTGAGATATCCAATTCCTAATAGTTGAATTATTATTCATATAAGTTTAAGTAATTTGGGATATTTTATTTTCTAGCATATTATCTTGGTTAGTACATTATCATACTAGGTGTTATTCTTTTAGCTTTTACTTTTTTTATGATGTGCACGGATAGATATTATGACAAGTTATATTATGACGGCAATGAAGGCAAATGCCCTGTAGTATTTGAGTCAGAAAAAGCTAGTTTAAGTTGTAAGTTATAAGAAAAGGAATGTTGCGGAAGAATCATGAGCAAATTAGTTTGGGTTGATCCTGAGTTTTAAAGTTCTAAGAGATAAGGATGAAAGTTAGAAGACAAAAGTCTACAAAAATTGCATCGCGTTGCCATAGAGCCGCCCCTCATAGGCATGCCAATCATCATATTTTCTCTCATGAGTTATATACTATTAGGGTACATATACTAGCAAACAAGAAAAAAAGATTCTTTGGGTTGAAACCAATATATATTTGCAAGGCCCAAGACCCACGGAAAGAGACAACACATAGATGAAGAGTTTTCTATTAGACAATTTTTTTATAGATTCAATCTGTAGGGATAATTCTTGCTGAAAACCCTAAAATACCCCTGTTTCGGAGATGCATCTCTGATTTTTTTCTGATTTTCCCAGAATTCGGAGATGCATCTCCGAAACCACTTAAATTTCAAATTAAACGTTGGATTTTAACTGACAGGTGTTTTTTCGGAGATGCATCTCCGAAAAAAATTCTTCATAAACATTTACCTCCTTCACTATTTCATCATTTTCCTCCAAACCAAAACATAAACCTTCTCCAAAACCTCCATCATTTTCAATCTATTTTCCGTCTCCAAATCAAGTTTCAAGCGGTTGATCATACTAAAGGGAACATAGAAAGCTACAATTTGAAGTAAACATTATTCATTTAATCTTCTTATTCCACTAAATTGTTGCTGATTTGAAGATGAAGAAAATTGCGTCAGTTCAGAAGTACATTTCCAAAATAAACCACATAACAAATTTCGGAAATGCACTTCTGAAATAAAGTCTGGGAGAAATTAAAAAAATAGCTTTAACAACATTTTTGTATTTTTGCATATGTTAGGTATGGTGCATACGGACAACATTGTCGCCGATGAATTAGAAGTTTCGGAAGAGGTCAACGTTGATAACGGGCCTAAAGATTCGATTAACGATGTGTTTTATGTTCAACAACAATTTACAAATGATATGAGTTTCGCTTGTCGTGAACAATTGTTTGATTGGGTCCGAAGTGAAGCTAGTAAACTTGGATTTGGCATTGTGATATTAAGGTCCGACAATGGAAGTAGTAGACGGAAAGCTTTTGTTGTGTTGAATTGCGAGAGGGGTGGGAAGTATGTACCAACAAACCGGGGTTAAAATACGATGACACAGGATCGAGAAAGTGTGTGTGTCTGTTTAAGTTGCGCGTAACTCGTAGGATTGATGATTTGAGGCGTTTTAGCGTCATTTGTGGAGTTCATAATCATGCCTTGGAAAGTAAGCTATACGGGCATCCAATTGCGTGTCGGTTGTCTCGCAAAGAGAAGGATGTTATTTCGGAATTATCGACAATCAAAGTGGTGTCGAGAAACATACTTGTCGATTTGAAGCAAAAAAAATCGAAGAGTGTTTTAAAATATCAAGCAGGTATACAGTGAATGGTACAATCTTAAAGTCATGAAAATGGGCCCGAGGTCAGAATGCAACACCTTTTGAAGCTTTTGGTGATAACCAATACGTTTCAAGCTTACGAACGTGTGAGGACAAAGTTACGGTGCGTGACATATTTTGGACTCATCCCGAAAGTATCAAGTTGTTCAACATATTTCCAACAGTTCTTGTAATGGATTTGACGTACAAGACCAACAAGTATAGGTTTCCGCTTCTAGAAATTGTTAGTGTGACCTCCACAGACAAGACATATTCGGTTGGATTTGCTTTTTTGAAATGTGAGAAAGAAGATAACTTTACATGGGCTTTGGGAATATGTAAGTCTTTGTTGGTTGATCAAAAGAATATGCCTAGTGTCATTGTTACCGACCGAGATAATGCTTTATTGAATGTGGTCGCTACCGTCTTCCCGACATCGACCGCATTACTTTGTCGGTATCACATAACGTGCAATGTGAGAAGTAAGCTCAAAGTCGCGGTTAGCACAAAAGAAATAAAGGATGACAACGAAAACATCATCAAAGCCGGTGTTGTGGTGGAAAAGATTATGACCGCACGGAGGGAGATTTTAGATGCACGTTTCGAAGAGTTGTATACCGAGAAAGTGGTACAATTCCGGACATTGTGTGTCGGATTGAACACTTTTTGTCATTACGTCGAAAGTACTATCCTTGGCAAAGTAAAAGAAAAAGTTGTTTGTGCTTGGACGGATCGAGTAAGACATCTTGGTTGCACTACAGTTAACCGAGTTGAATCCGCACATGCGGCGCTGAAGAAATGGTTAGGTGATAGCAAGGGGGATTTGTGTAGGGGATGGGAGACCGTGAACCAAATGCTCCAAAATCAACATAATGAAATTCAAACATCGTTTGGTCGGAGCAAGACGGTTGTGGAACACCAGTTTAAGGGAAAAAATCTCTACTCGCATTTGATTTACAACATATCTCGTGAAGTGAGGCGGGAGGAAACTACGGGTCCGGATAGTTCAAAATGTGGGTGTAAAATTAGAAAAATTTACGGGCTTCCATGTGCTTGTATACTTTCTTAAAAGATGAAGTTGAATTCCCTGATACGCATGGATGAAGTAATCGATCATTGGAAAAAGCTCTGTTTTGATGATTTCGAATCGGCAAAGGAGGGTGAATCCAAAATTATCATCTCCGACGAGTTAGAAGAGATAATGAGTAAGTATTTTAAAGCAGATGATACCATGAAAAAGTTCATGATTCCCTTGTTCCATCACGAAGCGGTCACGCCCCGGTTTCAAAGTGGATGTCATTCCCCGATATGAGCCATCTTATAGCAAGTGCGTACGACCGGGTGTGTGTCAATTTGACGAGATTTGGATTTTCGGAGAATTTTTTCCGCTTCATAGTCGCACGCCTTTGGATGCGTCTAGCCGCATCATTTGTATCTAGTATCTAAGATCGCGCCAGTTTGTGCAAGTTTTTTTGAAACCGGGGTGTCCTATTCAGGCTACTTCTTATCAGTGGACGACACATCATACAAAAGAGGCAGACACTTGGCCGGATCCTTTATTGAAAGGACGGCGGAGTTTGAAGAAATGATGAAGCAAGAGCGTGAGAAAAATAGAGAGCGGTTGAAGAACTTACCGGTTTTAGAACTAAGCGGTGAGGATTGGTTCAGCGCATTTTAGGTTTTATCGGATATTTTTTGTTTGTAATGACCGGATGTGTGTCATTTTTTGTATGTATTGTCGTTTAGAATGTAAAATCAAACTAATTCAATACATATATAATATACCTATATTTAACGTTGTCATTGTTTATGTTATGCTCATTACTTGTTATGATTTGGTTCAATTTGTGGAATTTGTCAAAACAAACTGCACACATCAAAAATCAATTTTTTGTTCTGTCTCTGCTTAATTTGGAAGTACATTTCCGAAAATTTAATGCTTCAGGGCTGTTTTCGGAAGTGCATTTCTGAAACATCCACTGAAAGCAAGATAAGGTTTGTTGGGTCATTATTACTCCAATAAGTTTATAAATAATACACCATACCTTTTCATCAACCTCAAGCCACAAACAGCAATGACACAAACCTACCCCCACCTTGATTTTGTCTACTTCAGCAGTGGTTACTCGATGTCGTTCCACTTTAGGTTCTCGCGCGACACGCCATTCGCGGAGTTGATATCGTCGCTTAACTCTCTCTTGTCAAACCCGGAAAATCAGAAGGTTGTCAAGCTTGAGTACCACTCGCCTTCGCTGAACGACGAGGGAGACATCCAATTCACCCCGTTTGAAGTCAAGAACGGCGAAGATTTAGCGGTTTTGTGGACAACTTTCGACCGATTTTCTTCTAAGGGTCCGATCGAGTTGGATGCGAAACTTCAAAGATCGGGAGCCGATGTTATCAAAATGTTGACTCATCCTCAACTATCTGTGTTTAACAATATATAACTTTAATTTAATGTTGTGTAATCTTTGTAATTTTGATGCTTTATGATAAATCGAAGCGTTGTTCGTTTGTTTTATGTTTTCTGCATCAGACAATATTTCGGAAGTGCATCTCCGAAATATTTCAAGGGGGTGAATTCGGAAGTGCTTCTCCGAAGTCACCTTTTTTCTTGAACAAAAAGTGTTTTCGAAAGTGCATCTCCGAAATCACATTTTTTCAAAAAAATAAGGTGTTTTCGGATGTGCACATCCGAAACCACCTTTTTTTTCATAAAAAGGTGACTTCGGAGATGCACTTCCGAAATATAGAAGCATTTTTGGAATTTTACCACAAATTTCCAAGAAGGTTGAGGGATCCATAAAGAAACTATCTTCCTATTAATGACCAACACTAGAAAACGAAAAAAGGGTTGAAAAGTTAGAGAGAGAATTTACAACAAGAATAAAGAACCAGAGTCCTGTCACATCTTTGCCCCTATCAATTTCGAAAAAGGGTTTATCATATCATTTTTCCTATTTAGAAATGTTTAACTTAGGATCTTTTCTCTATTATATTTACTTTGCTCAACATGAGTTAAATTCCTTGTGATAGATAATGTAAAATTTAATGACAAAATATTTTTTTTAATATTATGAAAGAGTGATTGTGGTCTTTTTTTGTTCATATGCATTTATGTTATAGATTTATTCCACTGGCTAATCATCTTATGAATAGATAACAAGTAGGAATGAAGAATCTTCTGACAAATAAACTTTGTGAACAAATGTGGTAAAAATGTAAGTATACAACACTAACTTAGTTACTTTATTTAGGCATAAAAAGCTAGGGTCATAAGGATAATTTGAAAAGGTTTCATAATAAATCAATACTTATTTAGACGTTGCATACATATACCACTAGTTATGTTCTGCCTTCATATGTCACGACATATCATTCATTTAATAGATCATTGTTAACATGTTACTCCACTTTATTAAAGTCTTTACTTTCAAGTAGATTTATTTATTTCTGACTACATGATAACAACTATTTTGTTATCTTTATTCATGTTTACTTTACAATTTCTTGCATGAAATTTATTATTCCTAATACGATCTCTTGGGATCAATACTTTTACTTAAATATTTGCTAATAGTTTGACTGTATATACAAAATAGCCATCAAATTTTTTACACTGTTTTTGAGGATTGTGTCATTAAAATTCTGATTTTTTTTGTTGAAATTATAAAATTTACATTTGAGATTTGAGATTTTGATATTTTATGTCTTTATGACACAACATGTGTGTGATTTTGCTGTGACACTGTTTTTGAGGATTGTGTCATTAAAATTCTGATTTTTTCATTGAAATTATAAAATTTACATTTGAGATTTTGATATTTTATGTCTTTATGACACGACATGTGTGTGATTTTGTGATTTTGCTACATGCATGCGCAGATTGATATCTCAATATACATGAAATGATTTAGCAGAAATTTCAATCCAAGTATTTTCCTCTGAAGAATGAAAAAAACGACCAAGTATTTGAATACAACATATTGTGCCAATCACAATAATCGACCAAGTTTTAACCATTTTAGGATCACAATCATTATTTGGGTATGCACTATTAATATGATGAAACTTTTGAATCACTCAAATGCTGACATGAAACAGTTCTTGACTCAAATGGAAAATCAATGCCTGATGTGATCCTATAGACTTAACGTGGATTATGTACAAATCAAACACCTTGTAACTTGATGAATAGGGAGGAGTCATCTTTCAATTGCTTTAAGAAGTTTATGTACGAAAACGACCAAGAAGGTGCTCGTGTGACATAAAGAAAATTCCATGTGAATCAGACGATGACCAAATTTTCAAGAATGTGCAACTAAATGAAATCCTTTTCAGAGAAGAGAAAAGACTGAGGTGAAATTCTGTTATGCATCAATAGTATAAAGTATATCAGCTAATTCTGAACGGGTGACAACTGACAAGTGTGTTGTGTACAGTGTAGCTTCTAAACAACAGCCAGATCACATAAGCAAAAAGTATATTTCCTTATAGTATATGTTTTAACATCAAACTTCCCTCATGAAGGACATTCTGCCATTTCTGTCTACAAATTTTACAATCATCCGTCCTAGACAGTCCAGCACCTCAAAATCTCCTTAAATCCTATGCATTTTGAACAATTTTGATGCTCCATTGGTTGCGCCATCGCATTGTCTTCTGCTTCATTGTAAGCGCCTGCAAAGTTCATCTTGTATAAATTTCAGGTCCTGCATTTCACCTAGGACCGGATGGTGGACGAGGTTTACCCTTCATGGAATTCATGTGCTGGGTGACAAAAATAACTCCCATCACGACTATGAGACAACCAATCAGCACACTGAAGAAGAGAGCACCAGGTTGCCGAGTCTGGACAAAGCCGTACACGCCGGAAGAGGTGACGAGAATAATGTCGGTGAGCCCATCATTCGAGAAGTCCTCACGGATCAAAACATGTGTAGGTGGACCGGGTAGTTCAATTGTAGCCAGTATACTACCTCCGGGTGATATTACTACAGCCTCTTGTTCTCCAGCTGCAAGGATCATCTCCTGATTGTCGTGCAATCGCAAGGGAAAAGGCTTTAGAGTGGGAATCACCAAACCACCTTCCATCATCCCTGCTGGGGAAGGTAGATTTGACCATGTGATACCAGTTGATTGTTGCCACTGCCAAACAGCATCATGACCATGCAAACCAGGAGAGTACGAAGTAATCTGCAAACAGAATTTTTTATAAAGTTAGTACAGAATATCTCGTAAACAGCACCAAAATATATTAGTTGTGACTTGGAACAGTTTGCTAAACAAAAATGAAGAACTGGTTTTGATTGGTGCTCATAAAAACTATCAAATGTTACATAGCCACATTTAGTCAAATAAAACAATAGCAGACCTCTCCACGATTTGTCAAGAAGATAACGTCCCCGTGGCTTCCCTTCCGATGCCTGTGACCATCACTTCTAGGAATGAGAATGGGAGTTGCTACCTCCAAAGAAGCCATATCTGAACCTCGGTTGAAGCTTCTATAAAGTTCTCCATGTTGGAGCAAGTTAAAATGGGTATAATGACAAATAGATACGTTGAAGAGTTGTTCCCGTACTGGTACGCCAGATGTTGCAACAGCCCAACAAGGACGTAGAACGTCCATGAACCCACTAACTACAGTCTGCTCAGCACCATTTCCTCCAACAGCCTGATAAGATAAATTTTAGGCATCAGGTAGAAGAAAATCCCCCGTTATATTATCAATTATCATGCTAAGTTAATAAGATATGGGTTGTTGGTTTATCAGAAAATGTGAAGGAAAAAAAAAGTGCAAACCTGCACATGATCCAGAACTCCATCGCCATTAATATCAGCATGTAGGCCACCTTCTTGAAGGTGAAGCTGAGATAAACAAAATATAATGTCACAGCTAAATAAGATTCTTGCTGAAACCAGGCCAGTATAAATACTACAAATCTACAACCACAGGATCAGATATTTGGGAGAACAACATCATGTTGTACTACTTATACCCCCATATACTTTTTTTTGTATTGACTTAGATATGCATGGTGAAGCAATAATCAATTTTCAATATAATCAGTGGCTTTATATTTACCTTGCATATTGTTCGACCAGATGCCAGATGAAGGGCTTCTATCCCCTCCTTTAGATGAGCCACGACAACATTAGGAACCCACCAAACCTTAGTGTAGTTGGTTATGGTGGGAACATAAGGCGCATGCTGCATCCCAAAAGAAAAAACATTATGACAAATAGTGAAATCCCCCCACCTTGACAATAAAACAAGAAAAAGGCTTTCACAGAATCCAACAAAATGCCATCCATTTTATAAAACCCCTTTCCAGTTAAGCAATAACATGAGGATACAAAAATATTACTTTAATGACAAAAAACTTCAATTAAGTATATTTAACAAGCTTAGACGTTATGTTTTTTACACAGTAAGAATCGATAACTACTCTGTTTAACTAATTTTAAAGGGGGGAAAAACTGTTTCCACCAAGTTATTGCTTTGAAACATGCCATATTTCATGAAGTACCTTAACCTACGAATTAAATAATCTTCAAATTGTTTTAAATGTATTCTTCTAATCCTTTGAAGCACTAAAGTTATTAGAAGGGTGAACTCAAAATTCATTTAAACAAAAATATGTCCCCGTTGAGTAGGTAGTTTAACGATCAAACTTCCCAGACATTAAGCACTTCATCTATTAAAATAGAACTTGTTCTTGACTACACCAACACTTTACAAATTAAATCAATGCATTTTCCAGTGAAAGGTGAAACAAAGCAAATCCCGTCAATAGGTACTGTGACGACCTCCTAACTCCAACACATATGAATCCAGCAAGACCTCAAAAATGCCAAAATGCAGAAGCACACCACACATTTGCCAATGCCTGCACCATATGACCATCCCCCAAATGCATACTAACAGTATATTTTGAATCCAAAGGCAACCTTAACGCTTCAACCACCACGGGAGCAAATAAAATTGTGGGTAGCCCCACTGTCAATCATCACCAACAGAGACTCACGAACTGCATAGTTTTAGGAGTTGCCATTTGATTTCTTCAGCTCCTTGTTCTTCATCAACCTCTACCACTACAATATCCCCATCCTCCGCCATCCTCTCATCATCCCCTAAAATAATCAAACGCAATTGATTATCCGCACATTGGTGCAACGGAAGATAGTGTTCATTGTAATGAAAACACAAGCCTTTAACCCTTCTCCCCAGCAAATTTATTGGTATCGGCATACACTTTGATGGACATGACATTAACAGGGGCCACCAAAGCTGCCAGATCCAGTCGGCGCTATTAATGCCTACTGCTGTCATGCTTTGTTTTTGGGTCAAACATACCACTCAAAACAGAATGTATGATCCAGGCATGAGTTATCATTTTTCCTGCCTTGCTCTGTCACTCTAATTCAAGTTATGGGACCCTGGTGGACACCTATGTTATCCTTCACCGCCACCTTGAGGCAAAGGTGAATCTTCTGAGGGGGGTATGGTTAGACCTTCGGAATTACTAGGAACCAAAACTGAATGTGGTAGTTTTTATTCTGTCAGCCAGTTACTAATTTTATTAGCACATACTGTTCTCAATATTAACAATTAGTGGCAGTTATAAAGTAGTTATTTGTGGTGGTGAATAAAATAAGGAAACCGTAGGTTAGAGAGTTAGCCGGAAAACTCGAAGAGGTTATTTGGGATATTGGGAGGGAGAAACCAAGCTCTTGAATTTCTAGGGAATTCATTCTAACAATTTAAATTTCATTGTTTGGTACCAGTTCCTATCAACTGATACTATCACCCTACTCTCCATTTATTCCTTCCACTACTAGCCAACTGCCAGCTAGGCAGCCCCCTTAATCCCTTAATTCTCTCCTCTCTTCTCCCTGAATTCATACACACTCCAAATAATGGGCCTCCCATTACTTGAGTGCACTAACACATCCTCAGCACTACTAGGTATCCTAACAGTTTCTATCTACCTAATTAATATGAACAAGGGGAAAACTGCATGTTTATTATAAGTCAATATGTTTATAGCATAAAATATACTGGCTCCTTAAATTCAGCGTTAAAATATTTAGAGAAGAAATAAAAAAAATGTACCTACAGACTTGAGAATAAATTTAACAAGTGAGAAGGAATATCTGACCAGTGCATGTTTAAAAAAAATAAACCAAATGTAGAGCAATGGTTATCCTCACAAATTCAAAGTAGGTTTAACAAAAATGAGTTAAAATCAATAGATGTAGAGAATGTCACCAACACAAAAATTTAGATCACGTGACAAAAAATTGGACATGCAGTAGTTAGAAAGTAAACAGGAAGCTTTGTTACTGGATGAAGACAACAAAAGCCTTTAGCTGAAATCATGTTTGAAAAATAAATTTTGAGCTGTCCAGTTGTAAAACTAGTTATAACTATGTCAACAATTGAATGAATTGCTAGCAGTTTCATGACATGGTTTCCAATTACCTTCTTGGATTTTGCCGAACCAGCAAAATTTGCTGCTTTCCCGATTATGTTCGCAATTTTTTTGGTCGAATCCTTCCCTGGTGGATGGTTTTCCTCAGGCTTGTCGAAAGGGTAGTTAATAGACTTTCCAGGTGTTCTTTTCAATGTTTTCCTCTTATGCCGCTTGAAGTGGGCCAGCTTCAATAAAGTATCTTCTCTCCTATCCTGATAAGTGCATGTATATAATGTCAATTAACTAGAGTATTTGAGATTATGCTCTAATACCAAATGATAATCACAGCTCAAAATAGTGTACCCAGTGATGTGGCATAACTCCCAGGATTGATTCTCTGAATTCCCTGCATTCAAACTATAACTTCACATGTCACAGGAAGCTATCTTTTGGGTATGTATGAATAATCATAGACAAAGATTGCGCAATAAATATTAAATTTGAATGAAACACTCCACTATGTGCACATGCTGCTATTTCCACACACAAAGGAAGGAGTAGATTAGTAACTCATGTAGATTTGGATGAGTACTGTTGTACTAACAAACAAATAATTGCCATATTGGTTGATCATTTTAAGAGAAAGGTGAATAACATAAAGATACCAGAGTTATTAATCCCGGATAGCGGAGCGGAGTGGCCGACCCCAAAAATGGGATAGCTGGATAACCGCTATTTGACTATTTTTTAGACTAATTATATGAATAATCTATTAAATATATATTTAATGTAAACCAAACAAAGAAGAGAAATAGAGTTATTAAATGACTATTAGTTTAAAAAAAAAAAAACATAGGTATTGAAAAACAGATATATAATCAAACCAGATTTATTTATTTTAAGGGTAAATCTGGGTTTTGGCTTTCAAACCCGCTCGAGCTGGGAAGCGCCCTATTCCCGCTACCCGCTAAACATCAAATAGCGGCCGTTAAACATCAAATAGCGGAGGGTCATTGCTCCGAGCCGATATCCCGAGATAGCGGCCGCTATCGATAACTCTGAAAGATACGACTAGGAATTGGGTTTCCAGCCTATAGGAAGTTAGGAGTGCGTTGATAACAAGCACTGCAACATTTTTAAACAAACAAATTAAGGTTATGGCCTATTTTTATTAGGAAATTGTTTAGAGGATTTTAATAAGGAAAGCAAAGGAATGGCAAAAGTAATGAATATGAAAGTACAGTATTAGTTAAATATAACAAAAGAGCTAAAGCAGAAAACATTAAAATCAATATGTATATTTCCAGATTAGAATAAAATCGAGATATGAAAAAGAAAAGCAATGACTCCCCTGCTTACAGAGGATGAATGGTATTTCATGCCACTCCATTTCATCACACTCTATCAGTCCAACATATCATAGGATTAAATTGAACAGCTATAGCTAAGTACCTCTCCAGGTTGACGTCTATTCAAAGCATGAACGTCAAGTTTGTAGTTATGCTGTGGAATTAACTGTGATGCGTCTGAAGAAGCTGCTTCGATGTTCTAAACAATCAAATGACATTACCAGCAATTAGAAAAAGGATAAGGCGGCACAAGATCGTTTAACAAATTAAATGTAGGACTAGCATAAATAACATATTCAGTCAAATTTGTCCACTATGTTGGTTGTAAAACATTTATCTGTTGCCATTGCTAAAGACATAAAAGACTAAAGTTTATGCTGGTTGGGAGGTGGTTCCATATGTTTCATGGAATTTCTTTTTTTCAATACATATTTGTGCATCAATCTAAGTGCGGGCGCTTACAATTGGGCTTCAATATCTTCAAGGGTATAATATATTAATATTATTGATATTTAGGATCTAACTCATTATGTTCTGAATCTTGTGAGCTTAACTATATAACTTCTTGAGCTCTCGTGATTGTTGCAGAACAAAACCTCATGTCTAGAACTAAGTTGCCACCCCCTGGCAAAAGTTATACATAAGATAGGGCAAGAGGATAGAGGAAGTTCACTAAATCGCCTAATGAATTTACAGATAGAAAAAAGACAACTCTTTTTTAAACCAAAAAAAATTGCATTTTTAAATTAAACAAAAATTGATTTATATTTGAATGATGACAACACCCAAACACTGAAGGCCAAAGAAGAATGAACACCACCTCATTTTTTCTGCTCCATCGTTCTACGCCAGATCGACCAGCAAATGCATAAAATGCAAAATGGCGCAAATCCACAGTTCCAGTGTTCTCAGAAGCCTATCAAAGAAAAGAGACAGAACAAAATGTAAAAGTCTTTAACCTTAAGATGGGAAAAAACTAAAATCACCTGATACATTTTTTGAAAAAGTAAAAAATTGAAACAAAAGGAGTGAAACTGACTCCCATTTATTTAGCCACCTGATCATGAAGGTCCAAATTTACAGAGTTTATTTATTGGCTTTATCATGCCAATACTTGGTGAACTTTTATATTAGCTATTTATATAAGAACGGGATTTTGAATTGACTGTTTAGGAGATTAAAATAAGATCAGCCTTTAAGACCGGAAATTAAATTGAAGTTAATAAAACAAATAGAATTGCCTAAAAGTTTATCCCAAAATTAGCATGCTACAGGATAGTAAAAAATAAAATGGCCATAAAATTTAGCATCCACTAGTAACATGAGTACATGACTATACCTCCTTTTCACTAGCACTTCTTCGATGCTGCTCAGCAAATCTGGCTCCCATTCCCATTTCTTCAAAAGGATCCATAAAAATCTGAAAGTGGAAAGCATTCAACATATGCTACACAATCAGATTAGAAGATAATACCAATAATTCCAAACTAGAGATAAACAATTCCAAACATAAACTAGAGATAAACAATTCCAAAATCATTACCATTAGAAGAATCTCAAAACAAATAGAAATTTCTGAAACCCAAGTAGCAGCAAACCCACACATTACTATCATACTTCATCAAATAAAATTACTGAGGAACTTTCATCTTCCGAGAAAAAAAGATAGCTACGACCTTACGCTATTAAAATTTTAAGAGTTTCCACTTTTATGAAAGATGAAAAACACCATCCATATTAAATTGTGGGTTTCTCCATTAACATATAGAAAGCCGGCACAAGTACTTGGCAAAAAAGAATAACAAACCAGGAAGAAAAAAAAAGGAAAGGGACACATACATGTGGCTGCATTTCCATCCTCCCACCAACGATGATCAACCCTGTATCTCCATGCTTCAGAGTATAATTGCTTACAGAGATCGAAACCTCTCTATGGTGAGCATTATGAGGAAAATCCTCCTGTTAAAAACCACTAAAACAATTGGTAAACTAAACATAATACAACAAGATATAGCACAACATAAACACCGTACCTGCAAATTATTTTCCCACAACTTCTGTAGGTTGGAATCAAAACACATTACAAACCAACCCGACGTTACCACAACCAAAACCTGCTTATGCGGTTGCCCGATTTTATGACGATCAATATAGCCAGTGGCCATAGCAACCGGGCGTCTCCCAGACATGACACGCACTTTATCGGGCAACAAAGACACCTCGGCCAACACACGTGCCTCGCTAAATCCTTCATCAACACGCCTACTATGCGGCTCCAAAATCTGATACACCCATCATAGATACAAAACTCAGTTACAACTATAACGCATAATTGCATACATTGATGCTCAATTGGGAAATGAGAAACCTGAATTTTGGCATCGTGAGTAGCTACGAGAACTTCTTTTTTGCCGTCACCGTTGAGATCGGCGACTAAGGGAGGAGGGAGGCGTTCGGCTTCGTATTTGATTGGGTATTCATCGGTGAGGTGAACCCATGCGTCTTTGAAGGAAACGCCGCCATCTTGCTGAAGGAATTGAATTGAATTGAATTGAAATTGGGTGATTTTGATAAATGGGGTTAGGGTTTTAGAGTGAAAGAGTGAAAAGGGTTACCTGAAGAGAGAAGAAAATAGCGAAAGCGGAAAGCATGAGAATGGCCAAATCACGCTTCCTCATGATGCGAAATTCAATTCAGCTTCTTTCTTCTGTTTTGGTTAGCTCAACATTCAATAGACAGAGTTTACACTGCTTGACTCGATGGTGGTGTCTTTCTTCTCTTGTACTGGAGTCTTGTTTCGTTTATCAGATGTTGTATTGGGCAATTCAATGTAAAAATGACTGTTTCAAAATGTTTTTGTTTGTGTTTTTAGGACATTCTTCAAAACTTTTGTTTGGTTTTACAAAAAAAGTTGTATTAGACAATGTTGCTATGAAAGTTCATTGAGTCCTTATTTTGGATTCTGAACTTATTAGGTTAGAATTGATTTTGGGTATATGATTGGGATATTGGTTTTTTCACTAATTAGGATTTACAATTTTGATTATAAAACTAATTTTTCACTAGAAATTAGTTTTCTAAAGACTAAATGAGAGAGTTTAAAGCCTATAAGACTAAACAACTAGGAGATTCCATCAATTATATTTAGGATTGGCTTAAATTTTTGGATGTTTTGTATAAATATTTTAATTTAGTCATGGTTTAACTTTGACAAGTGTGTAAAAAAATTGTGTTTATAAATGGTCTAACTGTGGTAAAATTATGGATCATGTGCAATAGTCCATCTTGCATTTCCAAATAATTGGTCTTGAGTATGTCAAACTTAGACATGTCAATTTAGCACTATAAGGTTGTGGATATGTCTCATCAAAGTATGATTCATGCCTCCTAGGTTGCACTTATCCAAATCATGTCAAATAGAATTTTAGAATCACACACCAAGAATTGAAATACAATCTCCTAATCATATCTAAGCCAAGGTGTAGGCCCCACATCTACATCTTCGCTTGCAAGATGTCGTATAAGCCAATTTTTTGTAGCCTTTTTTATCCAACGCTCGTCTAAGTTAAAAAAAATATCAAACCTTGAGGTTTCAATATGTATTTTGCATGCACAATCATTGTTTGACTTAATTCATTCCTCGGAAGATTTTATATGTTGCTAAAGTATGAGGTTATATGACCCATAGAGTAGTCAGGGATATAACCTAAAAAAACACTTAACTGGGGCAGGAAACCAAACCAGAGTTGTCATATGACAGGACGTATTAAATACTAATATATGTCGACTTGGACAACTATGATAGGAGCTGAAGGACGAGGGTCGTCATATACCATAGTAAGATCGCTTTGTAAAAGATCTCAGTTGCAAAACCAAGGTACATACTTTTGAAAACCTAACAACATTATCTCTTTCTTTATTCATTCACTGACTTGGGTGTTTTGCAAGTAGCATCCCCCACCACACCTCCAAACCGAGAAGAAGCTTTCAAGGCTGAAGCGTTATTGGACATTGTCATCTTATTAATATCTAGCTCTATAATAGGATACTTTGATTTAGATAAGATCATTTGTTCCGTCTATGGCAGTTATTGTATACAAAATTCTCTTTTTTTGTCACAATAAGATGACATCTTTTGGTGGTCCAAGTAATTCATGGGGTAAGAAATAAAAATCCCCCATGAAAAGGGAAACAAAATTGGTTCTAAATACAAACATTTGCCTCCTAGTCAAGTGTACGATTGACTAGTGGGAGTACATACCCACCAAGGAAGGAAACATCATACCATTTCCCTTCCCTTAGGAAGATCTATTGTTAAAGGAAATAAACGACCTCCTTTGAAATCTTGCCATTTACAATGTCCACATACACCAGGTGATAGTTATTAACTCCTCTCACAAGGGAGAAAATTGTTCAAAAACACTCGTACGAATGAAAGGCCCCCACTCTCTTTCTACGACAAAGAATTGGTCAATAGTGTCTTGAATCATCAGATACCCATTATTATTAGTGTGATAATTTTTGGTCGTGAAGTTCTACGTATATTGGTGGATTAGGAAACTTTATGCACTATTATGTACACTAAGACATACCAGAAGCTAAACTTGCATCCCACCATGCAACTATATTACAGAGGAGGACTAGAGGGTTTCGATGAAACAATCACGAGACCCCTAGGATAAGTTGAACTCTTAGTAGCATTTAGAAGTTGTTACGAGATAAAAATAATCGGGATAAAATTCCTGATTATATAATGTGACTCAATTTATAATTGTATCCTTGATCACCCTTCATTGGAAACCTTAAGTGTAGTTTCCTTAACTATTTGCCTAAAAATCAAATTCCACTCTCTAGAAGACCAAACAGTGGTGTTAGAAACAGAATTAGCGTCAACGCGGGCTTGTTTTCTAGCCCTCCTCAAAAGAAAACAAACATGGAAGAAATACATGACCTGTAGGAAAAAGGATGAAGAAATGCTAAAAATAAATACTTAGTTGGAAGAATCATTCATTGATGAAACACATTGAGATGACAATGTTATGCCACCAAAGGCACGAATGAAAGTGTACAGACTTGAACCAGTTGTAGACTTCATCATGTGGATCTATGTGCTTGTAGATTATGAAGATAAAAGTTCCACAGAAGATCCATCAGAGATTTTGATGACGAGAACGCTTGGCAATAGCTTTCAACCTCAATGATGATATCATAATCAAAGAAAGCATCTTATGACTCATCAACAAAAGGACTTAAGATCAAAGATTGTGTATAATCAAAAACTATCTAGCAAAAGTATTGAAGTTTTGGAAAAAGGTGAGATAGCTTGCCAGGTCATGTCTGTTTGTCTGTCTGAGTGAACTGAGTATTGTAAAAGTAAGGAAGCAGCTTAAAAGTGCTAAGGCAACTCACACACACCCCTAAAATATATTTTAAAATTATTTTATCTTGAAAATTATTTTCTAGGCCAAAACCAAGTGGTTAAATTGACATCAAAACTTTTTCAAAGTTTTTTTAACTAAACAATTGGTTGGTAAGTTGTGCCTATCGATTGGCAAAACTTTTCTGAGCCAGCTAATCGATTAGAGCATTATGTCAATCGATTGGAAGAGTACTAATCCATTACCTAAACAATATGGATATCACATTAATAAGTTGCAACGACTCTATAACTAAAATTTCTTATTTATGTTTATTAATTGATTGTAAATGAGCTGGATAATTGATTGGAGCTTTGTGCCAATCAATTAGATTATAAATTTGGCCCATGGATTATTTCCATTTTTAGGTTTTTTTCTAACTACTGTATAAGCGAGGCACGCCTCCACTTCAAACCATGACACTTTCCAATGTTTTACTATTTCTTTGGAATTTATCTATCTAAGTTATCTCTCTCTTTCCCTCTCTCTCTCTCTCTATCTCAAGATCAACCAAAATTACTAATACGATCTTAATCAAGAAAGATATAAAATTAATCACGAATTTTAAATACCGCAATTCACCCCCCTTCTTGTGCTTGAAGTCACTTGTTCAACACATCATCATCAACTACATAAGTGGATATCCATCAAAAACCATCAGTATATGGTTCCATTTATCTGATCCTGTAAGCGGGGCATGGACAAAATATTTATAATAGAACCATGTTTGTTTTTATGGTCGACAAGGAATAGGTTTCAACCCAAAGATATCATGTCATACATGGGCCCTTAGAGATAATCTCCCTTATGTGGCTCACCACGGACGAAAACACTCACCAGAAAAAGGTCAAAGCCAAGAAGAAGTTCGTAGAGAAACTCTTCAATGATGGATTCACAACTGAGGCAAGATGCACAACATGGATATCTAACATAGTACTAGTGAAGCAAACAAGAAATGGCACATATGTGTCAATTATTAAGATCTAGATAGGGCTTATTTGAAACACTCTTACCCATTTATCAACATCAATAAGCTTGTTTGTATCTCATGTGGATTCAAACTCATCTTTTATGGACACATACTCTAAGTATAATCAGATAACAATGGACCCTTTCAATCGTAGAAATATTGCCTTCATGACAAACGAAGGAAAATTTTGCTATAAAGTCGTGCCCTTTGGCCTCAAGAATGTTGGGACAACTTACCAACAAATGATGAACAAGGTCCTTAGAAACCAGATAGGATATATGTTGTAGGTCAACATGGATGACATTATCGTCAAATCCAAAAAGTAAGAAGAGCACACAATCCACCTAGAATTCATATTTGGGGAAGTGGGAAAACACAGGATGTAGTTGAACCCCAAGAAGGGCACCTTCAAAGTAAGGTTTGGGAAGTTCTTAGGGTATTATCACACAGAAAAGGGGATAGAAGTAAACTCAGCCAAATGTCAAGTAGTTAACATGGCACCCCCAGACCAAAAAAGGGATCCAAAAGTTAAACCACATGTTAATGGCCGTATCTCGGTTTGTTTCCAAACCTAACACATCATACACTTCCATTTTACAAACTCTTAAGGAAATAAGAACACATTCAAGTGGACTTCTAAGTGCGACATAGCATTTGCAGAGGGTGAAGAAGTGTTGTCACAACTAAAAGGCAAACCTCTTTTAATCTACCTCTTCGTTTCTCCTGAAGCATTGGGAGTCCTCTTGGTAAGATAAAATGATTCCTCACAAGACTCGATTTTTTCATATGGAAGGTTCTGCAAGGCCCATAAGTCTGTTGCCAAAAGATAGAAAAAATTGCCTTGACACTAATAACAACAGCTGGGAAATTAAGACATCATTTCCTCGCCCATACTATAGTGGTAAGAACTGACTGTCCTATCAAAAAGATACTAAGCCAAATTTAGTAGGAAGAATTACAAAGTCAATCATAGAATTATCGGAGTTTGATATTTCCTATTAAGAAAGGCGCTCAAAGTTCAAGTGTTCGCAAACTTTGTGCCCAGGACCACCACTGAGGAACCAAATGTTTTGACCAAATGGACGATACTTTTAGATGGATTGTGTAACACAAAAGAAAGTGGCGGAGGACTCTTTCTCGTAAAACAAACACGACCTCGTGCATGTTTGGTCGGGTTACGACTGACATCTGAGATGGGGTCGAAGTAGTAATAATCACATCAAATTTGCAGTTAGTCGCATCACAAGTCCGAAGAGATTATCAGGTCAAAAATAGCATCACATGTCAGAGGAAAAATATTTAACCTCTATCACCTCATTAATTCAATCGTCACATCGTGAAAAAAGAGACTCAAATAAAATGGGAGACTAAAATCTCGAGAAAAAAATTGAAATAGAAGAATTTATAAACCTAATTTTAAAATGAAGACCAAAATTTAAAAATAAATAAATAAATAAAAATAGGAATACTAAAGTTATAATTAAAAAAATTAATCAATCTTAAAAACTAAATGTACATGTGTAGCTAAAGAAATACTACCCTGCAGCTTCCCACCTTAGTGAATTAAATAAAAAAGATCATCAAATCAAAACAAATTATAAAAATTTACGAATACAAAGGATGATCTTGTTGGAATTCTCAACCAAGATGACAAATCCAACCTTCTCTCTTGATTTACCAAGAACCATATAATTAACTTAAAATATAAAAGAGGTGTGTTATTTCAAACAACATCACAGAATATTAAAAATTTAAGATCCAATCAGATAAAGACAATATACACCAGTTCACAATCATATAAAATGCTAAAAAAAACAAATCAACCTTGTCTTTTTGTTATTATTTATTTCAATTTCCACAATTAGCTAGTAGATACAAAGATCTCTCTATTTTCCAGCAGATATTTTTCCCCATTTTCTCTTGGTCAACATCATCTACTACATCTCTGAGTAGATCCTGCAAAAAAACACAACACCAAAAGAATATGGTGTCTGAACGAGCTAAGCTTCACACAGCCTTGACTTTTTTACAATTCTGTCATGCAGGAAATCATATATTTCTCAGAATTGCACTTAATACAGGAGTCAGCAAGCTTGTTTTTCCTGTTTATAGAAACATCACTGCTTTCATTCTTCTTGCTCCACTCGCATATTTCACTGAAAGGTATTCTACTTTACCTCTATAGCAACCTTTGATTATAGTATTCAACTTTCTCACTTTTTTGTTCTTGTTTTTTTTATATGTTTCCCTCTTTGCAAGGAAAGATAGGCCACCAATAAACAGTTATTGTTTGTTGCAGTTTTTCCTACTTGGACTTGTTGGGTACATTCTCTTTACATGAAGCTATTTCATACATCATTATATTGGACAAAACATGTTTATGTAACTTGAAATGTTATACCTGTTTGATTCTGACAGAATAACTATGAAAGAAGGATTTTACCTTGTGGGTTTGGACAATACATCGCCGACATTTGCTTCTGCTATGCAAAATTCTGTTCCTGCCCTTACATTTCTTATGGCTGTGATACTAAGGCAAGTTATAACTTATAACCCTTGTCCTCTAGAGCTTAATTTTCAAAACTTTTTGATTATGTATTCATGAACTTGTTCAATTATGTATGTCAAAGTGCAGATATGAGAGCTTGCGCTTAAATAGGCTTAATGGTATAGCTAAGGTTCTTGGAGTACTTGCTTCTGTTGGAGGAGCTTCAATCATTACCCTTTACAAAGGACCAACAATTTATGCTCCGGAATCACCTTTAGCAGTGCATCAGGGACAATTCTTGTCGCTATTTGAGGATTTCAATGGGAAAAACATGAGCTTGGGTGGCATTTTTCTCTTTGGTCACTGTTTGAGTTGGTCTGGTTGGATTGTGATGCAAGCATTTGTTCTGAAAAATTATTCAGCACAACTTACTGTTTCTGCTTTTACTTGCTTATTTGGTATTGTGCAGTTTGGGACAATTGCGGCATTTTTTGAGAAGGATCCCAAAGCTTGGCAGCTCAATTCCATTGATGAGGCCTATAGTATTTTGTACTCGGTTCGTAAACCAAACTTGATTATTCAATCTGATCTTTCATTAGCATGGGGGTTATTTCATGTTACAGAATATGAATTAGTTAGTTTGTCAGAGTTAGTCATCTTTAGTTTATGATTAGTTATTTTGACATGATGAAGTCTTCAGAACTCATTTTAACCATGGTTTTAAATTGTGGTCCGCAAAATCAGCACAATCGCGGCCGTAATATTGCTGATGTGGCAACCGCATCGGACCACAATTATAGCGTGATTTGAAATCGCGCGCCCTTCCACATTAGGAGCTGTATCAGACAACTTCGCCCAAATTTCTACTAGTATTTTCATCAAAACTCAAAATTTAGAATCCAAAACTCAATTTACTTCTGAAAACTCAATTTACTTTTCAAACTCTTCTCAATAAAAGTTCACGCTGCAATGGCCACAATATGCATCATGACAGAATATGCTGGTTTGTATCAGGGAGTGGTGATTTCAGGGGTGGCAGCAGCAATACAAATATGGACTATTAGCAAAGGAGGGCCAGTGCTTGCTTCAATTTATCTTCCCTTACAGACATTGCTTGTAGCTTTGATAGCATCCATTGTTTTTGATGAAGAGTTCTTCTTGGGAGGGTATGTTCTTAAATCTTAATATACTCCATGTAACTTCAATTTCATTTTGATGATAGCAAAATATGTTATTGTTTTGAGTTCTGAGGTGCAGGATAATTGGAGCGATCTTAATTATAACCGGTTTATACCTTGTTGTATGGGGAAGAAGTCAAGAAACCAAGTCTGATGAGCCTGAGAATCGCGTGGATCGCGTGGAAGAAAAAATTGACAGTTCTTCCCTCATCCAACCATTGATTTCTGTGCACAACTCGTAGATTTTAGAGGAACAATTTTATATGCTAGTAAAACTGTAATAGTTTCTTGAGCCTTAAGTTAAGGTGACCAAATATTACACCATTTCTTTGATGTAGCAGTGTATTTTTGCAAGTGCCAACAATTGATACGGATGCACTGCAATTCAGATAGTTGAACATATAGAAAAGAATAGCAATTGGTGGATAATTGATATATATATATATGGTGTACTACATAATAAGCTACCTACAAAAGCTATTTCACACGTCTTTTAGTAGCTTTTGCTTGTTTTATTTTGTTCTTGGCTGGAAGTTACCAGATGCAGCATTTTCCATCTGCATTACTATGATATGAGCAGCATGATCACCTTTTGGTTTTGCATGGATTGCAAAGGATTGTTATGTTTCTGGCAAGCAGTGCATCATATTTAGATTTGTTTATTATTTTTTGATACCGACTTTGAACTTAATTTGTAGTAGCATATGAGCAATTTGCAGCAATGGTATTTCATTCCTTTACTTGGTTTTTTATTAGTTGATCAATATATCTGATGTGCTAGCATTGGTTTGTTTTTCACTTTTTCTTTATTGCATTAAAGAAAAAGTTACTGAGTTTTAGTTAGGAATTCTCGGCCTCCCTTTGCCTCTGGGTTTAAATATTTGTTATCAGTTTGTTGTGAATGAGTTAATATGTTTCTAATTTCATTTCGAGTCTTATTATAGTCACTCTCCTTCCTTTCATTGTTATCATGACGCACAATCTTGGGAGTTGATTGGAACAAGCCTTAGGAAATGAAGGGGGCATTATATTTTGAATGAGATAAACTTCAGGTAGTAGGCAAGGTGTCGTTCTCCTTTGAGGTTTTTGTCAACTTGATTGTACGTGCTATTGATTATTCATGTGTTTGTATTTGTTCGTTATATAAATATTCATGTGTTTGTAATTCACTTGCATTTGAGTTGTATTATGTTTACTTCGGCTATTTAGATTGTACCATCAAGACCACTCACTATTCAATAAACTAGAAGTGTTGATTTATGATAGTGTTTCTTTTTTAGCCTAACAAATGAACTTTTAATGTTTCATTAAGTGTTCTTGAATCACAAGTTAAAACACTTAAATCAAGGTGCCCAGTAATTTGATTCGAATCATGTATAATGTGTGACTCAAATCATGTTTATTGTGAAAATTGGATTTTGCCTCTGGATGATTTGATTTGAATCATACTTTGAACCTGACTCGGTTCATAGCTCTCCATGAAAGTTTGAATCATGCCCTGCTTAATTTGAATCGAATCATAAAGGGAACTTGACTCGAATCACAACACTATGTGACTCGGATCATGATTACTACTTAACTCGAATCATAGCTTCACAAATTCAATTTTCCATCTTAGATTTAAATAGTTGTTTCTTTTTATCCAAACTGAAAATTCTAGTAACACACGATGAATGTCGTAACGGATGTTATGACATCCACTTCAAAACTGTTAATAAAATTTTGCAAAAAGTAAACAAAAACAGTAAGGAACGCAAGAGATTGTTTACCCAGTTCGGTGTGAAACAACACCTACTCTGGGGGCTACCAAGCCAGGGAGGAAATTCACTATAAGCAGTATTAATTTAGAGCCAAAACTACCAGTTTGAACCCCTCACTTAAGACCAACCCAATGCAATTTCAATCTAGTGCTAGACCTGAGTCCCTACTCACTCCCCCTCAATCACAATCGTGATAACAAATAGAAAACTAAGAAAAGCAAATTGAAGACACACTCCAAACAAATCTTGATCTTGCTTAAAAGCTTCAATCAAGAGATACAACACTCGTGCTTAAAAGCTTAGAGTGACACAACCAATTACAACTCAAAAACACCCTATTCTAATGCAATCATCAAAGTGACAATTGCTTGGATTACAAGAAAACACTAACACAAACACACGTGAAAATAAACCACAATGCACAAAATTCTTCACGCCAAAATCTCTGCCTCTGAAAGTAGGATTCACATTCTTCTTATAGGCAGCACTTGGGTCTTGGGCCTTCCAAACATAAATTAGGGTTAATCAAGTTAACCTAATTTCCACATCATCAGGGTGTTAATTCATATGCTGTAGACGAGATCTTTTAGCGAGAACATACAGCACTAAATATACTGTTTTCTAAATTGTAGCCTGGGATAAATAAGGAAACATAACAGTTAAGTATAATAGCTAAACATAACAGCCACTGCTGTCAGATACTGATGTCATGACATCGAGCATGACATCCAACCAAAACCTGTATTAGCTCAAGCAGTCAAACCTTGCATAACACTACACACAGCATGTCATGACATTAGTCAAGACATCATAACACTCAGAAATGTTTTACCATAAAGTGCAGCCAATATAAAAGCATCTACACAAACAATAAGAACTCAGACATGAGTCATGGAGAAAGTACTTTGAATTGTGATTCTTTCTCATGATGGAAGCTCAAGTGAAACCCTAATACGAAAAATGTCAATTTGTCTTTTCTTCTCTAGTGTGTCTATTCCTAGCACCTTGATTCTTTCTCTTTTTGAAGAATGACTTCTTGAGTGTTAATCCATGTTGGATTACCTCTCTTTTTTGGATTACATTGTTTTGTGTAATTTGTTATTGAGAGAAACCAAAGAAAAAGATTTGATCAATCTTGTAAAGATTCAAGCTTGACCAATCGCATGATA
Source organism: Vicia villosa (assembly GCF_029867415.1). Lineage (NCBI taxonomy): Eukaryota > Viridiplantae > Streptophyta > Magnoliopsida > Fabales > Fabaceae > Vicia > Vicia villosa. The sequence continues at coordinate 128,383,182 of NC_081181.1, read as the reverse complement.
ACCATCAAGATCCAATACCCATTTTATCTAGAAACTTAAGGGAACCTTGTGTATGTTCTTCATTCACCACCATCTAATTCCATGTAGTTATCTTGTGAATCTTTGTGTGTGTGTGTGATTCTTTGGCACTGTTCATCATCTTCAGCGTTAGTTCTTATCCATTATTATGGACCTTCGTCTATAATGATTAAGTGTTTGAGGAAGACTAGTGGTACATCAGGGTATCTAATGTTTTTGTGTGAAGTTTGTTGTTTGTAACAGGTGCAAAGATAGGTTCTTAAATGCGGTTTGGATATTATGGTATCCATCAATGGGAGATTTTCATTATACTCCATTGAAGACTTTGGTAAGGTCGAGTACAAACTGTTCGTAAGACAGATTTGGAAGTTGTTCAACTTTGGTGAAGTTGTGTAAAGACTGTTCATAGATAAAGTTGAGAGTTGTCCATTTAACGTTTGGCTAATGAAAACCACTCAAACAAGAAATCGGTGGGATCAAGACGGATCCCCACATACGAAGACTTGGAGCAGGTTATTGTGGATAGAAGGTTATTTGATCAAGATGTTTGGGGATCTTGCTGTTGTTATTAGTTTGAGTATCTACACCAACAGAGAAAATTATAGTGTGATATTTCGTTGTACCCAAAATGCTTGTATCAAACTTATCAAAATAGTGGAAGATCGTCATTATTTCTCGATGATTTTAACACCATTGAAGAGTGAATTAGGCAAATCAATGACGAACGTTGAATCACTATATATCTCTGTGTATATTTTCTTTTCTCTATTCTATTATCTCCATTAATTTCCAGCATTCATTACTAAAACTATTGCATTAGTGCATTGTTCGTATGACATTTAGATTAAATCTTGCTTATAGCGATTTAATATGTAAGCTTAGGTCTACGATGCATCAAACATGTTGAATAATCATGAATCCAATTATGTCTTTAATGAATTTATATGAAAAGTGTTTGTAAATCGCTTTGTTTAAAACAACTTTGGTTATCTTGTAATTAATTTGCAATAGATCAAATCATGCTTCTAGTGATACCTTATAATAATTTTGTAAGATTTATTCATTAAGATGCTTCCAAGCTCTCATGTGTTGTGTTTTGCTTCCCTGTATCTTAAAATCACTTATTATGTTTTATGGGACCTAAAATGTTTTTGAAATTGTTTACTTGGGGATAGGCCTATTCAATCTCTCTTGAAGAACTTTTTGTGTCCATATTCTCACCCAACAATTAGTACCACCTTCAATCAAGATAATTTGCTATTAGATCTAGTTGAATATACAAGATTAAAACCAAATAAATGTTAAAAACTTTTTTCTAAATTGCGATCTTCTGGAGAACGTTCATATAATATCTCCATTATGTGTTTCTCATAGTCAAGGGAAATGTATAAGTTAAAGAAAGACTTGTAGGATTCTAGATTCTAAACAAGCTCCACGAGCTTGATTTGAAATGTTCTCTAATATGATTACATCTCTTTGAATTTGCTTTAGTGTTTATGATTCTTCTTTATTTGTCAAGACACTTTTTAATGGTCACATTATACTTTTCTTATATATTGATGATCTGATTATTACAAGTGATGATGTTAGGAACCGAGGACGTAAAATTTTAGTTAGTTAAAAGATTTGAGATAAAGAATTTATGCCTTTTCGTTACTTCTTGAGGATTAGAGTTGCTTACTTTTCTATAAATTACCTTCTATCTTAATCGAAATGTGTTGTGAATATTTTTAAGAAAGCTTACCTCTATGATAATTGAGCAACAAATAATCATTTTAAAGTGAATGTGAAATATGTTTTCTTTGATGGAGTTCCTTTATCATATGTCATTTTGTTTCGTACTTTGGTTAAAAGCTTGATATACCATATTAGTTTATGTAATGCATGTTAGCAAATTTGTTGTTTTTCCCACTATAGTACATTGAGCAGTCGTGCTTCACTTATTTTATTATCTTTATAAAATTCTATTTCAAAGCCTTTTGATTTTACCATCTTCTTTTTTGTAGTTACATGCTTATTTTGTATATTTCTTAAATATTCTTTCATCTCTTAGAAGAATAAAAAACAAGACATTGTCTTCCGTTCTATACGAGTTGAATATTGTGTTATGACATTCATCATTACTAAAATAGTTTACTTGCATTAGTTACTTTCTAATTCCAGTGTCTTTTTTCTAAATCAACTTCTATATATTATGATAACGAAAGTATCTGTTCAAAATATGCACAACTCGATCTTTCAAGAACACACCAGATGACAAGTACAATAAAATTGATTGTCACTTCACCATTTTCTATCTAACATCACTACTTTGTCGTTTATTTCTCAATCCTTACAAATACATTATATTTTACACTCACTTTGACTCTATTAATTCATTGTGAATTTGAAGAGAGACATGAAATAAATCACAAACAAACAAAATAACACAAGAAAGGGAGTGTAAGTGTAACCATATAAAATTATAAATGAATATAGTCAAAATAAGAAAATAAAATAAAATACACACAAGAATATTTGAAAAGCTCAAAGATTTTACCATCGTCAGAGTTAAATCCCATCCCAAATCTTTGCATGAAATTGTACGCAGCAGCACAAATGATCCACTAGATACTTTCCATTCTGCTTCGGCCTCACCAGGTAACTTCATCGAGTCTTTCTCTTCTCTCTCTCTCTCTCTCTCCCTTATTCACGATAATTTGTAATCTAAATTAGGGTTTCTTCTCTTGCTTTGAGAAATTATAACCTTCTACTTTTGTTTAATCAATCATTCTCATCTATAGGTAAAGTGATTTTCTCCCAATTTTCGCAATGGAGAAAACAGACTCAGATTTGGATCCAGAACACCAACATATAATGGAATCTGGTTTTTCACGGACTATGCAAATTGATCCCAGAAGGTCTCGATTTCCGTGCTCCATTGTGTGGTCGCCACTTCCCGTCATTTCTTGGTTCATTCCTTTCATTGGTCACATTGGAATTTGCAGAGAGGATGGAGTCATTTTGGATTTTGCAGGTCCTAATTTTGTTTGCGTTGATAATTTCGCATTCGGCTCTGCTACTCGCTATCTTCAAATACCCAAAGATAAGGTTGGTTTCTTCTATTCGGCTATTCTTTCTTTGTCACAGAATAACAGATTTTTGCTTTGGTTAGATAAACAATTTAATTAAGTGATTATCATTGTTTTTCGTATAGACTATGTGTATTTTTGTGAGCGAACTTATGGAAATGAGTTGAAAACGGTTTGCGAACATGTTATAAGTTGTTTTCGTAAGTTTTATCAGTGGTTTCACTGAGACTTCTTGGTACTCAAATATGTCAGTCCAAGCTGACTGTGTATATTATAAAACTCTTGCTTCTTGTGAAACATGGAATCAGTTTGAGAATTTGTAACTTCCTTTCCTTTTATGGTTTGATTTTTGGACCATGTTGTGATGAATTTTATGTCAACTGCAGATCATGAAAAATGTGTTCGAGTTTTGGTATGCTACACGTACTATAGCGTTGTTATAGCTGCAATTTGACAATACTTGGTATTAAGTAGTGTATTGGAGAAAAATAGCAATTTGTTCAAATTTTTCTACACTATATCTCCTCTTTGATAGGATAGAAATATGTAACGCCTCTAATGAGCAAATAGTCGTCTAGGTTTTTGATTGTATGATACGCAATCACTATAGTCACTGTATATATTGAAATGAAAAATACATCTCTAGTGTCTCTTTTGTAAGTAACTAAATTGACGAACGAAAATACATTTGAGGGCTAAATTGACTATCTAAAAACGTATTAGGACTGAAATGATTAATAAAAGAGACATTTGTGGATGTGTTTGCAATTTCGATACATTCAAGGATTATAGTGACAGGACCTTACACATCTATGCCATGGACCAAAATGGTTGTTTATACGATATGTTATATTATAGTACATTATGGTGTCATATGATCTCTGCAACCGATCCTATTTAGTGGGATAACACTTGGTTTTTGTCTTGTATATTATCTGCTATTTAATGATACTGTTAGTGTGTTTGTTTTGATTTTATAAAACAAAGTGATTGTTTTGGCCGCTATAATTTTTCTGCTCGTTTATTATTTCTCTAATGATGTTTGAAATAATTGCTAGCAGTGTTGCATCCCTTTAGGCCAGTCTGCATACAAGGGTGAGGAACACTACCTGCAGGACGAAGCCGGAGGCGAGTTGAGGAACTGGGATGACGCTCTACTGAAAAGCACTCAAGAATTCCAACACCGATCTTACAGTCTCTTTACATGCAACTGCCACTCCTTTGTTGCCCATAACTTGAACAGGCTCAGCTACCTGTCCAACAGATGGAATGTGGTGAACCTTGCCATTTTCATTTTACTCAACGGACGGTGGGTCAACAAAACATCTATGCTGCGAACGATTTTACCATTTGTGGTTGTATTTTTTCTTGGAGTCACATTGGGAGGCTTCACTTTCTTAAAATTTTGGTTCTTATTCACCTCGGTTCTAATTGGTTGGTTCCTTCTTGGCACATATTGTTTTAAGAATCTGATTCAGTTGTAGTATCCGTTTTTCTCACGGATACATTGTATAAAATTGCAATACATTCAAGGCTTGTGAAACTTATCCCTAGACTTTTTGTGTTCGGATTCGAGAATCTGATTCGACTGTATTATTTGTTTCTCCTACTAGTACCTGTTCTACTCTGTATAAAACTGTAATGCTTTCACATTTGTGAGAGATTGTTCCTTGGTCCTAAAGGAACTATTCTTTGGGGCCAAATGTTTACCGTTTTTCATCAAGATGATGAAGCATGTGGTATCTTCCTCTTAAAAGCTGAACATCATGACCAACTCTTATGGTACGAGTAATATTCGTGAGACAAATGGTGAAGAATTTCAAAAAGAATGGACGAAAATTAAAGTTGAAATTGTACTCTTGGAAGCTGCTGAGTATATACATTCATTAATGTGACTTGTTCTCGTTTGTTTTGTTTTAAAATTGAGTTTGTTTTTAACTTTGTCAACTTAATATTTTTTGGTTGTATTGTATGCACTATTAATTATTAAAAAAAAAAACAGATAGATCCAACCATACGTCACTACATAGACTTTTGTATAATATATTGAAAATAATAAGGAGTCCAAGATTACAATTCAAAAATCTGAAACAATAGCAAATAGCGAAACATGTTTTTACTTTAACCATCAAAACGAATGAAGTTTTATCCTTTCAGATAACATTTACAACTGCTTTGTTTTAAAAATGGAATTAGTACACCTATTTTGTTCTTTCCAATTCCAAATAATTCAAACAAGAGCAAATTAAATAGTGTTAAAAGTCGACCGACTATTTTTTGAGAACCCACCAAGACCACCAAACTGCAAACAATGGTCTAAAATCTTTCATTGAGATGCCATTGAGAACCATAACCAATTAAGACTAGTAGTTCATACATAGCCCACAAAAAAATCAAATGTTACAAACAAATTATCTCTCTCTTCAATCATGCCACCATTTGCCACGCATCTATGATCATTTGTAACAAGAATTCGCCGCCTAACCAGATTGTCATTGGTCGAAATAGGATTCAGTAACACCCGTCAGACAAAAATAGATACCTTAAGTGGCACATTCTTCAAACATAAAAGTTGGAAATTTAGCCTGATTGTTGTTAGTGTAAACTTAAGACACATATTTATAAGCACTAAAAACTGTATAGCAAGAAGAGGGATGTAAAGTACACATCCAATTGTCCTCTACTTCCACCTGCAAAACAATTGAGGTTAACTGCTCAATATACTCTCCCACTAACTCCTCCTTCCAAGCAAGCAACCCCCTACACCACTTTCTCGCCTCTCCATTCTCCCCCACCCTAAATCGTTCATTTTTGCTATTGCCGCCCTTTTATTCCCCGCTAATTCAAACAGTTTACTAAATCTCTCCTTCAAAGGAATATCATTCAACCAAGAATCTATTTAAAATATAGTAGAATATACATCTCATATTCTCCAATCAATTTTAACAGGCATTCACCCTCCATCAACCAAACTAACACCCTCCTTTATATTTTTCAAATTCCTCCACCAAACAGATCCATTGATGCCCCAAAAACATAATCGCCATCTTCCTTACCATATTGAGCACTCAGAGCCCTATACCACAAACTTTTTGTCTCATTTAGAATCCTCCAACACCAATTATCAAGTAATGTTACTCCTTCAACCTCTTAACCCCGTACCTAGATTTTTTTTCAAACAAATAGTATCCCAATTGATCCACAAAGTTTTTCTCACTCCCTCAATCCCTCCCCCACCCCACCAAAATAGTATCCCTAACAAATAGATAACCTCATGGATTTGGTGAATCCAGATGATGAGGTTTATACTTTGGCGTCGCATGCAACATTCGTAACCCGTGGAAGACCTATTTAGATCTTATTATCACTTTTGTATTATTTATATATCATGTATGATATTACTCAAAAAATTGCAAAACACGTTTTATTAGATAATATGTTGGCACTTCCATTAATGCATGATGAACATAACTTAGCATTTGACAAACAGTTACCTAACATAGACATTCGATTACATAACTTAACAAAACAATAATAAATAAGAAAACTTAAATACTACCAACTGATTATGGATGTTTCAACATCTTGATTATATTGTCGATATATATAAAAATCGTCGCATCAAACTTGATCGATCCTTTAGTTAGCCTACAGTGATATGTTATCCACATAACTTTCAAATCTTCATCGGTCTTCAACTCAATAAGATTGTATTTCACCTTTCCATCAATATCAATTCAGTCTGCACAAAACTCAATCTTACTCGCCTTTTTATTCTCGGTGTCGGACAACATGCTATTCAGTTTGGATTTCAGAAGGACGAGACATGTGGCACTCTCTGACCGAAAATTTACAGAAGGTTTCACGCAGTTGAAGTACACTTTTGCCTTAAACAAAAACTGAGGCACTTTAAGATGTTTTTCTTAACACATGACCCTTTTTTATACAACTTTAGATTCATTATAGACCATACAAAATGATCAGTGCATTCACAGCCGTACAAAAGTGTCGGCAAAATCTCAACCCTTCAATTTGCACTATCGATTTTTTTATTGATCCATTAAAAATTCGGAATATGCAGGTTGATTTTGAAAAACTACTACATTTTAAACTACCAGATTTTTCACTTTTAAAAAACTAATATGTTACTCCACACATCGAATTTTCGAAATATACTGTATAACAGATTTTTTATATGCATTACCCGATATTTTGATTTGTACGGAATTTTTTGTCTGTTTTACTAAATTTCTAGTATGGACTTTTTGATAAAATGTTAACAAGAATAATATAAATATTATCGAAATATGTGAGGTATCGGGATAAAGCGGTGAATATAGAAGTATAAAATCTCTAAAAAGAAACTTAAGTAATTTCAATATTTTTGGTAAAAAAGAAGATTTTTGTAGACTTAATAGAAAATACAAAAATTTATATTTTTGTGTCAAAATAGAAAATATTTTATATTGAATGAATTCAATGTATCGACACATTTTGTACTTAATTTCCATATTCATAAGAACATTTTTTTTTTTTTGAATAAAATAAGAAGAATTATTATCATTGTCAAAAAAGAATAAAGATAAATAATACACTTATTAAGTATTTTTTTTATTAACAAAAACTTGCATGCAAAATTATCATGGTCGATGGCAAACTTGTAAAAAAGCACAAACCCAAACCTCTTTTACAAACCTTCCTAACCTGTTTTTCTTATTTAAGGCAGTGACAGAGTCATCAGCGGCTAATATAAACACATTGATACGAGGTACATTCATTCCTTAAAAACCAAAATTAAAATCTGTAACAAAAAAATTCAGAGAGAATGGCAGGTTCATCAGAAGAGGGACAAGTTATCAGCTGTCACAGCGTTGATGCATGGAACGATGTCCTTCACAGAGGCAATGAATCCAAGAAACTGGTATATATTTATATCAATTGTTTTTATTTTTTTTAATTTTCCATTTGAATATATGGATCTCAATTTGTGGCTTTTATTTGTGTTTTTTCTGAATATGACATGTTTGTAATAAATAATTTGTTTTGGTACATTATGCATCTGGCTTTGAAAATCCTAATGTGACAAAGATTGTCCGTTGATTTGATTTGATCGTCTTTGGTAATTATTATTATCATGCTGTGATATGGTTTTGGAACATTATTATAGAATTTGTTTGGTTTTATTTTTGTTAAAAAAATCCCTTTTGGTTGTTTTTGAATTATGATGATGATGATGTATCTTAATTTTCAAATGCCACCACTCAATTACTCATGTTTGTTTCGGTTTTTTCAACGAAAAAGGATCACAATTTGATTTCATAAAAACATTTTAAAATTTAGTGTTTTTTTTATTCGTTTTTTCTTTAAATCATTTTAGGGAATTCCTTGAAAAATGTTACTGTAATAGTTTTTTTTTTTTTGAACGGTTGGTTATTATGCTGCTATTGGACCTCATTAATGTGTCATAAAGGTGTTTTTTCTTGATTGCCACCTCTTTGTCTAGTGGTGGTTATTGCAATTTTATAGAATCAATTTTGAATTTTTTCACTGCAGAACCACACACTAAGTTTATGTTTGGTAACACGGTGGGTCACCGCTGCCGCACGTTTAAGGTCTTTTTCACTGTGATTTTGAAAAGTTTAAATATGTAGCTTTTGTGCCACCGTGAATTTCCATCATGATTTTCAGTTTTTCCAAACACAACCCCAGTAGTATCGATGTCATTCTTATGTCTGATGTTTGCGTTTGTTTCAATACTTCATTGATTGTTGTTGCACATTTTGCACTTCTAAACCTAGTTTGTTTTTTGAGTAAAAACAAAACCTAGTTTGTTTTTCTTGTGTAACATCATTGACTAGATATAATGAGTGTCCACTTGATGATAAAATTGCATGTGAGTGTTGTAGACCTGGTGTACCAATATATTGCATTGTACAATTTCATAATGATAATGTTTTTTATTTTTATAATTTTGGTATGCAATGATTTTGTTTGTTTGAAAAGATATCTACTATTATCTAAGGATTGTAATTATCGACCTACATGATGAATTCACCTTCTCTGTCTGTTGTACTGTAACTCAGTAGTATATCATACTATATTTAATTTAGTGCAAACTTCAAATATAAGATTCAGATATTCATCAAATTATGCTATCATCTCTGAAAATATGGTGACCCTTGTTCTAATTTTGTTAGATCGTTGTGGACTTTACTGCTTCTTGGTGTGGACCATGCCGTTTCATTTCACCATTCCTTGCTGAGCTAGCTAAGAAGTTCACAAATGTCATATTCCTTAAGGTGGATGTGGATGAATTAAAGGTAACAGATTAAGAGTTTAATGAAAATGCATTGTCCATGTAAATTAGTTTTACGTCGACGTCTTACGATAATCTGTTGATTGAATTGCAGTCTGTTGCTCAAGATTGGGCTGTTGAGGCTATGCCAACATTTGTGTTTGTGAAAGAAGGAACCATTTTGGGCAAAGTGGTTGGAGCAAAGAAAGAAGAACTCCAGCAGACAATTGAGAGACATGTGGCTTCATCCAATGCTTAATTTGTTGGTGGTGTTGGTAGCAGCTTCACCTTCAGTGACTAAATAATAACTACTGCGATGTTATCTTTGTTTTCATTGTTGTTGGTATCTTGTATTGGATGTTATGTCTTTTTGTTGCACCTTTGAGCTTTATTCTGGTCTTAAATAATGGTGGATGATGATGTTATTACTATGGATTCCCTAATTGACAACATGAACTTTCCTCTTTCTCCTTGAATCTATATTGGATTGAAAGTTTTTATTTATATCTTTCTAGTACTTTTTGTTTTGGACTTAAAGTAGGAATTCAAGGGCATATAGAAAACCACAAACTAGTGTGATACAGAAGTTCCGTTATTTACTGGTTTATCCCATTTAGGGATGTGTCCGGTTCATGGTCCAATTGGTTGTGATTCTTAACTGGTTTTGCAGTTTCTTAGCCGGTTTTTGCTGCAGCAGTTTTGAAGTCTAAACCGGATATGTATCCAGTTGATGGTACAATTGGTTGCATTTCTTAGCTGGTTTTTGCAGTTTTTTAGCCAGTTTTTGCTAATGTGGTTTTGAAATCTAAACCAGATACGTTACCAGTCTGCGGTCCAATTGGTTGCGACTCTGCGACTCTTAACTAGTTTTGCAGTTTCTTAGCCGGTTTTTGCTACATTGGTTTTGAAGTCTAAACCGGATTAGTGTCCAGTTCATGGTCCAATTGATTGCGATTCACAACTGGTTTTGCAGTTTCTTAGCCGGTTTTTGCTGTAGCGGTTTTGAAGTCTACACCAGATATGTGTCCAGTTCATGGTCCAATTGGTTCACCCAGCCGGTGCAGTAAAATTTAAGAAACAGAATGCATAGAATAATGCATAGAATAATAATGATCTTCAAACAAATGTCATGGTTACATTAGGATCCGCACCTAACTTCAAACCTAAATTGGAGTTTAATTTACTCCTGTAAGACAAACGAAAACACATCATAGCAACCAGTGCCTATATTCATCTAAAACATATATATAGGCTGGGAACTATGACTCCTCTAAATTCACACTCACAAGGGTCCAATTTTTAGACCCTTGATTTCAGATTCACCTATCCAACACTGCTTAAAACTAAAAACCATGTGCCTTTGGCACAACATATATAAAAACAAAGCTACTTACTGCCCTAAAAAAACTATGGGACTTGACCTATTCTACTCTTATTAATCTTTCAACTTGCTAATAAATCATTGAAAATAACCCTTAAAACGATGCTTTGTTAACTAATCGGCCTATTAGTTGGTGATAGTCGGAGCACAAACAGCTTCAACTGATAACCGCTTCAACACGTTCGGACACGGGTCATGCCCGAAGTTGCTGTTTGATACGGTTACTGTGCATCTCGCCTTTCCTATGCATTTCTGTATAAAAATGAAAAGACAATAAGCATTAGCAATGTCATCATCCAAGTTAATAGTTGTTAAAAAGAAATCATCAATGGAAAAAAATGAAATTAGTCTCAATTTTAACTTCTGTAACACGGTTTGATTGTTAAATGAAGAGGATGGTTGAGTTACCTTTTCTAAGATGTCATAGGATGCAGAAGAATGACAAGTTCCTTGCTCATAACTCCCACAAGTTCCCAAAGGAGTTCCAAAGCTTGCAAATTTAATGGAAGAGATGGCTTGGCCAGGATTGCAATGCAAGTGAACTTTTGGAGGATGGAAATTTTCTGATTTCCCATAACTATCAATGTGCCAATTCTTAAGATTTGGATGGTACTCTGATACATCAGCACATACACTGCTCACTGATCTCTTTACTAATGAAATTTTTGAAGGGTCTCCCCCAAGTTCCTCAAAAACAACCAACAGATTATGATTTGGCTTCAACCATGATCGTGGTACATGGTACCTGAAACATGAAGAAACCATATGTAAGGACGCTTAACCATAAACTACAGTATTGCAGTAAATCACATGAATCTACAATGTTAACAAATAACAATACTTACCATCGCTGAGTTGGTTTACCACAACCAATCTGGCACTTTGGAGGTCTATAAGACCCGGCATAATTGCAGTCATTGCAACTACCAGCAGCTGTAGCAGTCCAGTATCTTCCAATGCTTATCCCATTAATCCATATTTGACCTTTGCCCATGCCGTCCATGTCCAATGCCAATGGCTCTTCTCCTTCTGGAGCATCGAAAAAAGTCTGCAAAGTTTACTAGTCAGTTACTTCATCCTTTTATAGGTCCAATGTTTTTTGTTTAAGTTAACTTTAGGCACTTTTTTTACCTTGTGCCATGTCAGTGGCTGATTTTTTTGTACAACTAGCGCTGACTGCATCCACTCGACAGATGAGATACCGTCTGGCGATGCAAGATTCAAGGCCTCTCCTTTCAGCCCAACCTGGTAAGTCCATTTCTGCCATGTCAAGTCCAGCTTTCCCTGATCAAGTCCATGCATAACAACTGGACCTAGGATTCCTGTGTTCCAAGTCTCGAAATGTCCACCCACGTTCTTTCACAGCACAAAACCGAAAAGAGTGATATCAGTAAGCACTAAGTAGTAGGTGAAGAATAAAATCCATAGTAGAATGATCTTCTGAAAATAAGGGTGGAAAACAAAACTTACTGGAAGTCCAACAGCAACACTGAGCAAAGCTATTGTGTTTGTTCCGGCACGAAGATTTACATCACCAATATATCTAAATCTCCTGTCCTCCCTTGTTCCGTAGGCAGAGCCTGTTTTAAATCATATATATCATGTTCCTTTTCACTTTTCTATGGAAGCAAGATCTACTAAAGAAGAAAACTAACTACATACCAGAAAGTCGACCATTGATAAAAACATGCACAGCATGACCGGTGGACTGAACAATGAGAGAAGGGAGTTTGCCTCCGTGGAGAAAGGATTCGGACGAAGCAACATCAACGCTGTAGACACATCGATATGAAATAAATTAGTACAGCAAAAATGGTTATTAATTCTCCTCTTAGCCGCATAAACCTTAGAGATTCAATCAAAATGTCAAATTCGAGCAATTTTAGATGTCAATATTCGATACAGCATCTAGAATCTAGAAATATCAGTTATTTGCTTCCATGGTTGATGCAACTAGCAAGTGATCTTTAGGATGCTAGAAAGATGCAAGAGAAATGCTAAGCATTACGATTCAATAATGTTCATTGTTAACGTATGTGGGATGAAAATAAGGAACAGCTAGGGAAATTAGTTACACATAAGGAGAAAATGTAAACAACTTACAAAATCAATCTTACCTAGTTATATACCAAAGGTAATCACTTATATCTCTTGTTACATTTATCTGTTCCAATAGACCAGAAGCAGTGATTGTATTTGTAGAACTAGAAGAAGTATCTTCATCGAAACTCTCCCATGAGAACATGCGAGTATTTGTAGGCAACATTTGCATCTCAGATGTTTGCACTCCAACCTAATATAAGGAGAATCTGAAATTAGAGGTTTTACAAAATGCAAAGTTGTTAAATCTCATTAAATGAAGATGTTGAAGGTGAATAAATTGTGTCTAGGAAGCATAATTGTGATCTTTGAGTATCAATGCTGATTTTATATCTGACACTTTTGTTCCATACCTTTGCCGTATTAAAAACAGCATTTCTACAATCCGGGAGGACACTGACAGACCAAGGAGGTAAATTATAGTGCATATTGTTGAAAAGCACTCTAGCAGAAGATTTGGAGTCATAGTTAGAGAGAAAAGCAGCACAATCTCCAGATTTTGTTGAGTATACATAGGCCTGAGAAAGGATGAATGCCCAATAGCGTCAATGAAGGAACAACTTACAGGACAACTAAAGCAAAAAAAGAAACATTTGAGAGTAAGGTAAACCTGTTGGGAGTTTCCTAATGAGGTAACAACCGGGTCAGTTGAAACTAAAGCCCGCTCACACATTTTGATAGCCTTATGAAGCTCCTTTAGATGACCATACTTTGGTTGCCTAATCAAACCTGTCAATATTTATGTAACAAAAAGTAGTGAGTCGATATTTTGTGGACTCATACGCATAAAAAGTAACTACGAAAAAGAACTATTATGATCTGCAGTTGCATAAATTATCGGCTCCCACCATATTCATCTAGTGGAGCATCATAGTCATAGCTGGTAGTGATAAAAGGGCCTCCAGCTGTGCGGCCAAAATTGGTTCCTCCATGATACTACACGAACATGGCAAGTTACTTAAGTGGTTAGCATCAATGCATTGTTAATTTTTATTATTGTTAAATCGGTATAAGAAAACCAACCATGTAGTAATTTACAAAAGATCCTCCTTTTTGTATGAATCGGGCTACTGCAAATGCCAAATCCTGAACAGGTCTTTTGTGAATTGGACCACCGAATTCTGAAAACCTTCATATTTGACCCAAAAACATTAGGCAAGACCATTTCTACAATGATAAAATATAGGAGTAACTGTAAAAATGATTACCAGCCACTCCAAGCCTCTGTCCACATTGTAGGCTTGTAAGGTTTATTGGGAGTAAATTTATCACAGTAAAAGCCATTGCAGGTGTTTATCTGTCACATAACAGGAAAGAAATTAGTTTATCAACCACATTCCAGAGTATTCAGATTCTAGTGAAAATATTGAAAAAACTTAATACATGACTACATGTTACCAGTGCATAATGTTAACAACCTCTAAGGGAGAGAGTGAGAAAACTTACCACTGGATCTGGAGCATCGTCTTCCTTGCACATCACCCATGGAACCCCGGTTCCCATTTCAACAGCCATTTTTGCAGCCCAGCTCATATAATTGTAGCCAACAGGTCCAAGTAACTTACTTTGTACCCCATACTCATTCTCAATCTGAAACATCATACAGTTTATTTATCATTACTGTTGTTGTTACAAACAAAGCTAGATCCAGAAGAAAAGTTAACCACAATTAGTATCTTTCCTAAAAAATAAAAGGGAATTCTGGTAGTTTATAAATGTACAAAAAGCAAGTTAACAATTAATAATAGAGGTTAAACCTGAGAGAGGATGATAGGACCACCCTGGGACTCGTAGAGACGCTCACTCTTCATCAATCCTACAATCTTCTCAGTGAACCCTTGCATTGCCTTCTGCAACACCATTCATTGAAGGAAAACAAATATTTCAGTCAAAAGAACAACGAATTTCACAAACTTCCTGCCAAGTAGTCACTAGTTATATATATTTTTGGTCTAAACCCATGTTTGAACTCAGTACTCCTAGTTGATATATCATATATATAGTAACAAGAAATGTTTTTGAATAAAGTATATGAAAATATAAAAGAAACCTTGAAAGGTTCATTGTCTTGTCTAAAGCTAATGCCTGGAACATACTTCAACCAAACAGGAAAGCCTCTGCATATGACAAGGTAAAAAAAAAATCATTAAACAATGAAACATAACCCACAAAAGACCAAAACAGCAATATTTTAAGGATAATAACAATAAACAGTACCCAAAATTCCATTCTGCACAAACATAAGGTCCAATTCTAAGATGAGCATACAGTCCTGCTTTCTGCACTGTCTTAACAAACCTAACCAGATCATTTCTTCCTTCAAAATCATACTGCATTCAATAAATTTCAACAAGTGTGTGTATTCAGAAGTTGAAACAAAACTAAAATTGA
Source organism: Vicia villosa (assembly GCF_029867415.1). Lineage (NCBI taxonomy): Eukaryota > Viridiplantae > Streptophyta > Magnoliopsida > Fabales > Fabaceae > Vicia > Vicia villosa. The sequence continues at coordinate 128,367,926 of NC_081181.1, read as the reverse complement.
ACAAAATGAAGAAGTTGAGAGAGAGAGTGTGAAAATGAAGTACATTTCCAGGAGTAGGTTCATGAACATTCCAGAAGACATAGGTTTCAATTACATCTAAACCTCCTTCTTTAGCCTTATAAATCAGATCTTCCCACATCTGCAAAATTCAGAAACAAACAGTAAAGTTCATGAATTTATTATTATTATTATTTTAATTTAGAAAGGAAAAAAAAAAGTAAAAATGAAAAAGAGAGAAGGAAGATACATCAGGGGTACTTCTGGGATAATGTATAGAACCAGAGAAAAGGAGTCTTCTTTGGCCATTGATGATAATGGCTTTTCTGTCATAGGTTACACTAGAGTGAACCAGTGAGGAGAACAATGTAGAGAGAGTAAAGAGAAAGAGAAATTTGGAAACTGAGTTAGTTTCCATAATTTCCTAAGAAGTGTCGGCAGAGGCAAATGCAGGAAGAGAGAGAAGGAAAAGGAGGGTTTGTGTATGGGTATCCTATGATGAGTGAGAATGAGAATGGTGAAAGGGCTGTGTTTATGGTGACAACACAATACACACTCCAACTCCACTCACTCTTTTTTGTTCTAACGTAACAGACTTGAACAATTTATTTTATTTTGTTATTGTAATATTAAAAGTCATTAAAATGGTAACAGCTATGCGAACACACGGATTTGTTATTAGTTTTAACTGTATAATAATATCGAACACTAATTGAGGAGTCATCTGTTCACTTCATAATTATGCATCGACATTAAATACAGATATGCGAGTTCGAATTTACGTCATCTGATTTATTTAAAGAGACTAATTGAGTAGTCTGGGAGCATGTTGATAATTAGTGTAATTTGATTGGCTTTAATTTTGAGAATATGTTTTAATTCTTGAAACTGAATCTCTTTTATGATTTTAATTACTACAAATTTAAGAGGTTAGATTGATGAGTGAGTGAGTGAATAATGTAACGTAACAACCATGGCATGGCCCACGCAATGAACATTCATGTGAACCTAAAATAGACAAAACTGATTAAATTTGCCTTCTTTCTGGTGTAAAATGGTTTATATAATGTGAACCAACGGTGAGCCTTTAATCCCGTTTTCTATTCCCACACAATGTCAATTTTCCAACATTTTTTTATTATTTTAAAATACACTATTATTAAATAAATGTTGATTATTCAATAAAATTGTATTATTTTTTGTCAATTTATTTTGCCTTTCGAGTAAAACGAAACTCCTAAGGCCTGCCGCTTTCTTTTGTCTAAACTTTGCACTCATGAGTCAAAGAGCGAAGCATAAGTTAAGGGGAGTTTGTCGTTTTTTAATTTGGCCACTACTCATTTGTCTGTCAATATGTGAGTTTTAAGTGTTTTTTATTCTTTTGAAAATTAGTTGGATTCAAAGTTCAACTTCAAGTATTTTATTCAAAATACTCATTTGTGTATGTATTGTTAGTGGGGTTGTTCATAAAATGAAATTTAGAAATAATAAATTATTTTTAATTAATAAGTGGTCATTTTTGTTGTGATAGAGTTATAAAATTGAGAATAATTTTTCTAATTATATGATTTTTCCTAAACATTATTGTACTCGATAAAAGTGTAATGACGTCAACACCTTATAGTATAAGACTCTCATTGGTATTTTATAAATGATATGTTTTGGTCAAAGGTTTAATTTACGTGAAATTTAAGTATTGAGCTCAACTATTTAAAGTTTAATCAAAATTATTCAATATATGTATATATAATTAAGACACACGTAATTCAAATGACATTTTTTAATCTTCATTTTTCACTTCATTCATTTTTTATTCTATAACTCATATGGGTGTTGGAATACTAACCTTAAAAGTCCACTCTCTGCCACCGTATTAAAAATCAACATTATTGCTTCAATAGTTCAACATCATCAATCAACATCAATTTTTATTCTCGCGCGGAACAATGGCGTCGTTTGTGGAAAACGACTTCAAAATCTCAGGAAACTCCATAATTAAGTCATGTTTTATCCAAAGCCAAATCATAATGGAGTCGTAGCTAAATTAAGAAATTTGTTTGTTTCCTCGTACTAGATAGCTCTTCTTTTGAACCTTCTTGACCCAACTATCGATTTTGGTGATTGTAATTAGAAAGATCGAGGAAGAAACCTTATGACATAGACAATTCCATCATCATCATCGCCAGATTTCACCCTATTTGAAAGAGAAACTAAAAGAATCCATGGATCAGAGCTATCGCAAATTTAAGACACAAAATAATGACATGAATTTGAAATCCCTCTTTGTCCTAGCGACGGGGTCGTACAACTTGAGAGACTCAATCTATAATGGAAGTTTGATTGATCAAATATAGTTCGAGATGAACACAGAAGTATATCTCCTACACACTAGCCGAAATGGTGGAGAAATAAAACCTCAGAAATACAACAAATATGTCGATCGGCTACAACGGGAGACATGTTGATTGAATTTACTCTTACAATCGGGCCTGACGAACTGGCACACACAACAACTCAGGCTAACGAGGTACCTTTTCTAAATGACAAATCTGTAAGGTTTCTCACACCAAAAGCGGACAATAACTCTTAGCCATAGTGGCGCAAACTTGAGATCGATCGGTACACAACATTGGCGACTGATATGGAACCTGACTCCAAAAATTCAAGCGATTTACCTTGACGTCAAAAAAGTCGGTAATTCGACCAAATGTTGGATTGTGTCCCCAAAAATCCAACCAACTTACCTCGACATTAGGAGAGACTCTAATTCGAAGAAACGTTGGCCCCTGACTCCGAGCAAAAAGCCAGATGTGAAAACATGTAGGAGTCGAGACCCACGACTCGTTGTTGATATAAGAAGCATATAGGGAAATAAAGTCAGTTGATTCATATCCTATCGAAGGTAAAACTGATCACTAGACGATCATTTGTGGACCTTCTATTATCGATTGTCCAAGGGGCGCATGCCAATCTCATTCACACACAATGTAAGAATTTCTTGAGGTTATTCAAAATTTAAATAAATAAATTGTTTGCCTAAAGAAATGTTATACACCTAAAAATACTATAATCCTATGGCATAGATTCTATTTGTGAAATAGGATCCCACGAGGCGTAATGTGTAACACCCTAAAACCCTGACTCTTTATTATAAAAGATAAACAGATAATTCCGCAAATACGTGTGTTACGCATGCTCAAAATACATCAACAACATCATAATAAGAAATAGAAGCGGAATTCAAAGATTAATCATATTTAATTATCTCAATAAAATAAAGTGCTTCATATTATTAAATAACTAAAACTTAAAAATGCAAAATAAATAACAATTATTCTTGTTCCAGTGTTACGGATTGGAACTTCAATGAAACTTAATAATGCGGGAAAACTTCAAATAAAAGAAGAGGTCTCAACACCATCCTCCAGATCAAACAACAGTTACTCACCTATTTCTCTTCTTTTAATTTCTCTTTCTTTTTCGACTTTACTTCGCTATTGGCGAGTCATTTGAGTTCATTTTCATGCTCGACTAACTTTCCAAACAGTTTTGTGATATCCAAAGTATCAAAATTGTTTGATTCTTTGATTGTGGTAACCTTCGATCGCCACTCCCTGCATATAGATCTTAATATCTAATTAGCATAATCTTTGTTGCAATAGGTTTTACCCAAGTTGTTTAATTTGTTGATTAAATGGAGGAATCTAGTTTGCATGGAATTCTCATATTCTCTGGGTTCCATACGAAACAATTCAAACTCCTCTGTAAACATGTTGATTTAAGAATCCTTGATGTCATTCGTTCTCTCATATAGCGTTTGGAGAGCGTCCCACATATCTTTGCCACTTGCATAATGTGATATACATAGGATAATTATGCGCTTAAAGTGGAGATAAGTATGTTTCTCGCTTTCGAATTATATGAGGCCTTTTTGGTTTCATCATCATTCCAATCTTCTGGATGTTTTACAACTCCATCATCATCTGTGGAAATAAAAGGTTCCTCGGCGATGATACACGACATATTTTCGTCCATTAATAACAAGTGTACATCCATGATTGATTTTTAATAAGTATAATTTACACATTTGAAAATGGACGCTCTAATGTATGCTCCCTTTGGATCGTCATCGTCCTCCATATTCTCAAAACTTTTGGAGTCAATTAGACTTAATCAAAAGACCACCTCTTTATGCCAATTATTTGGGTGAGAACATGGTGTAAAAACACGATCTAGAAGGGGTGGTGAATAGACTTTTTAAAAGAAGACAAGCGTTTTTTTGGAAACAAATTATTGGAGGTTTATCAGAGCAGGCGTGCAAAAGTTTTTAAATCAAAATATAGAGAATTATACTTTAGTAAAATTAATACATGTAAACACGTAATTGATGTACAACAATTGCAAATTGAATTAATGATGAAACACGAGGTATTTAATTGATACCACTAGTTTAATTCAGGAGAGATGATTATGCCATGATTCAGTTAGTGAGTTCTAAACTCAACAAGTTTATCAGATTTTAATCACCACAAAAGCTCGATTAGGTTCTAATTCCAACAAAACCTAAGTTTAAGCAATAAATCACTCAATGCAATAGACAATAAACTACTTTACGAATGAAAAAACTTATGGATGGAATATACTACGAAATATAAATGCAAGAGTAAAAGGTAGAGAGATGACATGGGGATTTATAGTGCTTCGAATCGGTCGTCCCCGCGTAAGTCTACGTGCACTTTTCAAAGAACTTGCATAACTCCATTAGTTTGAAAAACATTCAAAGAGTCTATACAATCACTTATCCAGAATAATGCTTGAGAAAAAATAGAATTCAATTTTGGATCTTGACTTGTATACATTTTCATGTTAAACTCTTATGCGCAATCTTTCCTTGATTGACGCTTCAAGAATCTTCCAATATCACCAATTATGCTTCAAGCATTCTCTGCAGCAATCAATCCTTTTGATTGTACCAATTCCTTGAGTGGTGAATTATATGAAGATTTTAGAAGAACTTCGCCTTATTTGTAGCCTTCCACACACTCACTACTAAGGCAGCCTGGAGAGAAGAACCTTCTTCTTTCCACCAGAATTTGTCAGCACCAATGACAACTTCTCAATCTTGTAACAACATGAACAATCTTTAAATACTCCCCAAGAACGATTAGTTTCAAGATAGTGTCTCCCCCAATCAATCACAAATCACTCATGAATAATATTTGAAACAAAATTGAGGTTGAAGATGAAAAACATTCAAGTGCAAGAACTTTGAACTTTCCAAAGTGAGAGAGTTTATTTCATAGAAAATCATAAATAAATATGAAATTCCCGCATGAAAAGTATTGACAAAAGGTTTTATATGTGTTTGAGTTTAAGCTCAAAAATGAGTGTTAAAAGTGAATGGAATACTCCAGAACAATGCATGTAACGAGTTAAGTGAACAAGTGAATGGAATAAAATCAAGTTTGATTTTTGACCCATTTTTCAGTTGATTCGAATCACGTACAGTGTCTAATTGGAATCAAAGACTCAGTGATTCAAATCATGTACAAAATGTAATTTGAATTCAAATACTGCAGGACCTTAGAAAAATGTTGAAAAACTATGTGATTTGAATCATGTGCAAAGTGTGATTCAAAACAAAATACGCAGAGGTGACAAAAATTGCATGATTCGAATCATGTGCAAAATGTGATTCGAATCAAGTGGTTTTGAAAATTTTTATTCGCCTCTTTTGGATTTGATTCGAATCAAATTGAGTGTGTATTTGATTGATTTGAATCAAACATTTGAAAACTCAATTTTTTATGTTTTTAAAGGTACTTTGAAATTATTCTTTACACCTAACTTGAATCAAACATGTATAGTTTTTATTCCTCAAACTCATGCAATTGACTAAAGACATCTTGATCAAATTCAAACGTACCATTGTTTTATGCATGCTAAAATGATAACTAATTGATTTCAAACTTGATTCAAAGGATGTACAATCATGAGGGAGACTCAATAAAAGATAATAAATGAAAGCAATAAGACAATCAACAAAAGAACCGTATCACATATGCTTCCCCTGCATCTGATAAGGACATGCAACTGATTCCCCCTAGGGATGTGCAACTACCCTTAGGTCCTATTTCCTTACTGACCGCAGACAACATAATATTAAACCCATCCAAGAGCATAAATTCATCAATCCTGCTCATGGACCTGTTTCCCCTAATACACTAAGTGAATTTATAACCTACCGCAGGTAAATCAATAAGGTCCAAGAAGTCAATGAATTCATTGAACTCATGAGACACTTGCATCCTCACATTCAACACATGACCAACCCTCTCAAATGGATCCCAAGTTGCATTAATATCTCCACCTAAGCTCCAAAATCTTCCTACCCATTTTCTTCTAAGAAAAATTACGCGTTCTTGTAACTTTCTATTAAGAATAATATTACATGGAGAGTACACATTTACAAAGTAATATACCATACCTTTGAAACTCGCATAGATGCATATGAATCTATGAAGCTGAAAATTGGTGAGGTCGAATCCTTCCTCCATAGAATCACAACCCTCCAGACAACCCATGAGCGCTCTTTGTAGACCATTCAAAAATTTTATCACACCAAAAGCTTTTAATTTTGCTTTCTGCCATTAGTTGAATATTTGTTTCTTGAAAAAAAACACATATCCACACGACGCTTTCTAAAACAATCTTGGATCCTCTTCCTTTTTAGTGAGTTGTCGCCTCCTCTTATGTTGTAGGTCACTATTTTCATAGATGTCAAACTTTATTCGCCTCCATATTTGAATTTCCTTCTCGATCTCAAAATTCCATACCTCTAATAGCTTTTCCGTACACCCCAACCATTTCGCATCCCTTGATTCCCAATTCAGCTACGACTTTTCATACCTGACATACGACACACTTCTCCATTTACGCCCAAAAATGTTTGTTTCCTTGGACAACATCTGAATCATTCGTGGATTCGTAGTGAAAGATTAACCCACCTAAAGCAGCCTTTCACTATACTCTAATTTTTGCACAAGTTCTGAAGCAACCCAACGATGGTTTGTTTCGGTTTGGGACTCCACGTTATTCAGGGTTACAAAGGGGATATATGAAAAGGAATTTTTTTATTCTATATTTTGAGCTTTCAAACAATAGACTCTTACCCTTACCTTGGGATTTCCTATCCAAAGACTTGTTGTTCTTTGCAGGGCCTATACTTTTATCCTGGCCCAAAAAAATGCTCCCTTTCAAGAACCCGTTGGCCCAAAATGACTTTTTCCTCTTTATTCCTTTACTTACATTGGTCTTTTTAACACACGTGACAACGCATCTATTTGTTTCGATCTTCCTCTAAAAACACATGCACAAACATCACCAATGTAACACCCCATATTTTATATTTATTAACTTAATTGGAGTTTAAATTAATTTCTTGGATTATTGGTATTTTAAATTGGACTTAAACTGGAAATTGTGTAAAATAAGGTTATTGGGCCAAGTTGTGGTTAGTAATGGAGGGGGTGTGATTGGTATGCCCTATTACTAAAGTTATTTTGCTTTATTTTCATAAATAAGATAATTGGGAAAATGAGAGAATAGAAGCAAAGGAGAAGAAAAGTTCAGAACGTGAGAAGAGCAGAGAACGTGAAGAAGCGTGAAGAGAGGGAGACTCAAGATCAACCTTAAGGTAAGGGGGGATTCTTCCATTTAGCATCTATTATGAGATTATAGATGGTGGAATTGAATGAGTATGTTGTTCATGTTGATTGTGATATGTGTTAGGTTTTGGAATAATTGGGGTTTTGGGAGATTTGATGAATTGACTGAATAATGTTGTGTATGATGTTAGATTACCATTAAAACGTGTTAAAGTTGTGTTAAAAGGTGTATTCTTGTACTTTTTGGTGATTTAACATGTCATGGTACGCATTGGATGGAATGTGGAATGGTACGGGTGCTGTAAAATGGCAATTTTGGGGTTACAGGTACGAAGTAACCGGTTACTGGGGTTTGGGTAATCGGTTACCACTGAAGTCTGGGAGACAGGAACCGGTTACTGAAATGGCAGTAACCGATTACCCCTATTAAAAACAGAACTCTGGGTTACGTGAGATGCAGTAACCGGTTACTGGGGTTTGGGTAACCGGTTACCGCTGTTTGTTTTTGAAAATAAAATATTTTGTAAAAGCCATAACTTTCAAACCGTATGTCCGTTTTTAGTGTCGTTTCGAGCATGATGAACCTTATGAAATAATCTATGTGCTTAGATGATGAAATGAGGTGTAACTTTGATTATTTTAGATCATGATTTATTTGCTTGTCGAATGATGTATTGTGTATATATATGATGAGATATGACAATACATGCTATGTTTAAATGCATGAGTTGTGTGATGATTTGTTTGATTGTATGAATGAAGTTTATGAGACATTATATGAAAGGATATGAGTATGATGTAAATATTTTGTTAGTTTGATGAATGATGTATTGTTGACATATATGATGAAATGTGACAATATAAGATGTGTTTGAAAACATGATTATGTGATGATTGTTGAGAATTGTATAATGATGATTGATTTGTTTTGGATTATGGGAATACATGTATATTATTTATGGATGATGATGACGAGGATTGATGTGGTTACATGTATGTCCTTAATGATGATGATGATTGATTTGTAGTGAATGATGTTAATATATATAGACATGCTTGATGATGACGATGATGATGGCTTGAGTATTGGATGATGTTAATCATTGACTTGACGATGGTATAAGTATGTTCATGTATGTTTGCATTCATTCATATTCATTGTTGAGGCTTTATCCATGATGATGTGTTGGATCAGTGAAGGGCATGATTCCCATTGTGTGGAATATGTGTTGGCATGACCGTATCTTGATGATGTTGGATCGGTCATGGGTTATTCCCATTGATGATGTTGGTACCACATGCATGTAGTTGCATTGCATTAGGGTATTTGCATTATTATAACATGAATGGAAGATTGTCCAATGTTATAATATGTTGTGATTGATTGACTGTTGCGATTGATGAATGTTGTTGTGAATCTGATCATAGTTGCAATTGGGTGAATAATATGTGAATGATGTCTTATTATTTATAAATTATAACATTTTCTAATTGAGAATGAGACTCACCCTTACATGTTGTCATTTTCAGATTAAAGATAGCGGCTTTCGACTTGGCGAGGATTAGCTCATGAGTTAGTGTGTTAGTTTAGCGTCAAGTGTCATGCTCTGATAATTGTAACACTGAGGAACGTTAGATTAGGGTTCATGTTTTAATAACTCTATTTTTATGATCTTGGTTTTATTTTGGGATGTAGTATTAAAGATGTTATACTCATCTGAATGTTATATTTCCGCCGTGTTGACATGAGATTATTTTATGAGTTATGATGATATATGTTGAATTTCCTCAGTGAATGCATGGCAATGACGTATGATGTTTGTTTTTAAATTGAAGTGTGGCACCCTTGCTTCATGTAATCTGAAATATTTATTTAATTGTCGCGGGGTTTAGAAGGGTGTTACAATAGTGGTATCAGAGCATAGTCGGTCGTTGTGGCTAGAGTCTTATTGATAATTATTCCTTTGGTATGCGACATGTGTGCGAAACACTGTCGGTACCCGGGTGTTCCTAGTTGTTTGCCTGCAGAGATGGGATTGAAACAAGTGGGGGAGAAGTTCCGCTTCTCGGTTATGTTTCAGTTGTAAGATGATTGGTTCAGTAGGCTGTTGTTGGCAATAGTGCAAGTGTTGTTGGAGTTTGTTGTTTCCCGAATCGAAGGTGACTTGGAATTAAGACTTGGCTAGTAATTAAGTTGGAGCATCTTGAAGGAGAATGATTAGATGTAATTGATGATTATTTGTAGGAAAGGGAAATTAGAAAGTTGTAATGTATCAGCTCTGCTAGTGGACTGCGAAGTTGTCAGTTGAGTAGCCTTGCGTCTCGGAAGAGGTTCAGTTGCAAGTTTGCAAAGAGGATTGCTGTCGTGAGGTTTCAGAAAACGAACTTCGGTGATGGAATGTGTTGCTCAAGTTATGAGAAAGTTTGTAAGCAAAGAGATATGATAAGGGGCTGCATAGAATGTGATTGATTTGAAGAGGATGAGTTTCGGAGTGGAATTTCCGCAAGCAAAACGCAGGAAAGTTGCTAAATCGTCATGAAACTTCGAAAATTCATAACTGGAGTTCTGGACATCCGATTTGAGTTCCGTTTGAAGCGTCGGAAAGCTAACGAGATGAACTTTGTTATAAAAATGGTTGAAGTAACTGTAACATATTTAATTGTGACAGGATGATGTTGGAAAGAGGTGAGGTTGCGGTTACGCTTGCTTTTAGAACTAGACTTGTTTGTTGGTACTACACGGGATATCAGTGTCAGAGTTGAACGGATTGAAAGAATAATTAAAATGTTTGTTGAGAAGCAATTTTAGGAATTAAATGTACCAATTGAGGAGTTTTGGATATATCGTATAGAATGTCGCTGCATGATGTCGATGTTGCATTTCAGATGACGTCGAAAAATTCATATCTTGAGTTTCGAATGTCGGATTACTGTGCCGTTTGAACCTACGAAAAAGAGAGATGATGTTCTACCTTATGGGAGAGTTATAAATACAGTAGAGTGATCCTATGAGGAGAGATTCTGAAGTCGGTTATGGAAGCGTGAAACTTATTGAATACGAATGCCTTTTATCGCGATTGTTGAAACGAAGTTGAGTAGAACATGTTGTTGATGAATAAGTTGATGAGATGTTCGGTCATAAAGATGATTTGAGTACCGATGGATTTTAGTTAGAAGTGAATTAGTAGTAAAGGCGAAATAAACTTTAGAACGGTTGGAGTCGTATTATGATGCCAAAGCAACGACATGTATAAAAAAAAAGAATTGTAGAGGATTTCTGACACCTATTGATGTGAGGGAGACTTTGTTGAGATTCCGAGTGAAATGTATTTGGACGCGAAAGACGTCACGGGACTGGGAGTAAAACCACGAGAATATGAATGTTGTCGCGGTCTTTTGCTACGATGAGGATTTTGATTTGGAACGAGATGAATAGTAATGTACGAGTATATTAGTGATTCTAAAGTTGAGAAGTACTTAACAAGTGTGTGATGCTAAGTGACTATGAAGAGGATTGTGTGAAATGTTTGGACGTTGGTGTCTCACCGACAAGATCCAATGAGAAGGGAATGTGCGAGTTGTAAAGACTCAAAGTGAATTATTGGGCTATGAAGGTGTTAATGAGTTTGAGTTCAAACTCGGAAAAGACACTATTATATAGTAACGACGGTTTATGCTTAAATATGGTTGTCGACTATATATTGACAAATTGAGGACTTGATCACCCTTAATCTCTTGTTGGTAGTAGACGAAATCATATCGATAAGATAAGCTTGTTTTGTTACCTTAATGGTATAAGTTGTGATGGATATTAAACCGTGAGAATACTCACTCACCATGTTGTGTGAACTTATGAAGAAGCGAATATGAAAGAGTACAACATGATGGACAAATGACTTAAGACGGGTAATCAGAGTCGCACGGCGAAAGTGTGATGTGGAGTAGTGTTATGAGTATTACTCGTGGGCAGTGAGGAATTAATATGTCGGACGCCTACGTAGAGAACATGTATTGATCTATATGTTGGATTTAGAATCTAGTAGATGTAAGAATGTCGTGCCGAAGAATTAGAACTCTTTTGAATAATTGCCGAGATGATGAATATGTTATTATGGTTGTACGTAGTTAACGAGTATGTATTCTGTGAAGTTAAGACGATGAGTTGATACCATATGGTGCTATAATAATTTTGTGTTGTTGTAAGATGTCATTGTAGATTCTAGATATAATAAGGAATTACACTCTAAGAAGGACGAAGTTGATTTAATTCTTAGGGAAGAGTGGAACTCAGTTTGAGCTATTTTGTAAGTAATGGTATATTGAGGCTGATGAGTGTGGTTATGATTATTTGTGATCTATTTCTCTTTCCCAACCACCACAACCTCCAAATTATTTTCCCCTTAATTACAAACAACACCTTTTCACCAACTTTTATGATCTCGAGGTTTCAAAAACTTCAAGATACCTTCATCGCTTGCACCATGATCTTCTTCTCCATCCCACCCTAAACTGTCTCCTTCTAAATCTGTTGAACTCCTGGACTTTGATTAAGGAGATGGTTTGGGCTTTGGAAAATAATTCTCAGTGGACCCTGAGAATCTTCGACAATATTAATGCCATAAGCATCACCATTAACACATATGTTGAACATTTCATTCAACACCATATTGTAATTTGTTCAAACCAAGATTCTCAGAACATAAAACTTTGATTGGCTTTGAGTCTCATCATCATAACACAAATAGTTTCCAATTGGTGATGTCAAGAACTAAAAAAAACAGGGCATCATGTGTGTCATGGTATACCGCAACAACATAACCACATTAAGCTCACATTACCAACCTCACTAGAACTCCATCTTCTTATCTCCTTGAACCACTGTCACAACCAGTTTTTCACTTCCTTTATTAGAAACTCCAGTTCTCCTAGCTCCCTTTCCTCTAACACACAAAGATTCTCTCCTAGAGGAGTTTCCTTAATAGAGAGGTAGCCCTCCATATTGAAGGACTTTTGAATATAGTAGGTCGTTTATAGGTTTTCCACGATCCCAATGAAAGCTTTGTTAAATATCATCAAATTGTCTAGTTCTCTATTAAACTCGTGAATCGCTCCCATGTTTGTCGAGTTAATAACCACAATATCTATAGCTCTTGTACCGTTGAAATCCGTTACGTTTCCATCCTTATTACTATGAAACGGAGGTCCATTTAAGGGGGGCTATATGAAACCTTGGAAGATTCACATGATATTCTTCATGCCGATGAAGATGCTATCTAGTTTAGGTTTTAAAAAACCTTATGAAACCGTATCTTTTGCCTCTAACGTCCCTCCTTGGTGGGAATACGACTTCATTAATCTCCACGAGCTCCTTGAATATACCATACATCTCCTTAGCTCCATGGTCATCTCGTATCTCAGTAAAAATTATTTTTGTTGCTTGCTTGGTGTTTCCTCCCCCCCACTTCCTTGGAGGATTATTTGACGCGTGTATCCCATTTTGGCTTTGGTTGATGAATTTCCTTCCTCTCAATGGCACCCTTTCCCATTTCATGTTGTTATCTTTTGAGTTGATTATGGTTAAATGTAAATGATAGTTGAATGTTGCTGCAAAAGTTAGAGAGAAATTGGAGCTTCTCTCTAACATTGAAAAGATTTATTAGTATGTCGCATGTTGCCCGAAATGCATTATGGAATGGTTTCTTATCTCTATTGATATTAAAATACAACATCAGATTTTACATTGAATTACAAAACATGTATCTTCAATGGATCTTTCTATATCTATAACTTTTGTATGTACTCAATATCAATTTTAACGTTTCATGCATAATATACTAGTCAGTTATGTATGAGGTGTTACAGTATTATACTTCCTCGATCGAGATAAATAGTATTTCTTAATCTTCTGGGGGTTTTCAACTTTTAAGAACACATTAGAGTAGATCCATTTATAAACAAATGGTAGAGTACTATAAACAAACCATTCACGCTGTTATTTTATCTTAAATCTCATTTGGCTATGCCTTTATTTACTAGTAAGTTTAAAGACTTACTTTAAATTTTATTCCTTTGTATTTATATTCTCAAGTGAATAATATTTTATAAAAACAATTGTACAAATAAAATTAATATCATATAAAGAAACAAATATATATACAATAACTAAAAATTAAATTTATATTAATTAAAATAATTAGATTAAACTTTTTTATATTACTTATTGATTGATTATATTCCTACACACTACTCTAATCTTTAGAAAGTAATTAGATTAGTATAAAAAAATTATATCGGTGAGTATCTTTACTTTTAGTGTTTAAAAAATTAAAAGATCATCCATAATAAAAGAAAATATTAATTTAAAATTTTAAATATATATATATATATATATATATATATATATATATATATATATATATATATATATATATATATTAAACTTAAAAAAATAACTTTTAAATTAAATCTAAGAAGTAAATCAGTAGAATATAATGAATTGAATCGCTATTTATGAATTTTAAATAAGTCGAATTTAAGTTTAAAAAAATTTGTACTAAATTTGAGTCGAGTTTTAAACATAATAAATTTTTATTGAGTCAAGTCAAGCTGATACAATTACCCCTCGACTCAAGTGATTTTCTAGAAATAATCTCTGGATAATCAATTTCATTTATTATAGTTAAGTTTATGAATTTTAATCATGTGCATGGTGAATAGTGTTTGTGTCACTCATATCTTAAGTGTGCTATAGTTGTTATTTGAATATATGTTTTTAAACATTTGACATATTAAGGTGGAACATTTTAAGAGTTAGAATATAGTGTACCGATAGTTAAAAGATACATTTACACCGTTATTTAATAGAAAGTCATCTATCTACTATCGTGTTATTGAATTTTTTTTAAAATAAAAAATAATTTAATTAGATAATAATGATTGATTGATAGTGTAAAAATATTTTATATTTTTAATACATCATCCACTTTCTATTTTTTTAAACGGATATAAAACCAATTTAAATATACCTTTAAAATTGAAATTAAAATTCAATTTATGTATTACTATTTGCTAGCAACACATCTATAATACATATTACATACACTCGAATACTCGATAGTTTATTTTAAGCCAAAACAGTAAAAGGCTTAAGGCACCCAAAAAGTAAAACATCATCGTTTATTTTGTTTACTTGTATTTGCTGGCAGGATGATTCTCAAATTTTGTTAACTAATCAAAGACACTTATTTTAATTACAGTATGTTATAGTAATAATCCATTATTAAGGCATGAAAATTGACATTGCATGTGCTCCTCAATCATAGCAAGGTCAAACGATTAAGCATGACTTAACCATTATGCGTGGTTGGTAAGTCATATAATAATACTCGTATCACATTATCAGTCCCGGAATGAAGTCACAATGGTAGGGTAGGTAGGACTGAAAATATGTCAAAATCAACTAATAAGAGTATATTATTTCCTATATATATATAAAAAAAACTAATACGACTATTATAAATAAGCTACACATCTTTAAACTATTTAATTTCAATATTTTTAATAATTTTGATGATCCTAATTCCTGACCTTAATTAGGAGATTATAATATTTTATTTATTTATTGGCTTTACAAACAATTTATTTAAAAATCACTTTTATATTATTACCTGTTTTAATATTTGACAGAAATATTATTACCTATTTTTATAAATATCATTATAGCAACAACTAGTTGCTATTACTAGCATGTACTTGCTACATAACTATAAGAGTGTGTTTGCAATTAATAAACCCCATGAATAGCCTTGAGAAAAAGAGAGAATCCGATTCATTACCATTTTGCATGCTCTTATATGGAGATTCCTTCAACTCTAAGTTTTAAAAAAATATTCCACTTTTTTAGTCACACAGCCACTATGTAATTGCTACACACTTACACAATACACTTTGGAATCTATAAAATGTAAAACAATGGTCACCCCCATCTTTTTGACGATATTAGTGGATTAGTTTTTTCTTTTTTTTTTTTAAATTTCTGGATTATATTTATACTATAAAGTTTCTCATGTAATCTAGAAATTAAATTAACATTTTCTGTGAATAAAAGTGAAATTAAAGTAACACCTTTTGGTCCATATCATGTAGATATGCGTTTGCTTTCAATAATTAAACTGATTTTTCGATAACTGAACTGATTTATCAAACTTTATTCACTTTTTTGTTTGGTTTTGGCGGGACCTTAATGGATGGCGCCATATAAGACCATTTACAATGGGGGTGTTGAAAAAATTATTCAATAGTTGAATGTCTACAATGGTTTGTTGAATGAGGTGTTTAATGTGATGTGGATTAATTGGTGTTGAAAAGATTCAACATGTTGAATGAGAAAAAAGTGGGGCCACATGCAACACTTTACACAATTTTATTGGTTGTTGTGATTATTTAGATTTTATTTTCTTTTAATCATTTAAAATTAATTATTTCATAGTAAATAAATTTTTTATTTATTTTTATTTTTATCAAAATTCATTATTTTTTTCCCTCTATAAATAGAGACTTGGTTCATTTGATTTGGACTCATAAAAAAAATTCACTTTTTTCTCTCATTTTTTTTTCTATTTAGCCTTAAAAAAATCATTGTTTGTAGCTCTAAACATCCTTGTAGTGAAATGGATCCCAACAATAACCCTTTTAACACCCTGAGGCAAGTGAGTCTAGTACACCGGAGTCATTCTCGACCGAGGTGCTACCTGCATTTGCGAATCACGTGCGTGCTAGATCTGTGATGCGTGATTCAAATGTACATCACGAATTGCAAGCAGATCTAGTCAAACACATATGAGAAAAGTTTGGAATATTTCATAATTAAATAAATTGTTTGTGAGCCGAGTCTATTGTACTAATTAAATTATGTGTGTTTCATTTTTTGTGTGTTTCTTTTTTAGTGTGTTGTGTGTTTAGTGTATTTATTGCATTTTTAAGTTTTTTTATAATTTTATTTTTTTAAAAAATAACTATTTTTACATCTCTTATTTATTACTTGCAAGAAAAAAAATTAAGAATAGAAAATTAGAAAAAATAAATAAATTATTAAATTTAAAAAAAAAAGTTTAAATATTAATTATTTTAATTTAATTTTAATTGATAATAGATATTAATATATAATCATAAAAACAAAACTTTAAATGAAAATAAGAATATGATGTGGGGTAGGGTGTTGAATTTTATTAAACAAAACCATTGTAGTGAAAAAAAATTGAATAGGTGTTGAATTATTAGGTGGAAGAGAGAGAAGATGATGTGGAAGATAAAAAGTGAAAAAGTAGGGTGTTAAATAATGTAACCATTGTACATAGTCTAAATTGAGTGTTAACTTTAAGCAATGTGTGGAACAGTTAGGTTTGGGTAGTATGGTGGAATATGGATGATGAGACTAGAATTATTAATTATTCACCTAGTTTGTTTCTTCATGAGTGGTAAGGTTGATTTAAGGATGATTTTGATATATTAAGATTTTGAAAATGAAAAGCATAAATAAAACATTGTTTGAACTTTTAAACAATTGAGTGTGAATTTTATGAGAATATTTTTCCAGTTTTTAAATAAAGGCCTTTAAAACATATGTTAATATGGATCATTTATATTTAATTAAATTTATAAAATTAGTTATTTAATTGAATATATTAATACTAGTTAATTTTGTAAGAATTACTTTTTTTAGTGAGATAGAGGGTCGAAGCACAAAAGAAGAAAACAACTAAACGATAAATTTCTTAACAAGTGGGGCTAAAAGAAAGAGAGGAACAACATCTCGAAAAATCAGATCTTGACTCCTATCTGGCCCAATTTTCGCAAGCATGTCTGCACACAAGTTAGCCTCCCTATAAGCATGATTGATCCTAAGGTCATCAAACTCCGGGTATGTTTGATCAACACAAAACCTTCAACATCCTTAAATGGCTCATTTCTTATAATCTTAACCACCGCCTTGAAGTCAACCCAAATCTACACCTTTTTCAACTCAACACTCCTAACAAGCCTTAACCCCCCTAATTTCAGCACCAAAGACACTACATCTCCATACACTTTTGGTAAAACCACCTAACCAATCTTTGTTGTTGTCATGGAAAACTCCTCCACAAATGGATCCTAAAATGCCATTACTAGCTCCATCAGAATTGATCTTATACCAACCATTTGTAAGTGTTTCCCAAAATATCTCCAGTAACCTGTTTTCACCAACAATAATGATACTTTTCCCAACTTTAGCCTTTGCATTATCCTCGACCATTCTTGACAAGACTAAGCTAGGAAGCTGCGGCAAAATATAATTCTCATTATGCACTTCTTTATTCCGCCACCCCCACAAGCTATAACACCTGACTGTCCAAAAACTTCTCCAAGCTCCCGAATGTTTGATGTTAAAGCTGGTCCAATTCTTCAAGTCCATAAAAAAATACATGGTTATATATTACTTAGAGTATCATCTCTCCAGATCTGCATAGCTCTAAGACAGTCTCGAAACACATGGAGAGTGTTCTCGCAAACATAACCACAAAAACTACAACAAAGTCCTCTCATGCCTTTCATTCTCTTATGATAATTAGTCAACAACCTATCATGCCCTAGCAGCCAAACAAAATTATTGACCCGATCCTGAACATTAAGTTTCCAAATGCTTTTCCAGAACTCCAAGTCACTGTCATGTGCACCACCTGCTAAACTATTGTAGTATTGTTTAACAGTTATTCCATTGGGCTCTTTCCCTCTCTACCATAACTCCATCATTACCAAATTCATTTATGGGTAGAATTAATGACTCAATATTCTACAACAACCGATCCGGAAGTCATTGATCTAGAGCCTGTCAATTCCAACCTCCATCATCTCCAACAAGATCTTTAAGCTTCACATGTTAAAGATCTTGAGGGATATGAAAATCCGTGTTATTAATTTTCACTCATATGTTAATCCAACAATCCGACCAAGGTCGAATGGTGGCACCATCTCCAATGATCCAACTCATACATTCCATAGTTTCCTGTTTCAACTTGATAACGCCATTCCATAGTTTTGAGTCATTAGTCTTCAAAGTATTGTTTATCATATCAGTAACTTTGTACTTGTTCTTTAACACATTGCACCAAATCTCTTATTCCCCATTGATCAACTTCCCAACAAGTTTCATACTGCAAGCTTTGTTCATCTGAACCAACTTCGTCAGATCCAAACCCCCTTCGCCTTTATCCTTGGTCATTGTCTCCCAACTAACCGCATGGTAACTTGTTTTGTCTTCAGTATCCCCCCATATAAAGTTCCTTTGAAGTCTTTAGATGTCTTCAATGCAAGCTATAAGAAGGATGTTTGTCATCATGGGATACACCGAGATAGCTTATAACACACTCTTCGCCAAAGTGATATGACCTGCAAAAGAGAGTTGATTAGATTTCCATCCAGCAAGTTTTTTCATGATTTTCTCTTGGATATACCGAAAGTCGTTTCTCCGTAATGCTTTTCCTTTCAAGGGCACACCAAGATATTTTCCAAGCTCATGCGCTTCTCTAAACTTTGAAATATGAAGTAATATGGCTTTGTTGCTTCAAGGCACATTCTTGGAGAATAATATGCAGGTCTTCTCCTCAGTAACCTCTTGACTTGACATGACACAAAACTCATGGAGAATGTCTATAACACATCTCATCTGGAAGTCTGGAAAACTTATGCAAAAATGATTTTGACTTGCAAAATTTTTTCCTTTTTTTTATTGATGCTATATAACACGCTAATATTCTAATAAATTTAATGTTTTCTCTTTATATTTTTTACCTCTCTTTTTGGTAACAAAGATAATTACATTCAATGAGATTGAAATATGTAACAACAACTTACACACATTTTACTCAACTAGTAGATAACAATGAACTTTGAGCCAACAACTTACACTCATTTAACTCAATTAGCACATATCAGTTGAATTGTTTCATTCTTTCTAAGTATGCCAAAACTTGACATGTCAATCCAAATTTAAGAAATGTCCAATGCGCCACACTAAAGTAGGAACCAACCCACTACACTTGATGTTGTTCATCACTATGTCTAAGAGGATTCAAGTATCTTGTTAAGTGAAGTTGTCTATCAGCATGACTATCAAGATTCAATGAGCTTGTTAAGTATGACAAAATATGATCTAAAGAACAATAAACTTTAATTATAGATTTTTAATGATGACACTATAATTAAGAATAATTGGTACCCTAATGTGTTTATTTCCACATGTATAGAAATTTGCAAATATCTATATGAAATATAGTCATAATCTCTAGTAGAATAAATGATCATATATCATAGTCAACAAGTTTGACCACCTATACCTCAAGTTAAAATGATCATTTGCACACAAACAAAGGAAATTGTCATCTGTACTAAAGTCAACAAGTTTGAGTAACTATTCATTTGCATCCAGTTAAACAAATGATTGTTTGTCCTTAGAGAAAGGGAATTATCATTTTTGCACAAGTCAACAAAGTTGACCATTCATACCTCAAGAAAAAAATGAAAATGATTATATGTACCCAAACATACATGGTAATTTCTATTCAACACAAGTGAACACTTTTATCTAAATGAAGAACTAGTTACATATATGCTCAAATGATGAATACATGTCGTGTTTTGCACTGTAGAGAAAGTTCTCAACAATCACATCACACATTTGTGTGAGTATAAGGAATTAAGATAATGGTCATAAAGAATTAATCGATAGGACTCTGTACTTATAGTAAAATACTAACGACTCCATTCCCAATGTCCAAGTGAATGGCAAACACAATGGAAATGTCGTTTTAGAATTTTCCAAGTCCTATATAAAAGGACAACTTTAAATATTGAAGACTGTGCACTATATTATGAAGAACTAATGTATCGATATTATTTCACTGAAACACTGTGAATATTTGTAAGATTTGCACAACATTATAATATTATAATGAACAAACCCTTTTACACAAGTGCTTTTATATTCACTATCATTTCTTGAGAAAGTTAAACACTTCTAACTAAATTGTACTTAGTTTACCACTCTATGAGTTTTTGTAAACAATTTCCTTTGTATTTTTTCGAGCAAGGAAATATAAAAATATATTGTCTTAGTGGTTGTATGTAATCAGGTGTGAATATAGTGAAAATATCTCAAGCTAGAGGGATTTGATTAATCTTTATCTAACAAGGTGAACCAATGTTTTGTATGCGGTTAACTTTCTAGTTTTTTTTAACTTTATGTTGTATTACTCTTTGTTCTCAAGAATATCAAAAATATCTTTTAACCAACGCATCAACCCCCCCCCCCCCCCCCCCCTTTTATTGTGTTTTTATCATATTCAGATGGCATCAAAACACAAATATCTTATTTGAACATTTAACCATGTAAAAGTAAAAAATCCTTTGAGAAAAAACATGACTACCATGGAACGTGAGTCTACCTATGGTTCTTATGAAAATTACAGTAAACATTATTTTCTTTCTAAACCACTTATATTTTAAGGGGATGTTGGATATTTTTCTTGATGGAATGATAAGTTATATAATTTACTCATGTCTTAAGAAGACGATCTTTAGGACATATTTGGAGGTGGTAATAATATGCATGTCAATAAGCAAAAAGTATAAACTTCAATATAAAATAAGAATCATCATAGTAAATATCTACTGTAGAAAATGTCTATGATTCTTTAGTCATCACTTGTGAAAAAGATTAACAAAACGACAAAGCCAACCATATGTGATGTTCAAGATGAAGGATGATAAAGATATTCAAACCATGTTTGCAAGGTTTTCAAACTCTAGTTTATGGAATCCACGACTTAGATAAAGGCTACACTACATCATATCATGTAAAGAAGATTCTCATAAATTTGTCAATCAGATGGAAACTCGTGGTTATTGCTATTCAAGAGGCCAGAGATTTGAACAAGTTCGCACTATAACAACTCATTAGTTCTCTGAAGAGTTATGAGCTTAAGTGGGACATGGATGAACCATCCAATAAGGTCAAATTAATTTTACTAAATTCAAAGTGTAAAGTTGTAAAAAGAAAAATTCTCCCAAAGCTAAGAAAGTGGTGTCAGATAATGAGATCTCAAACGATGCATATTTTGAAATATAAGATAATGAGGAGTTGTTATTTCTCAATAAAAGGATCTAATAATTTTAGATAAGGAAAATGTTTGCTAAAGGGAGATATCGTGGAACCTTGTTTTGTAGTGAGTGAATAATTGTAAAGCAAAAGGGTGTTATCATAAAATCGCTTGGCTAAAAGCGCACGCACACACACACACTATAATGTTTTTACCCTAAAGAAAATATTTTTAAAAACATATTGAAGTAGTGCCAGATGAATTGGGAACTGTGAAAATTGCAAGAGGAAAACTTTTGACATATCTAATTAGTTAGAGCTATTGTCTAATCGATTAGATAAGTTCAAAACTGAGTCATAGACGATTAGGAAAACGCCTTAATGATGCGCAGCGACTATATATATTTTGCTCCCTATTATAAACTTGCAATTGATTGTATTTCAAACTTCTAATCGATTATGGTTATGTGCTAATCGATTAGAATGTTGTAAAAAGATTTTATTAAAATTTCCTTTTTTAGTCAACCTCTAGCCTATAAATAGAGGTCTATTTTTTCATTTCATTTCATCTAGAATCGTTATTTAATACTTTCAACTCTCTCACACACTCTCTAAACTATACTTTAACTTTCTCTCACTATTGTTTTAGCCTAAGTGCTTTCATGCAGTATTTTAAAAACCGGATCAGACCGACCGGTCGGACCGGTCGAACCGATCAAACCGGAAACCGGACAGGTAACCGGTCTGGTTCAATAGCTGGATCAAAAATGTAATTGAACCGGTGTGAACCGGTCAAAACCGGTATAAACTGCTAAAACCGGGAAAACCGGCGGTTTTTGTGAACTAGCGGTCTAAATGTATTTTTTTTTAATTTAAAAAAATTAAAACAACATGTTTTGACTATTTTAGTTAAAAATTAAAATAAAAAATAAAATAAATAAAATAAAAAAATTGTTGCAGATTCGGTTGATTTTGTTACCGATGATTTTGATATTGAAGAAGGAGATACCAACATTGAAACAATGTTTCTTTTATTGAAATTAAATTTAGTAGACAATAAAATTATTTTGTTATAAATTATTCAATTAGATTATGTTGCGATTAAACTTTTGTTTGCAATTATATTTTATAATTATGTACTATTTTATTGTGTGTGATACCTATGTGTAAAATTTGAATTTAAATTATGAATTTGTGAATTTTTTATAATATGATGTTTTCAAAAAAATCAAGTGCTAGTTTTATTTTGTAGAGACTGAATCATCCGGTTCAACAAATTTTATACCTATATAATTTTGCTATAATGACCGGTCTATTCAACCGAGTTATCCGGTTTAACCCGGTTTAGTCATGCGGTTTGACTAGTGTCCTAGTGGTTCGACCAATAAACCAGTGACCCAATACCCTCACCAGTTTAATGTCCGGTCCGGTTTTAAAACACTGCTTTTATGAGAAAAGTCTCTTTGTGAGAGAGGATACATTTGTAATTATGGAAAGGGTATACTTGTAAATTCACCTAGGGAATCTTTTGTATACACCTTGGTTGAATATTATCCATTCAGGGTTTTGTTTGAGTTAGAAGCTAAACCCGTAAAAAAACTTTGGTTTGAGATAATGTGATTCAGTCTTAGTTTAGGTTGGAGATCAGTCCGTGATAAAATTTTCTAGGTTCTTGGTCATCCTAGTATTAAAACTAAGATATGTTGAAGTTCAAATTGACATTAAAAGCTTCACAGGTTCAAGATCAGCTCGGTGTTAAAATCTCACTTGTTATTGATTATCCTATGTAAAACCAAAGTTCTGAGCTCAAAGGTTTAGGAGCTTGAAGACTAACCGCTCCAAGATTTATGTCTGCGGAAAGGGGACTAACAACTTCAATCCCCCATTGGGAAGGAAAATTTGCCATTTAACCCCTAAGTTTATTATGAAGAAAATATGCAGACACTCATATTTATCTTCTTGTATTATTTAGTTGAAGATCAACCATCATTTCCTTGTATGTGGGGGTTCGCGAGTCTATTATACTAAAAGCTCTCAATGTTTATTGAAAACTCTCAAAATAAATTATTAGGAACATGAATAATTCGTTTTTTGCTAAACATTTTATAATTCTTGGTGTCTTCTTCTTCCCTTAACTCTTATAAATTTCAACAATTTATTTTCTGCCTTATATTTTTGTCATGCTAAGTTTTTCAAAAAAAAGTTTTTAAACTCTGATTTTATTTTCCAAAGTTTTTCAAAACCACTTTTTCTAAACCACACAATTCACATCTTTCCTGTCTGTGAAGTCTCAAATCCAATAACTCTCTACCCTATTAGAGGACCAATATTAAAAGCTATCGTGGTAGCAACAAACATGGATGCAAAAAAAAGGATCTCATGGCAACAAAGAAATGACTTTGAAAAAGAAAACAATAACAGAAAAATAAATGCAGCATTGATGACTACAATCTAACAATAATTTAAATACAAATGATGGAGCATTAAGGTCCCTGGTTTTAGTACAACAATCTATATGACATGTCATTGTTGAACAATACGAATTTTTGAAAGTTAAAGGTAAAAAAGTATGTTATATTAATTTTTTTTAACTTTGTGCATCTCTATTAAAAACTGATTAATGTGTAATCTTCAGGAAAGAAAGTTCAATTTTATTCCAAAAATGACCATATGATTAAAAATGACCATTTAGAGTAAAAAAAAATTCTTTAGATAATTGTTTCTCAAATAAAATTGACATTAAACCTTATGAACATGCATGTGTTTGTTTCTAATAAAAACTTTATAATTTTTTTACAAGTGTCTCAAGTCTACATATCCTTTGAGAAATGTTTCACTTCCTTCCCTATGTATTTATTAATTTCGTGGCTCAAGATTATATTAATTATCATTATATTTCTTGAAAAGCGTTTAAAACCCCACTATCATTGATTACAACCTTTACTCACATTTTCCCTACACATTCATTATTCACAACTTCCTCCAAAAATATTTAAAATTATCTAGAAACCCTAATACCCTTAACTCCAAAAAATGACATCATAATCAATTGTTCATAGAGAAAGAAATTTCCCAAATACGATATGACCAGAGATTTAATACATGAATTAAAATTAGTGAATGTTAATCTAGAGCAACTCAAAGTGTTGCATAGACATCTCGTGGATTTTGAGAACACGACTAAAAATGGGCTTAATCTTAAAGATGATATGATAGATAAAGAATGAGAACCTTACTTCAATGCTTAAATGACATATCTATATCAACTTGGTAAGAGAATTATGGTTGTTTGTTAATTCAACCTCCAAGGAAATCATTTCTTTTGTAATGAGTATTAAAGCCATGATGAGACAAGAGCACGTCACTTGTGCATTTAAGTGTCTTGAAGAATGAAAAGTTATTTTTGGCATAAATGAAAAGACTTCATAGAACAAGGAAATTGTAGCTCTATTTTTTTTAGAAACCTAGAAACATCAACAAAATCACTCATACGAGGACTAAGTTCAAAGTTTGGATCAAGGTCCTTCTTGTATTGCATAAATCCAATGACAACATTTACATATTATATCATTTGAGATTAGTAAAATTTCATGTACCATTTGAAGCAAAATAACGAAATTAACTTACTCGTTACCTTATTCAAACATTTGAGGGGTATGATCTCTTACACTTGTGACAAATCAAGAAAATAAGCTCTTTTTGGTAGACTAATTTCTCGGTTATTGATTCAAGGAAGATTAAGTTGCTAAAACGCACAAGGATTGACTTTCAAATGACCTGGTCCATACTTTTGCAAGGCCTTTTCATTGTTACAACCTCATCAGGATACATATAACAAGTAAAGTTGGTGCTATTGATCCTTTAAAAAAAGGCAATTCTCTAATGCACTTTTCCAAGTACAAAATACCTTCCTATTATCATGGTTGAAAATAAGTCTGAACTTGCCTCTGTTGCACGTCAAGCACATGTGATTCCCTCCAATGCTTATTCTTTTTTTACAAATTACAACCACACTTACACTCGCCACCACTGATGTTACAACCTCTTCTGCTACCACTAATGTAACTACTGCTGCCCCTACAAAAAAGAAGGAAATAAGTAGAATGGTGAAAGATAACGATAACAAGGATGTTTCGCCTCTTGAAGTTCTAAATAAGAAAAATAAGCTATTATACATTTAAACTTGCATTATGAACAGATGGAAACTTCCTAACAACCATCTTTACCTTTAACACTCTATTCACTACCACAATCACTTTCTGGCTATCTAAGAGATATTAGTACACATCACCGTTCCATTTAACCATCACTTTCTCCACAAACAACACCCTCACTTCAGTCAAATTTACTTCGCAACTATCACACGCACCTCAACCATGACTATAACCATCACTTAAATAAAAACCCTTGTTTATGGTTCTCCCTTACCCTACATTATCTTCACCATTTTTTTTTAAACATCTTTTGTACATTAACCACTTTCTGTAGAACCTGCATCTCTCACACCCCCGTAACCTATGAACTTCGAGCTCCACGCACCTTATGTATCACATGTTCAACTAATATTAAAATCATTATTGAAGCCCTTTTCAAGTGGGCATGCCTCTTATCGTAGAGACAAGAAGCTCAAAACAAAAGTGTTCTGGTCTGGGCCCGCGAGCAGGCCCATCATCGACCAAGGCCCAATCTAGCATAAATGCCCAACAAAATAGTCGTTCACTTATAGCCATTGGAGCGTTAATCCCATGTGCCCCACGTAAAGCACGTGATCAACCGCCCACCAAAAGATCCAGTCTTCCTCTGGCGAACCCTACGGGCATTCCATCGAGGATTTGGGTCACGTGCTGACGTTGCCCTACCATGTAGGATCCTGGTAGTCTCCCATTTTGGGCCTCCAATAATCTAGCTCAAAATTGCAGATCTTGGCCCAGTGCTGGAGGCTATAAATACCCTTTTTCATAAGAGGGTCAAGTAAATTCATTTATTCACTTTTACTTGCTTTCACTTAGAACCTTACTTTGGCATCAGAGTATATTGCAGGTACCCCCTCTTATTCTATGAACCGAACAGAAAGAAATTCATAGACCGTTTGATCCCAATAAGATCAAAAAATTTTGGTATATTTCCTCTACTTGATGCCTTAAAAGATCAAAGTGCTCACGTGGTTATAAATGTTTCATATTTCAATCTAGAATAAGCCCTCGGAAACCCGAAGGCATATGCTAGAGAAGATATGCTATTATCTTTTAGTGTTACACTTTACAGTTTTAAGATTTCTAATAGGATGTTTGTACCTGGAATTCAGCCTAAACACTAGACATCTTAAAGTTACTCAATAAAATTTAAGGTATCAATAATTATTATGACTACAACAATTAGGTGTGTTGTAATATCATATAATATAATATCAATTATAGTCTAATTGTGAGATATTGGATCGAACTCTAGTATTGTCGAAGGGTAGCTTCTTGGTTCGACAGTTCGACAGAGTTAAGCATGAAGTCGAAGGATTGTTCACATGCTGTAGTCGAAGATGGGTCTAGCATGCAGATGTCGAAGATGCTAGGGTTGTTAGCATGTTAAATTAGGTTTTAGTGTTTAAACCCTAATTTGTTAAGTTAGCTTGTTTATTAAGTTGGCTTGTGTAATGGGCCTTGCTGAAAAAGCCCATTAGTTAGTATGTTAGGTTTTATTATAAATAGCATACTAGTCTCTCATCATTGCTAAGCTGCAAATCCTAATTTAGGGTGAGAGAGGTTATTTGTTATTCTTGTAAACTTGTAATCTTGTTTTAAGAGAAAGTAAAAGAATAGCAGTTATAACCAATTATTGTGTTCTTCTTCTCCCCTATAATTCCCTATTATACTTTGTTATTGGTATCGTTTTTCTCAACAAATTGGTGCGGTGAGCGTGGAGAAGATGCCTTCAACAAAGTATGAGATTGAAAAGTTCACCGGAGTGAATGATTTCGGTCTGTGGCGCTTGAAGATGAAAGCCCTACTGGTTCAGCAGGGTTGTTTGGAAGCGTTGAAGGGAGAGGCAGCCATGAATGCAGAATTGACGACAGCGGAGAAGACGAATATGATCGAGAAAGCACACAACGCAATTTTGTTGAGCCTTGGTGATAAGGTTCTCCGGCAGGTATCAAAGGAGACGACGGCATCAGGGTTATGGGTGAAACTTGAAAGTTTGTATATGACCAAATCGCTGGTAAATCGACTCTACCTGAAGCAAGCTTTGTATTCATTCAAGATGATTGAAGACAAAGTATTGGCTGAGCAGTTGGATATGTTCAACAAGCTGATTCTTGATCTTGAAAATATTGATGTGAAGATCGATGATGAAGATCAAGCGCTGTTACTATTGTGTTCTTTGCCTCGATCACATGCTCACTTCAAAGAAACTCTCTTGTATGGAAGGGAGTCCCTGACGTTTGAAGAAGTTCAATCAGCCTTGTACTCTAAGGACTTGAATGAACGAAAGGAGCATAAACCTTCGACTGTTGGCGAAGGTTTGGCCGTTAAAGGAAAACTCTTACGAAAGGATGGTAAGTTCGACAAGAAGAAAGGCAAAAGTCAGTCGAAGACTTACAGTGGCGAAGCATCTGGCATTCGATGCTACCATTGTAAGAAGGAGGGTCACACAAGAAAGGTGTGCCCTGAACGCTTGAAATATCATGGAGGTAAGGATAATGGCAACGCTGCCATTGTTCAAGATGATTTCGAATCATCTGATGTTCTTGTGGTTTCAAGCAGTGACTCTAAGAAGGAGTGGATTATGGATTCAGGTTGCACTTGGCACATGACTCCAAACAAAGACTTGTTCGAGGAATTATGTGATCAAGATGGTGGATCAGTATTGCTGGGAAACAACAAGGCTTGCAAGATTGCAGGTGTTGGATCTGTGAGATTCAAGCTCCATGATGAGTCAATAAGGTTGTTGACTGAAGTCAGGTATGTTCCTGATTTGAAGAGAAATCTGCTTTCTCTTGGTGAATTCGACAAGAAAGGATATGTTTTCCAAGGAGAGAAAAGTATCCTAAGAGTCATGAAGGGTTCGAAGGAAGTCTTGAGAGGCGTGAAGAAACAAGGCTTGTATACCCTTGAGGTTGAAGTTGTAAGTGGTTCGACAAATGTTGCATCCACGAAATCTTTGTCGAAAACAGAAATCTGGCACATGAGATTGGGCCATGTCAGTGAAAGGGGTCTGGTCGAATTAGGGAAACAAAATCTGCTTGGTGGAGACAAAATCGAAAAGCTGAAGTTTTGTGAACCATGTGTACTTGGAAAATCTTGCAGAGTGAAGTTCAACAAAGGCAAACAAAGAACACATGGATCCCTTGATTACATCCATGCTGATCTTTGGGGGCCTGCAAGGTGTCTATCACATTCAGGAGCAAGGTATTTTCTATCCATAGTAGATGATTATTCCAGAAAATTATGGGTATTCATCCAGAAGACTAAGGATGAAACCTTTGAGAATTTCAAAAGTTGGAAGACTCTGGTTGAAAATCAGACTGGCAGAAAGGTCAAGAGGTTGAGAACCGACAATGGCCTTGAATTTTGCAATGAGGCATTCGACAGTTTTTGTGCTGCCTCTGGTATTGCAAGGCATAGAACTACTGCAGGTACTCCACAGCAAAATGGTTTGGCTGAAAGGTTTAATCGAACTATTTTGGAGAGAGTCAGATGCATGTTGACTAGTGCGGGGTTAACAAAGGTGTTCTGGGCTGAGGCTGTTTCGACAGCAACATATCTGATAAACAGATGTCCTTCGACAGCGTTAGATATGAAGACACCTGAAGAAGTTTGGTCGGGACATCCACCAGATCTCGACAAACTGAGAGTATTTGGCTGCGTAGCCTATGCTCACATTAGGCAAGACAAGGTCGAACCTAGAGCTCTGAAATGCATGTTCATGGGATACCCTGAAGGAGTCAAAGCTTATAGGCTATGGTGCCTAGAGCCAGGTCACAGGAGGTGTATCACCAGTCGAGATGTAGTTTTCAATGAAGCTGAAATGGCTTTTAAGAAAACTGATGATGTTGTTCGAAGTACAGAAACATCTGACGAAGAGCTGGAACAGGTAGAGATTCCTGTTGAGGTGGAGCATGTTGATGCTGAATTGCATATCCCAGATGAAGTCGAAGAAGAAGCAGAAGATGCTGAAGTTGAGGAAACTGACGATGACTACCTATTGTCGAGAGATAGGTCGAGAAGAGTCATCAAGCCACCTCAAAGACTTGGATATGCAGATCTTATAGCTTATGCCTTAATCTCTGCAAGTGAGGTTCTAGACGAAGAACATAGAGACTATAAGGAAGTTATGAGGAGTCGAAATAAGACTGAATGGATGAAGGCCATGGATGATGAGATGAAATCTCTTCATGATAATCATACTTGGGAACTGATCAAGAAACCTGATGGGGCAAGGTTAGTCAGCTGTAAATGGATTTTCAAAGTTAAGGAAGGAATTGAAGGAGTGACGTCGAAAAGATACAAGGCAAGGTTAGTTGCAAGGGGTTTCACTCAGAAAGAAGGTGTCGACTTCAATGATGTGTTTTCTCCTGTTGTGAAGCATAGGTCCATTCGAATGTTGCTTGCCATGGTGGCACAGTTCGATCTTGAACTGGAACAGATGGATGTGAAGACTGCGTTCTTGTATGGTGATCTAGATGAAACGATCCTGATGAGGCAACCTGAAGGGTATGTCGAAAAGGGGAAGGAAGATTATGTGTGCAAGTTAAAGAGATCTTTGTATGGGCTGAAACAATCTCCTCGACAGTGGAATAGGAGATTCGACAAGTTCATGGCACGCATAAGTTTCATTAGAAGTCAGTTCGACCACTGCGTTTACTTCAGATTTCGACCTGGTAATTCATTTGTTATTTTGTTGCTTTATGTGGATGATATTCTCATAGCAAGCAACAGTGTTGAAGATGTGATGAGGGTGAAGGCTGAACTCAATAAGGAGTTCGATATGAAGGATCTGGGAGCTGCTTCCAAGATTCTTGGAATTGACATTCGGAGAGATAGAAAGAAGTCGAAGATATGCTTATCTCAAGAGGCATATCTACGGAAGATTCTTGAAAAGTATGGTATGTCGAATTCGAAGCCAGTTGTGACTCCAACAAACCCTCAATTCAAGCTGAGTATTGATCAGTGTCCCAGTACTGATGTCGAAAGAGCCTATATGAATAGCATCCCATATGCTAATATAGTCGGCTCTTTGATGTATGCTATGGTCTGTACTAGACCCGACATAGCTTACGCAGTCAGTCTTGTAAGCAGGTACATGGCGAATCCTGGAAAGGCTCACTGGCAAGCATTGAAGTGGATTTTAAGGTACATAAATGGGTCTCTGAATAGAGTCCTAATTTATGGTGGAGCCTTGGGTGAAAATAGTAAAGCAGTAATAGAAGGATATGTCGACTCTGATTATGCAGGTTGTATGGATTCTAGAAAATCTATTTCTGGATATGTTTTCACTATGTTTGGCACTGCAATTAGTTGGAAAGCAACACTTCAGAAGGTTGTTGCTCTATCAACCACTGAAGCGGAGTATATTGCCCTAACTGAAGCTGTGAAAGAAGCATTGTGGCTTGAAGGTTTTGCGAAGGAGCTGAAACTTCAAGGTCGAGGTATCACTGTTAAATGTGATAGTCAAAGTGCAATACACCTGTCGAAGAATTCAGCCTATCATGAGCGAACTAAGCACATTGATGTGAGGCTGCATTTCGTCAGAGGAGTAATCGAGCGTGGAGAAGTCCAAGTGCTGAAGGTTTCGACTGAAGACAATGCTGCTGATATGATCACCAAGACATTGCCGAGTTGCAAGTTTTTCCACTGTATGCAGTTGATAAAGCTGCATGAAGAAAGCTAGTTTGTTCCTTGACGTTGTAGAGTTAGGTCCAAGGTGGAGATTTGTGAGATATTGGATCGAACTCTAGTATTGTCGAAGGGTAGCTTCTTGGTTCGACAGTTCGACAGAGTTAAGCATGAAGTCGAAGGATTGTTCACATGCTGTAGTCGAAGATGGGTCTAGCATGCAGATGTCGAAGATGCTAGGGTTGTTAGCATGTTAAATTAGGTTTTAGTGTTTAAACCCTAATTTGTTAAGTTAGCTTGTTTATTAAGTTGGCTTGTGTAATGGGCCTTGCTGAAAAAGCCCATTAGTTAGTATGTTAGGTTTTATTATAAATAGCATACTAGTCTCTCATCATTGCTAAGCTGCAAATCCTAATTTAGGGTGAGAGAGGTTATTTGTTATTCTTGTAAACTTGTAATCTTGTTTTAAGAGAAAGTAAAAGAATAGCAGTTATAACCAATTCTTGTGTTCCTCTTCTTCCTTGTTTTATACTTTGTTCTTGGCATTGAATTCACAACACTAATATATCTTCCATATGTTTGACCTTTTCCGTTTTCGTAGTAATTTAATAAAAGTTCAATATTTATTTTGTTTTTATTTGGGGAAGACTCCAATTATAGTGTTCGTGAAAAAATAGTCTAGTTTTGTTCCTCATTCATGTCATCCTTTATTTTCTATAGCATACTACAACAAAATGATTGATTTCGGCATCACAATTTCGTTGCAAAGCATGGTTCCAAGGTAAAATTTAAATTTTTAAAACTTAAGCATTATAACTACTATAATTAACACACAATTCATTTGTAATCCACCTTACATAGAGATAAAAATAACTTCGCAAATGCGATTAGGAGACAGAAGAACTGACCCCAAATAGATTAGACACTCATGCGCAAAGTTGTCAAAATTGAGTTTTTACCTTGATTCGTTTTACCTAGATAAAATCGAAACATAAAATCATAGAGTTTACCTCATAATAAAATTATATTAAATTTATATATACAACATATATATATATATATATATATATATATATATATATATATATATATATATATATATATATATATATATATATATATATATATATATATATATATATATATATATATATATATATATATTCTAAATGTATTAATTATTTAAAATTTTTAACTTAATTATAAAGTGAAACATACTATATCATCATAATAAAGTGTAATATTCACAAACTTATATCAAACTATAAAGATTGTCCATCAAATCATAAAATGTAACATCAAAAAGATTATAAAAAAACAATAGTTTCACAAGTTTTTCAATTTCAAAAAAATAAATCTTTTCATCTTCGTCTTCGACTTAATCAAAAGTTTAATCCTTCCACAACATTACTTCATTAGAACATTCATATTCGACTTGATTAAATTCATCTTCCAATGTTAAAGATTCGTTAATATTATAATCAAGACGTGAATGTGAATAAAATTAAAAATTCATAGATAAAATTTTATGGATCAAAATATAAGATGTGATTTATAAATTTTGATAAAAAAGTAAAATCAGGTCAAAGAGTAAAATCTAATGATTTTACACGATTTCACCAATTTCAGAAAGGTTTAAATCAGTTAAAATCGTCTTAGAATACAATTTTATCTAAAAATGTTTTTACCTGCGATTTAACACAAAATACTGACTTAAAAACATGAAATCTATAGAGTTTATGTTTTAAATCGAAATTTTAATAACCTTCATGCGAATATGATAATAGTGGAGAAAAAATTAAAAATAAAACCGAGACAAAACATCATATAATTTTATTTAATAAAAAGTTTCTTAATCATAGTGATTTTTTTTTTTGAATAGTTACAAATCCAATGAAATTTGAGGTTTCCCTCAACAAATTCACTTTCTCCATATTCTAAACGTTGAAGAGTAAAATGAATACAACTTGAACCATGCTTGGCGCCACAAAACGCGTTCCTGCATTCATCCCTCGTTTCCTACACCCCCTCCGTCAACTCCATGAAGGCATCGAACAGAATATACATTTTCACAAAAGCAAAGGCCAACACATCCTCACAAACCCTCGAATCCTCGACACAATCGTCCGAAAATCCGCCATAAACCCTACCGACACGGTCCTCGAGATCGGTCCCGGCACCGGAAACCTCACACTCAAACTTCTAGAAGCTTCCCACGAAGTCATAGCCATCGAACTCGACCACCGCATGGTTCACATCCTCGAAAATCGTGCCATCAAACGCAACCTCCGCAGCAAGCTAAGGGTACGTTCCGTTCAATTCCCTTTCATTTTCATTGCATATCACATGTTCGATGAAATGCTCAATCCAAAAATACACAAAACACGTGACCCAACCCAACTCAACCACGTGATTTTTTTTTTTTTTTGTAGGTGATAACTAAAGATGCATTGAGAACAGAGTTTCCACCGTTCGATCTCGTGGTAGCGAACATTCCTTACGGTATTTCTTCACCACTTATAATAAAACTAATATACGAAACGACACCGTTTCGGAGCGCGACTCTTCTACTTCAGAAAGAGTTCGCTCGAAGATTACTGGCTAATCCCGGTGACTCTGAGTTTAACCGGTTAGCCGTTAACGTTAAGCTTTTAGCTGACGTGGAGTTTGTTATGGACGTTAGCAAGAGAGATTTTCTCCCGCCACCTAAAGTTGATTCCTCCGTCGTTATAATTCGACCTAAAGTTAACGTTCCCGACGTTAATCTCCGTCAATGGAGGGCTTTTACTAGGACATGTTTTAATAACAAGAATAAAACGCTTGGTGCTACGTTTAAGAGTAAGAGGAAAGTTTTGGAGCTGTTGGAGTTTAATAATGTGTCTGGTTTGGTTAGAGAAGAAAATGATGTTTGTTTGTTTAAGGAAAAGGTAGTTGGTGTTCTTAGAGAGGGAGGGTTTGATGATAAAAGGCCGTCGAAGTTATCGATCGAAGAGTTGTTGCATTTGCTTGGTTTGTTTAATGAAGTTGGAGTTTATTTTGATCATCATGGGGAGGTCATGAATGAAGATGATATTGATGACTAATAGCGAAAAATCGGGTGAGAGAATGAGAAAGAAAGAAATGTAAACTGGATAAGAATATTGAATAAGTTTGAAAAACTTAACTTATCACTTCATCACTTGTATATGGTCACTTTCATTGTTTAAATAACAGATCATCTAAAACGTTGGGTCGATGAATAATACATAATAGTAGGTATTTGTTTTGTTTCCTCCATTAACTGCTACAATGTTATGGTGACAATTCAAGTTTGTTAGGAAGAGTTGTTTAAGTTACTTTTCTCGGCCGCAAGGTGTGGTGCTGTTTGTGCTTTAATTGTGTTTTGTGAGAATATATGCCAGGTTCTGGTCTGATAGTTGTTACTACTCAAAAATCAGATTGTTCTATTGAGTCGTTGGCAAGGAGTTTCAAACGATGGCTCTGTTTGGAAGCTGGGGCATACCATGAATTAATGTTGGTATGTGAATACTTGTTTGAATTGTTTGGATGCAATTTGTTTGAGTGTACTTTGATAATGTTATACTTTGATAACCCTCTTACTCAGTTATATTATTAATAAGATGTTTACTTTTTAATCATGATACACTAGCTACTAGGATAGCAAATTTATTATCGGACCACGCCAAAGTAACTTAAGTCAACCATCCTTTGCGGATATCCCAGCACCCGTTCTCGACCAAACCATAATCACACGCCCAACACCATCCAAAATTCATCCATAGTATGTCATTAGCATATCCTCCCATAATTGTTCAATTCATGAATCATTACTCGAATTACAAGTGTAGTCTGCTACCAAAAACATGTAAGTATGGAGTGGTGATAGAACAAAAGCCCAACTAAATATATGCAAAATTTCCCCTCGAATTATAATGCTTATCAGTCAAACCATTACTATATATATGGTACATGATTACATCATTATATTGGGCCTAGTGTTAAATTTCATTAAAAACTCAAATATCCAGGCAGGGACAAACCTATCTAGAAGTTAGCATGAACTTGGTTTCCGCTTAGACAACTATAATTGACAAACCTTAAGGGGGTGTGGTCTAATGTTATTTTTTTCTTCTTGTTACCGCATATGTCTCCTTTTCACTTAAGGTTGTATTCATCATCCTAATATCTTAGTCTTATTAGCTAAGAGTTGTACTAAACTACAATTGAGATAAATAACTCAAGAGGGAAGTGGAGCATGGGCTTATAGCATGCCACTGACCAGGACTATCTCAAAACTCACATGGAGAACATACCCACCACAAAAGTTGCATTGAAATCAAACAAATAAAGTAATATATTGCATACAGTATAGACACAGGATCTGAGAGTTATTTTCAATCATATCCACTAGCTATTACAGCTTTCAAAAATAGCAAAGGGGTCCTTAAACACCTCTATCCTCTAAGTATTAGTGTTATGCAAGATCTAACACAAAATTTGGTACACAACACTATTTTCTATTTTCTATTTTCTGGGAAGGTAACGTCATTGTTCCGAAAGATCTAGCACAAAACTTAGTACACAACACTGATTTCTTTATTCAAGAGTTAATGGGTTGAACTCTAATTGGGAGCTTCTTCTTCATCTTAACAGTCGGAAAGTATACTATTTCATCCTTCTCAGCGACCCATCTGCATAGTATATACCAATCACATGTTAAAATCATTGAACATTATGAGAGACAAAAAAAAGTGCAGCTATTATATTATTACCTGTATGTAGTAACAAGATGGTGAAGGAAAATAGAGAGCTCTAGCCTAGAAAGTTCTAACCCAGGGCATAGTCTATGTCCACCACCAAATGGGGCAAAGCGGATGTTACTAGCCAAAACTTCAATTTTCTGAAAACATAGAGCATCATGTATATCATTGCTGCGGTAATTATGAGATCCTTATATAAACATGAACATGACTAGATTATATAGCTCTATAAGATTAATCACCTCCCATCTCCATGGATCAAACTTAAAAGGATTTTCATAGTTCTCTGGGTCCAAGTGAACAGTGATAAGACATGCCATAACACTCCAATCCTTTGGAATTAGGTACCCTTCATTCATATGCAGAAAAGTTAAACTGAATTAGTTTGTGTTTTATTTGTATGCATTAAGGCCAAAGATAACTAAATACTATTTCCTTGAATAACTAAACCACCTTTGATTTCTACATCTTGGACTGCTTTCCTCCAAATTCCGTTGACTATATTGGCCATTCTAAGAGTTTCACTTATGACCTTTTAGAAAGGAAATAGAAGAGAAATCAATTAACGGAATGATAATGACATATTTTTATATTGGAACATATAATTTTGCATATAAATGAAATCTAACAATGTAGACTCACGTTTTGAGTAAATGGTAGTGACATGTAGTCAGTCCATGTATAATCTTCTGAGTTATCAGTCTTCTGCTTCTTCAATTCCATGTTCTCCTCCTAATGATAAAACAAACAAATAAATCTGATAACCAGATATAAAAATTGATCAAGAAAACCAGATATAAAATTGCTGTACATTAAATCTTTTACTATTATTAATGCACAAATGTGTAATTAATGTCACCAAAAAACATAATGCTTGAGTTTTCAATTTTATTTGAGAAGTGAAGATGGTTTTTGTTAGAAAAATGCTACATATAAAGTCAAGTTTTCATTTTTGGTTTGCTCCCAGTAGTGAGTGCTCTATTTTTTAGTTTATATTTAGTGTTAAGCTAACTAATAAATACAAAACGATATAAAAATAACATGTTATATACTTTTTTTGACATAAAAGTCTATTTTTCTTTTGTAGAACAATAGATTCTTTCTTATATACATAAAGTCTATAGTTTATACACTTTTTTCTTTTTCTTTTTTATAGTTTCAAAAGAATCTTCATATCACTTTTCTCTTTAAACTTGTAACAGTTACATATTTATAGATTTCAACTTTAAAGGGGAAAGTAGGATTCTTTTAATACTATAAAAAAGGGTGTATAAACTATATATAAAAAAAGTGTTAGACCCTACCTCAAATAAAACAAAAAACTAGCTAGTATGATAAGTTTATTCATCAAACATCCTTATGCTTATGATCAAACATGTTAATGAACTATAAAAAAAACATGTTAATGATAAATGTTTTTACTTTCAATTTTTGTGTTTTAATAAGGACAAAAAAAGTGTTTGTGAGCTGATTATTGTCTATATTTATTCAATTTGAAACAATTTCAATGATTAGAATGAAATAACATAACATGATTAAGTACTGAACATACCATAAGTTTGGATAGAGCAAGAGGGGAGTCAGATAGGAATTTGAGGGCCAATGTCATGGCTGTAGGAAGGGTCTCTTCCCCTGGAATCATCATCTCTATGATGTTTTGGCTAATCATTTCCAACTCCAAGTTTGAACTTGAGCTAGATTGGGATAACTCATCCTTTCCCCTTAATAACACATCCACAACATCGTCAACTTCATCATTATCCATTATTTGCCTCTTTCTTTCCTCCACTATCTTCCTCACCATCTTCATCATCCTTTCCTTAGCCTGTGCAATTAATTACGCGTTTTAATCATAAACTAACTAATTAGAAGCTTAATATTATGTGCCTTATGTTTGTTATATGATATAGACTGAGATATGTTTAGTTTGTGGGACCTTCAAGGATTTGTATAGTGTAGTTCCTGGAAACTTGATGGGCAAGCAAATCAACCCTTTGATGAATACTTCAAATTCTCTTTTCAACAAGTCCAATTCTTCACCAGGACCAACACTCATCAGAACTTTATTCAAAATTGGAAATGTAATCTGGTGTATATACACATCCACAAAAAGTTAAAAAAGAGAAGATAATTAGGAGATTACATATAATTATTATATTTTATATAAAAAAAGCTTTAATGGGAGTGTGAGAGAGACCTTTTTAACTTCATTTTGAATGTATATTGTTTTGTTGGTCCAAGAAGCTAAGCATTGTTTGACAGAATGTTCAATGTCTTTGGTGATTCTTGCTTTAAATTGTGGAGATTTAAGAAACACTGCAATGATTGAATGCAGTTTCTTATGCTTGTTACCATTCAATCGTAGTATAGAGTGTTCTCCCATTAATTCTTTAATTGATTTTGGATAAGCAGGGATGAAAATGTTCTTTTGATTATGCAGAATCACCTTGTTCACTTCTGGGTCTGTTGAAATGATCAAATTGCTTCCCAAAATGTTTGTCTTAAACACATCCCCATAGCTGCATTTACATATACAGATAAAAAAAATAAAATCAAATGATACTTAATTGACATTAATTTTTTATGTCAATATATCATATTTGCGAGTTTGTTGTAATGAAATAGGAATGCTAGCTGATTATTTATAAATTATAGCTATTGGTATAGTGTGAAATGCACTTAAAGATTTGGATTCTCAACTATAGAAAATTATTGAGGGGCAACCTTAAGTTTTGGAAAAAAAAAAATTAATGGAAAAAGTTCAAATCCCACTAAAATAAAGTTTTTTTTTTGATAGAAAGCCAAAGATATATTAAGAAACGGCCATAGCAGCCAAAGATACAAAGCTCTCCTCAATCTGAGGGACAAATCCTAGCCAGGAACGAGAACCAATTTGGCGGCCCAAGCAGACTAAACTATGGGCATCAGAAACATTGGTTCTTCCCACAAAAATAACAGCAACTGAAACAAAAGCTTTAAATAAAGTTTGACAGTCTAAAACAATAGATTCAATCTCAGCAATAAAACCTACACCATTGATACAATCCACAACCCCGAGCGCATCAGAATGAAGAATGATATTCTCTAGCTTTGCATCCTTTGCCAGTTGCAACCCCCATTTAATCCCAAGACCTTCAGCCACATACGGAGAAGCGTAACATGAGAGTCTCTTTGTCGCAGCCGACACAACCTCACCACGAGGGTCTCTAATCACGCAACCTAGAACCACAAAACCCTCTTCAAAGCAGCCAGCGTCTGTATGGATGATCCAAGAGTTGCCAAAAGAATTCTCCAACTGCTGAATACGCACACCAGTAGCATCCACCTTTGCACTAGCATTGAACTCGAGGACTTCAGAGCTCACCTCCTGGGCTAATGACTGAGGGCATGGCACAAGATTCCTGAAAACTAAAGAGTTCCTAGCCTGCCAGACTTTCCATAATCCAACACAAATAACCTGTGCCACCATTGGGTCCTTACTCCTAAAGACTTGCAGCAACCAGTCCCCAACATCCCCACTAACCGGGACTCTCACCCCCAATGGGGAAGCAAAGAGCATACATTTGGCAAAAGCACAGTGAATGAAAAGATGGGATGAAGTTTCGGGACAGCTATCACACAAAGGACAGGAGGGATCAATGTTAATACCTTTCTTGCAAATGTTGTTTCGGGTAGGAAGAATATCTTTCACAAGTCTCCACACGAACTCCTTGATCTTGTTAGGGATAGCACACTTCCAAAGAGGTTTCCAAAGAGAGTCTAACTCACTTGAGGAGGAACCAGGTATGTTGCTTCGTCTGGAGATACAAAGCTGATGATAAGCTGTCTTGACTGAGAATTCTCCGTCCTTCTCGGCATTCCAGATCAAAGAATCCACTCCCAATTCAGACGAGAGAGGGATCCCAGCTACATGCAATGCCACAACGTCTCCTAGAACCTCTTTCACCCTGTCCATTTTCCAGCATCCCACCTCCAAGTCAATCAGCGAGCTAACCTTAGAATCATTTGGCACCAATAAGGGGCGAGATAAGGGTTTAAATCCCGGCAGAGACGGAATCCAATTATCCTCCCAGATGCGAACTTTCTCTCCATCACCTATCCTCCATCTAGAGCCCTTCATCACAAAATCTTTAGCACTTAGAATACTCCGCCAAGCATAGCTTGGACTAAATCCCAAGACAGCTTCGGACACATGACAGTTTGGATAATAGCGCCCCTTAAAAAATCTCTCCATGAGCGTACCATCCCCTTTAAGAAGTCTCCAGAATTGCTTGCCAAGTAAGCTTGTATTGAAATCGCGGATGCCTCTGAATCCCAAACCTCCATCTCCTTTTGAAAGGGCCAACTTATCCCATTTCATCCAATGGATTTTCTTCTCACCATTCCTAGCTCCCCACCAAAATCTGGCCAACATTGATTCAATCTCTGAACAAACATTATCCGGAAGTTTGTAACAGCTCATGATATAAGTTGGAATTGCTTGAGCTACCGCCTTTATAAGAACCTCCTTACCAGCTTTGGATAAGAAACCCTCCTTCCATCCCTTGACTTTTTTCCAGACTCTGTCGACTACCAAAGAGAACACCTCTTTTTTTGACCTTCCAAAAACGACCGGCAGTCCCAAATACTTAACATGGCTGTTGACTGATTTAAACCCCAGGAATCTTGTGATAGCTTCCTTCGCTGCATTACTAACATTACCACTGAAAGAGACTGCAGACTTCTCCACATTTACCAGCTGACCCGATGCTCTCTGATACTTCTGCAGGATATCAAGAATTCTGGCAGCTTCAGCTTCATTAGCTCTAGAGAACAACAAACTATCATCCGCGAAAAAGAGGTGTGAAATGATAGGCGCATTCCTGGCAACCT
Organism: Vicia villosa; assembly: GCF_029867415.1. Classification (NCBI taxonomy): domain Eukaryota; kingdom Viridiplantae; phylum Streptophyta; class Magnoliopsida; order Fabales; family Fabaceae; genus Vicia; species Vicia villosa. The sequence continues at coordinate 128,326,672 of NC_081181.1, read as the reverse complement.
TGATCCCATGAATGTCTTTAGAGGAAGCAGCCATCCGGAACAAACCTGAAAGAATATCTGCACACAAAATAAACAAATAAGGTGACAGCGGTTCTCCTTGACGGAGACCCCTTTGCGGGCGGAAAACTTTACTCGGGTTGCCATTAAGGAGGATTTGATAGGAGACAGAGGAAATGCACCGCCTAATAATATTAATCAAGCAGGTGGGGAAGTTGAAAGCTTCGAGAGAACCAATCACGAAATCCCATTCAATACGGTCATACGCCTTCGACATATCCAACTTCAAAGCCATCACCCCTTTCTTACCTTTCTTCTTATTTTTCATCCAATGAAAACAATCCATGGCAATCAACGCATTATCGGTGATTAGACGCCCTTTAACAAACGCACTTTGTTCTTCACTCACAATGGATGGAAGGATGCCCTTAATGCGGTTCGCTATGGTTTTGGTAATCACTTTCATAATAACGTTGCAAAGGCTTATAGGCCGAAACTCGTGAGGGGATCCCGGATTCTTCACCTTTGGGATAAGAGAAATGAAAGTGGAGTTAAATGAATCAGGATCTTTCCCATTATTCAGAACATCTAGAACAGCCTTAATAACATCACCACCAACAATACTCCAATACCTTTGAAAAAAACCCGCATTCAGACCATCCGGACCAGGGGACTTGCTAGGGTGCATCTGGAAAAGCGCATCCTTAACTTCCTCGCCGGTAAAAGGTTTTCCACACCACTCCTTTTGGATCACGGAAAGCTTAGATTGAGCGGAATTACAAACTCCAGCAATATCTGAAGGATTAGAGGACGAGAAAATGCCACCAAAATAATCAATAAGAATCTTCTCGCAATTAGCAGCGCCATTTTTCCAGCTCCCACCAGGATCTTTGAGTCTCTTAATGCGATTAGTTCTCCTCCTTTGATCTGCTTTTCCATGGAAGAACTTTGTATTTCGGTCTCCATCCTTCAACCAAACTGCCCTACTTCGCTGCCTCCACATGATCTCCTCCAGCCGAAGCAATTTATTACGTTGACATTCAAGGGCCTTATATTCTTTAATAGCTTCAGGGCTACTGGACCACCTCGCTTCCTCCTGCAGCAGAAATTCGATTCTTTTAAGCTCTTTTGCTATATTCCCCGTCCGGTATTCCTTGAAAAAATCCTGCAGCGAACACAAAGACTTTGTTTTGGCACCGATCGACCCTGTAGTAGAAGACCAAAGCTTGTGAACCACAGACTCACAAATAGGGTCCTTACTCCAAACGTCTTCAAATCTGAACAAGTGCGTGCGCTTTTCCTTAAAAGAGTCTTTTTCCACCACAATACGCAGAACCGCGTGATCCGAACCAAATCTAGGTAAATGGACAACCTTTGTAGCCGGGAATTCCTCCATAAAAGAACCAGTTGCCAAAACCCGATCCAATCTGCATTGGATATTTTCCAGCCCCCTCCTTCCGTTGGACCAAGTGTATCTGTAACCAGAAAAGCCCACATCACGAAGATTGCAAGACTCAATAGTCTGTCTTCCCCAGTCCAATTGGCTAGCAGATTTAGCATTGCCCCCCATCTTCTCTTCCTCATACACCGTATCATTAAGATCACCAAAACAAACAAACTTCCCAACTGACTCCCCATACACCTCTTGAATCAGCTTCCACGTATTCTTTTTAAGATGCTCTTCCGGGAACCCGTAGATGCCAGCAAAGAACCACGGGCCATCATCATACTCCAGTTGACAACTACCAGCAATATGGTTGTCAGAGAAAGAAAGAATTTTAAATAGATCAGGGTCTCTTGATAACAAACACAAACCACCAGCTCTATCCCTCCCACTTCCCCTACACTCCACAGCATGAATACATTTGAAACCGGTTTTAAACGATATCTTTTGAATTTCCTCAAATTTCAGCTTTGTCTCCATTAAGAAGACCAAACGGGGATTTTCCAATTTCATGAGCCTTGACAAGGCTCGAACTGCACGAGGATGCCCCAAACCTCTGCAGTTCCAGCTCAAAATTTTCATTGGGGTAGGCGGTGTTGGTCTTCCAACACCACCTCTGGTAACGGGGTTTGATCAGATTCACCTGCTGGTCCATGCCTTCTTTTTTTCTCACCACTTCCACAATCCTCAAGAGATCCATCGACAATCATCACATCAATAAGTTGCCTCTTGACTTTCTCCGGTTCTGAGGATTTTTTGGATGTCACCTTACTTCGCCTCTCCCCCTTCTTCCTCACCCACTTACGTTTCTGGATCCCTTCACCTTTAGAATTGGTCTCCATCACCGGAGTAGCACTAGAGATGGCTACCGCCCCCAAAGACTCCGCAACCGTCTCAACATCAGCTGCTTTTGGGAACACTTGAGTTAGCTTAGGGCTCCCCTCCTTATTTTGGAGCTGCTTCTTTGCTTGCTGCACTTCATATTCATCTTCCTTGGCTTTCTCTGTGGGTTCACATCTGCTTTGACTAGAAGAGGCATTGAAAAGGTTCCGGCTACACGTACCAGAACTAGAGTCCCTCTTTCTAGCTTCATCAAACATTTTTGGTAACGGGGAAGCTCTAAGCCATTGTCCAAAGGATAAGTCCTGTTCTTCTAATTCATCGAATCCCTCCTCCGTAAGGTCTTCTAATGCCTCACAGTCTTTCAATTGATGGCCTATCCTACCACAGACGAAACAAAAAGTAGGCAGTCTCTCATATTTGAAGTGCACCCTCAGATTCTTTTCTTTAAATTTGACCATTGTACCCCTTTTTAGAGGGAGATTTAGATCAATGGACACCTTCAATCTCATGAATCTCCCATTCCTACAAGCTTCCCGACAATCCAGTTCTTCAAAAGTTCCAACAATGGACCCTATCTTCCTGGCCATCGTCTCGGATCTGAGCATCAGAGGCATATCGTAAATCCTAACCCAGAAGGAGGCATAATGCATATCCAGATCAGATGGTTGCTCTTCGCCCGAAACCCTATTCAAAACAAGCAAGGACCGATCGAAGCTCCAAGGACCATTCTTGAGGACAAACTCAAGATCTCTTTTTGACGAGAACTTGAATAGAAATAAATTTTTGCTCAGATCTTGGATTTCAACTGTGTTCTTTAACTTCCAAGCACTAATCATAGTAGATTTAAAGGCTCGAGCATTAAAACTACCCTCCATCCATAGCTTTCCTGCGAGGGTTCTCTGAAAAGTCTCCTCCTCACAAACCTCTTCATCCGCCACCACAACTCCTTCTTCCTCCTCCTTTGAGAACGCAATATTTTTCCACTTATCCATGGCAAGGGAGGAAAATACAAGACACACTGACCGATCCCGCACAGGACAGGAGAGAAAACACCCAGAGAGGTGAGATGAGACCAGAAACCTGGGGAGAAAAAACCAGAAAAGAACTGGAGAAGGGAAGAAAAACCCCAAAACTGCCGCCACAAACCCTAGACAAGGGCGGAATAGACACGATAAGTTCTAGAGAGAGAGGGAGCCACTTCTCTCTAGAGACACGTGGGTCCGTCACTAAAATAAAGTTGGTAAAGTTTATAAAGAGAAACACACATTTTATTTTCTCGGCCGATTTTGTAAGTATGATTTAGGTCAAATATAAAAATTTAATATGATATTAGAGTTTATTTATTCAAATTACCAATCAATTATACATTGACACATCAAATGCAACAGTACTGAGAAACTCGATATTGAAAAAACTGAAATTTCACATAAGACAAAAATAAAATGTGAGATAAGTTTCTAAAGACTAACACTCTTAGTATTGAAAGCAAAAACCTAAAAATCTAATAGAGTAATAGGTTGAGATAAGTAGATATGTGAGCAATTCAATCTTGTTTGGAAAAAATTAATAAGTTGATTTAATAATTATCCAACTTCTCGACTGGAATGAACTTTCCACTTAAGATATTATGAGTCCCACATGATCAAATTGGTCTTTGTCATAGACAAACATATCAATTCTTAATTAAAGTGGTTGTTAAGACTATTTAGATTGATGTAATAAGATGTGATGCAATGAAATTGAAATGATAATAATGTTTTATTATTTAAATTGATGAAATAGAATGAAATTTATTTTATTATTTATTTGAAATAACGATGTTATTTCATTCATTCTTAACATATTTAACAAATGTAAAATGTCTAGAATAAAATCCCTATTCTTTAAAATATCAAATCATAATCCAACAAGAAAGTTGTAGGAGTAAAGTTTTAGCTGTGTGTGTGCATGTGTTGATATTATTACTAAGATTCACATTTCACTATTGACAATTCTGCTCCTCAATGATGTAGTAACACTCTAACTAACAGTATTAAAAGGAAAAGTGTTGGATGGAATATTTGGTGAGCATGCATGTCCATCATTAGCCTCGTGAAGAGAAATTAATGAATAAGAGAAGAATATTCAAAAAACAATACTGAAATACATAAATAATTAATAATAATAATAATAGATAAACATGAAGACTTACATGGACTTGCGATTTTCCATGAAGGTGGCAGGGCGAGAAGAATAACAAGAAGCAATGAAATCAAGAGTTTCTCCAATAAGAGGCCAACCTGAATTCCCTTTTGGAATTTTAATTTCATTATTATTCTCCTTCTTCATCAAAAACCACCAACTCATAAACAACACAACTATTCCCAGACATACACCTATAATCCATTCCATATTTTCCATAACACCACTTCAAATTCAAACTATATATATAGAACCACTTTGAAGATATATATAGATATAACTCTGAAAAAGTAGCTTCCCCTATATATAGAGGTAGTTCAGACTTGATCTGTATAAATACAGGCCTTCAGCTACATGTTTTGTTGTACTAGAAGTTTGTTTGTTTGTTTAGAAGTGAGAAAGAGAAAGAGATGAGGAGGAGGAGAAGAATAAAGAGAGATCAGATCAGAACGAAACGTGATCTGAATATATTTAGCAAAAAATTGACTTCTTTTGACCAGGAGATTCTCATTTATATATTTTACCATTTTGTTCATAAATAAATTGGACTTTTCTAAATTTAGATGATCAAAAGTGTATATAGTCTATCATAAATTTAGAAATTATCTTATCATATTTTTGTAAAATATTTGGATTCAATGAACGTTTAGAAGATAGTTGACAAAAATATTTTCTTTTACCTAATATACAAATTTAATGGCATGTTACAGTAAAGATTAAATATTCAAAATTTATTTTACCCACATCTTTGTCCAAATTCATTCATACCACTGCCACCTATTATATATAGTTAGTTCTTCTTACCATTTTTTCCTCTCATCTCCTTTTCTTGTGGAAAAAATTCAAATTAAAATATGACCTTCAAAAATCTTGTGGAGTAAATTTGAATCAGGATATGACCTGTGTGTTATATAGGTGTAGGTTTAATTTGTTGAAAATTTTAAATTTGTATTTATATATGTGGATTATATAATCTATTAATTTTGTATTTTATAATTAAATGAGATAATCACTTAATATAAATTCAATCTTAATTTTTTATATTGATTGTTTTGTTATTTCCCGTGACTTGTATTAAGTAACATTTTTTTAACTCCTATCAATGTTAAAAATGATGAGTTAAACTATTCAATTTTATTTAATATTGTTATCAGTTATCACTGAAGACTATGTTCTAATTTATCTTTTATTGATCTATAAGTTTAACATTTTGAAATGAATATTTTTATTTATTCGAACAACTTATATAGATATAATATTATATTTGAAGAAATATACTCCCTCCGTCTCATGAGTATTCTATTTGAAATAAAATAGTATTCTAAAATGAGTGATTTATTTCAATTTTCAATACATTTTTTTTCAATTCTATCTTTTAATTAATAAAAATTTCATTTTTAATATATAATAAGTATATTATAGTAAAAATATTATTCTCTCTTATTTTTATACACTTTTCTTAATCTGTGTGAAATAGTGCGCTGAGTCACTCATTGTGCGACGAAGGGAATATATAAGAGAAGTATAATTTTAATATCTCGCAAAATGAATGTATAAAATTAACTTTTAGAAGAAATATTGATTGTTTTTAATTATTAGTACAAATTATTTTTTAATTTGACAAAAAATTAACCTAAAGTTATTTATTAAACTATATAATTGATAGTTGTACAAATTACTTTTATTACAATAATCAAGTTACTTAGGAGTTTTTATTATAAATCATATTGTTCATCAAATTCAATCCAGTTTTTAAAAAATCACTCTGCCCTTTTTAAAACCGATTGTCCTCTTAAAATTCAAACTATTTTCCACCATGTGACCTCAAATTCGCATTGGTGCTACCTGCCATCTTGGTTGCATCACTATCAAGTTCCAATAGATAGGTTGTTCTTTAACATGTTAGTGATGACCGGTTTGACGATGGTTGCTTTCAATACATTTATATTTGGTGCGAAGATTTAGTATTGTTTTGTGTTTGTGGTCTCTCTAACGACAATTCGATGTTCACTTTGATGGAGGGATCAGTTCGCTGTCTCTAGCGGTCAAGCTTCAACTCGTGTTTATACTATCGTCGTCATCCGCAAGGTTGTAAATGTTCTTCAAGGTTCAACAAAGGTCAGGTTGTTGTGTTGCTCCAGATTTTTCAAAATGGTGATGGTTGTAACACTCCAATTTAAAATTATATGGTTTATAATATTTATTTATGAATATTGTATAATTATTGTATTTATTAGATTATTGGCGAGGATGTAAGACCTTGGGTTATAACATACATTAGAATAATTAAAATAATAAGAAAAATAGAATATTAGAATGAGTAGGGATGTTGAGGGTATTGAGGTAAGTGCATGAGAGTAAGTGAGGGCACATGAGAAAAAGCATAATTGAGGGATATTTTTTAATAATAAAAAGGGAAAATAGGGAAAAGAGATATCATTTTGTTTGTACGTAAAATTGAGAAGGGGAGAAGAGTGCTAGGGCAAGAGGAGACTTAAGGAGAACAATCCATCCATAGAGTCTGGGAAGCAAAATTGCTAAGAATAACAAGGTAAGGGTGAGTAAATGCTTTCAATTATGATTGGTATAAAGGGATGGTAGATTAAGGTTTAATCTTCTTTGTGTTATGATGAACTGTTGATGAAATTGTGGTGATAATTGTGTTTTCATATGCCATGATATGAATTGATATTGTGTGTGATGACGTGTTGTGGCTGTGTCCTTGAAATCAAGTGAATCCATGAAAATAGGTAGGATATTAAGTGAATTAGAGCATGAATCTAAGTCGTTGAATCATGAGAAAATTTGATAGATTGATGTTAATTACCATGATATATGTATTGTTCTTGTTAGACAACTTATAAGGATGATTTTGAGTCAAATTGGTACTGGTTTAGGGGTTGAATAGGAGGTTTGGGTGAGAATCCAGTATTATTGAAAATCTGGAATCTTCGGAAAAATATGCAGGACTAATAGATTGTTGCATGATGCAAATCGATTGCTCCTTTGAAAAAATATGTAACAGTAGCGTCAACCAATCGATTTCTCCATGATGCAAATCGATTGCTCTAGTGTTTTGATCTATCCAATGTTTTGATTATAACTTTTGATCCGTATGTCCAAATGACGTCCCGTTCGAAGCGTTAGAAAGCTAATGTACCAAAATATAACATGATATAGATAGGTGAATTGTTTGAGTATTATCTCTATGTATAATATGTTTGTGAAGATGATTGTTTATATGCTCTGTTGATGAGTTATTGCACTGTTGTGATGATATTGTGTTATGATGATGAAGATTGATGTTGTTGTTGTGGTGCTGATGTTGATGATGTCGTTTCTGCATGTTGTAAATCATGCATTCATGTTGTCGAAACTTTGGTTCTAATCATGTTGTGGCCTTAATCCTACGATGGTGGTTAGAGTACGAGTAACTAATTTCTATAGTGGGAAATTAGTGAGGCGTTACCTACGATAACAGTAATGATTGTTGTTGTGCTCCGGTTCAAGAGTGAACCAGATCCTATGGTAGGGGATCCTGTATCGTATGGTGGTGGAACAGGGAGCGAAATGTGTAACACCCTTCTAATACCCCACATAAATATTAAACAATAATCAGAGTAAACATGAAAAAGGGCATTACAACTTCCAAATAATTAAACAATACTCATGTCATGCCATAAAAGAGAACGTCAACCAAACTTATTCAGATCATCATGTTAACACAGCGGAATTATCTTTAACATCTGAATAACAAACAGCCAAGTCATAGACTTAAAACACCAACATAAGCAATCCACCCAAAATAAAAAGAGTTTAACAAGTAACTCTAACGACGTCCCCAGTGTTACACGACCAGAGCATGACACGGACCTAACTGACTCTAACGAACTACTTGACGAGCTAATCCTCACCAAGTACGAGAGCTACTCCTCAATCTGAAAAATAACAACAGTAAGGGTGAGTCTCATTCACATTTAACTAATGTTATAAGATATAGATAATAAAATATCATTTCACATGCCATTCACCCAATCACAGTTATGATCAGATTCAAACCATACCATCAGTAAGCAAACAACCAAATTAACACATATTATAACATTGGACAATCTTCTATTCATGTTATAATAGCAAAAACAGCCTAATGCAATGCAACTACATGTATGTGGTACCAAAATCTGGGATAACCCAACTCACCGACCCACCATCGTCAAGGATACGGTAACACCCACTCACTAATTCCACACAATGGGAATTAGCTACCACTGATCCACCATCGTCAAGGACCAGCCACATAATGATTATGAATGCATGCATCAACCATAACATGCTCATCACCCACATAAGTCGATCAATGTCATAATCATCAATAAAACACATATTTCACGCCAACAATACATGTATAATAAACACCAGTTATAACCACAACATCGTACAGGTAAAACGTTCATTAGTGTACCTATAAGCATAACCCACCACAAACAAATAAGATCGGGTGTTTTATAAATAATTCAAGCCACAACTCAAAACACCATTTGAGTATATAAATTATTTGATTAGCTTCACTGTACTCGAAACGGCACCAAAATCCGGTTTACGGTTTAAAAGTTACACATTTTTAAACTTTTCAAAATGGCCTGTCACCAACAGCACGCGGCGCCAACCTTAGTTCGCGGCGCGAAACGAGCACATAAGTACGCCTTCGCGGCGCGGCCATATGCTCGCGGCGTGTACTGAACCCAACAAAACTTCTTGGCTTTCTGCCAAGCAGTTTGCGGCGCCAACTCCTGGACGCGGCGCGAACTGGCGATTTCCAGAACTCCGAATCGCAGAAAACAGCCTGCGATTTTGCCCTTCCTTCACCAATTCATTACCAAACCAATCCCATTCCAACCAGATTTGCATACAGTGAAACAAACACATATTATAACACATTTATAATACATTCAACCATCCAATTAACACCATACATGATCAATACAATCATTATACATCAATTCTCCCAAAAACCTAGCATTTCTACAACCTAAGCATAACCCAATTGATACGAATAACACGATCAAATTCTATCATACTACCTATAATCCCATAATAGAAGATAAACGGAAGAGTCCCCCCTTACCTGAAGGTTGATTCTTCGTTCTTCCTCGCGTCGCACTTCCTCGCTCTTCTCCTCTTTTCACGTTCAGACTTCTTTTCCCAAAATGTTGTAACCCTCTCTATTCCACAACTCCTTCTATTTTTCTATTTTATGAAAATAAGCTTATCATTAGTAATGGGCTTCACAACTGACACCCCCCTTCTACTAAAAGCGACACTGGCCCATTAGCCTCGTTATTTCCATTTTCTCAGTTAACTCAAATAATTCTAATATTTAATCCAAAAATTAATTAAATTAAATAAAGAATTTTATGGGGTGTTACAACTCTCCCCCACTAGAAAAGTTTTCGTCCTCGAAAACATACCTTAGGCAAATAGTTCCGGGTAGGAGTCTCCCATCTGGCTCTCCAATTCCCACGTAACATTTCCACCGGTTGGTCCTCCCCAAGCCACTCTGACTAATGCTATCTCCTTGCCACACAATTGTTTCACCTTCCGATCTTCAATCCTCATAGGCAAAGTTTCAATTGTCAGATTATCCTTTACCTGTACATCATCGACTTGGATCACATGAGATGGATCAGCAATGTATTTCCTCAACTGCGATACATGGAATACATCATGCAGATTCGCAAGTGTCGGTGGCAACGCAATACGATACGCCACTTCTCCAACCCTCTCCGTAATTTGAATCGGACCAATAAAACGCGGAGTCAACTTCCTTGACTTCAGTGCTCTACCAACACCAGTTGTAGGAGTCACCCTCAAGAACACATGATCTCCTTCTTGAAATTCAAGTGTCCTTCTTCTTTTATCATGATAACTCTTCTGACGGCTCTGAGAAGTCTTCATCTTCTTCTGAATCATCTTAATCCTTTCTGTTGTCTCCTGAACAATTTCCGGTCCAATCACAGCACTTTCGCCAGATTCGTACCAACATAAAGGCATTCTACACCTCCGACCATACAAAGCTTCAAACGGAGCCATACCAATACTCGAGTGAAAACTATTATTGTAAGTAAATTCGATCAAGGGTAGATAACTATCCCAAGCACCGCCCTTTTCCAACACACAAGCACGCAACAAATCTTCTAGTGATTGAATAGTTCTTTCTGTCTGTCCATCCGTCTGTGGATGATAAGCAGAACTCAATCTCAGCTTAGTACCCAAAGCCTTCTGCAAACCTTCCCAGAATCTGGATGTAAACCTTGGATCTCTATCTGACACGATACTCGAAGGAATACCATGTAAACTCACTATCTTCTCAATATACAATTGAGCCAGCTTCTCCATTGGGTAATCCATTCTCATTGGTATAAAGTGAGCAGACTTTGTCAACCTGTCCACAATAACCCAAATAGCTTCACAATTCTTCACCGTCCTCGGCAAACCTGAAACAAAATCCATAGATATACTATCCCACTTCCATTCCGGAATAAATAACGGTTGCATAGCTCCATACGGTTTCTGATGCTCAATCTTCGACTTCTGACAAGTCAAACATGCATAGACAAATTCAGCTATTTCCTTTTTCATTCCAGGCCACCAAAACAACTTCTTTAAGTCATGATACATCTTGGTGGCACCAAGATGAATACTCAATCCGCTACGGTGTCCCTCCTCAAGAATGCTTCTTCTCAATTCGGCAATATCAGGAACACAAACACGATTACCAAACCTCATTATACCATTCTCGTCGATTCTGAATTCACCTCCTTTATCTTGGTTAATCAGAGTCAACTTATCAACCAACTCTACATCAGTCTTCTGACCCTCTCGGATTTCCTCAAGAATACCACTAGTCAGCTTCAGCATACCCAATTTAACACTGGTAGGAGTGTCTTCACATACTAAACTCAAATCTCGGAATTGCTCAATTAAATCCAATTCTCTCACTATAAGCATAAACATATGCAGGGACTTCCTACTCAATGCATCGGCAACAACATTTGCTTTACCCGGATGATAATTCAGTTCAAAATCATAATCCTTGAGAAATTCTAACCATCTTCTTTGTCTCATATTCAGCTCTTTTTGGTCAAAGAGATACTTCAAACTCTTGTGATCACTAAATACTTCAAACCTTGAACCATATAGGTAATGCCTCCACAATTTCAACACAAATACCACTGCTGCCAACTCTAAGTCATGAGTCGGGTAGTTTCTCTCATGCACTTTGAGTTGTCTCGACGCATAAACGACTACCTGTTGATTCTGCATTAGTACACCTCCTAATCCCGACAACGAAGCATCACAATAAACAACAAAAGATTCCGCCGGATTCGACAAAATCAAGATCGGCGCACTAGTCAACCTCTTCTTCAACTCTTGGAATCCTTCTTCACATTTCGAATCCCAGACGAAAGCTTGACCCTTCCTAGTCAACTTAGTTAACGGCAACGCTAACTTTGAAAAACCTTCAATGAACTTTCTATAGTAACCCGCAAGACCAAGGAAACTACGGATTTCAGAAACTGACTTCGGAGCTTCCCACTGAGACACTGCTTCTACTTTCGTTGGGTCAACGGCAATACCATCCTTGGAAATTACATGCCCAAGAAAGCTCACTTCATTTAACCAGAACTCACACTTTGACAGTTTTGCATAAAGTTTCTTTTCCTTCAATAGTTCCAATACCACTCTAAGATGATCTGCATGCTCTTCTTCATTCTTAGAATATATTAAAATATCATCTATAAACACCACCACGAACTGATCCAGGTAAGGATGGAAGATCCTATTCATATACTCCATGAAAACCCCCGACGCATTGGTAACTCCAAATGGCATCACTGTATATTCGTAATGACCATACTTTGTTCTAAATGCCGTCTTCTGAATGTCGCCCGTCTTCACCCGAATCTGATGATATCCCGACCGCAAGTCAATTTTGCTGAACACACAAGCTCCAACCAGTTGATCCATCAAATCATCAATCCTCGGCAAGGGATACCGATTCTTGATAGTAACCTTGTTCAGTTGTCTGTAATCCACACACAACCTCATTGAACCTTCTTTCTTCTTCACTAGTAACACCGGTGCACCCCACGGTGAGACACTAGGACGAATAAATTTCTTTTCAAGTAACTCTTCCAATTGACTCTTCAACTCAGTCAATTCCGATGCCGACATACGATAAGGTGCCATCGACACAGGACTAGTTACAGGAATTAATTCAATAGCAAAATCTACCTCTCTCTCTGGCGGTAATTCTCTTACATCTTCTGGGAAAACTTCCGGAAATTCACAAACTACCGGTAATTCATTACTCACCGCTTTCTTTTTCACTTCCAAGGATGCAATCAACATAAACACGGCAGCCCCGTCCTTCATTGCTTTATCCACTTGTCTAGCCGTCATCGCTAAATCCTCGACACTGACATCTTCAGGAAAAATAACCGTCTTCGTGAAACAGTTGATATGAACCCGGTTAAATTGCAACCAATTCATGCCCAGGATAACATCCAGTTGTTCCAACGGAAGACACACTAAGTCCATTCCGAATTCTCTACCAAAAATATCAATTGGACAGTTCAAACAAGCAAACGAAGTAGTCACTGAACCCGACGCAGGAGTGTCAATGATCATACTTCCGTTAATATCAGATATTTCCAAATTCAGGCGTTTAGCACAATCCAATGAAATAAACGAGTGAGTTGCTCCAGTATCTATTATTGCAATTAAAGGAGTGCCATGGATAAAACACGTACCTTTAATCAACCGATCCTCTGGAGTAGTCTCTGAACCAGATAAGGCGAACACCTTACCACCAGCTTGATTCTTCCTCGGCTTAGGACACTTAGGACTAATATGACCCTCTTCCCCGCAGTTGAAACAAGTTACAGTGTTCCCTTTGCACTCAATAGCAATGTGACCTGCCTTTCCACATCTATAGCACTTCTTTTCCTCACTTTTGCACTCGTGAATGCGATGTCCAGGTTTTCCACACTTGAAGCACTTAATAGGGGCACTAGAGTCCCCCCCACTAGGCTTCTTCCAGCCTCCAGCTTTCTGGTTACCCTTACCATATGGCTTACCACGATCCATATGACTTTTCCCTTTCCTGTCGACTAACTCGCGAGAGTGTGACGACTTCAGTTTAATATTGTCCTCTTCAAAGATTCGGCTGCAGTCAACCAAATCGACAAACCTGCGAAGCCTCTGGTATCTGATACCCTGTTTAATCTCATCACGGAGACCATTTTCAAACTTAACACACTTCGAGAATTCACTAGCCTCATCATTATTGTAGTGGACATAATACTTTGCCAGCTCAACAAACTTGGACGCATACTCCGACACGGTCATGTTACCTTATGTCAGCTCCAAAAATTCAATCTCTTTCCTGCCTCTAACATCCTCAGGAAAGTACCTCCACAAGAATTCTCTCTTGAACACAGCCCAAGTGATTTCAACACCTGCAGCTTGCAGTTCGTCCCTACTAGCCATCCACCAATCATCAGCTTCTTCAGACAGCATGTGAGTACCATATCTCACCTTCAGATTTTCGTCACAATCAATCACCCGGAAGATCCTTTCAATTTCCTTTAGCCACTTCTGGGCGCCTTCGGGATCGTGAGTGCCTTTGAACAACGGAGGGTTGTTCCTCTGAAAACTGTTCAGCTGCCTGTCAGCACCAATTCCAGCTCCATTGGCATTCCCTCCCAACACACCAGCAATCATACCGAGAGCCTCAGCAATCGCGTCGTCGTTTCTTCCTCCTCTTCCGGCCATTGTTCTGCTAAGTATAAAACAATATTTATTAGAACAAGAAGTATCGACAGTGTCAATCTTACACTAATCGCATACGAGGGATCAACCGACACTAAGACTCTGACTCAAATGACTGACTATGCTCTGATACCACTATTGTAACACCCTTCTAATACCCCACATAAATATTATACAATAATCAGAGTAAACATGAAAAAGGGCATTACAACTTCCAAATAATTAAACAATACTCATGTCATGCCATAAAAGAGAACGTCAACCAAACTTATTCAGATCATCATGTTAACACAGCAGAATTATCTTTAACATCTGAATAACAAACAGCCAAGTCATAGACTTAAAACACCAACATAAGCAATCCACCCAAAATAAAAAGAGTTTAACAAGTAACTCTAACGACGTCCCCAGTGTTACACGACCAGAGCATGACACGGACCCAACTGACTCTAACGAACTACTTGACGAGCTAATCCTCACCAAGTACGAGAGCTACTCCTCAATCTGAAAAATAACAACAGTAAGGGTGAGTCTCATTCACATTTAACTAATGTTATAAGATATAGATAATAAAATATCATTTCACATGCCATTCACCCAATCACAGTTATGATCAGATTCAAACCATACCATCAGTAAGCAAACAACCAAATTAACACATATTATAACATTGGACAATCTTCCATTCATGTTATAATAGCAAAAACAGCCTAATGCAATGCAACTACATGCATGTGGTACCATAATCTGGGATAACCCAACTCACCGACCCACCATCGTCAAGGATACGGTAACACCCACTCACTAATTCCACACAATGGGAATTAGCTACCACTGATCCACCATCGTCAAGGACCAGCCACATAATAATTATGAATGCATGCATCAACCATAGCATGCTCATCACCCACATAAATCGATCAATGTCATAATCATCAATAAAACACATATTTCACGCCAACAATACATGTATAATAAACACCAGTTATAACCACAACATCGTACAGGTAAAACGTTCATTAGTGTACCTATAAGCATAACCCACCACAAATAAATAAGATCGGGTGTTTTATAAATAATTCAAGCCACAACTCAAAACACCATTTGAGTATATAAATTATTTGATTAGCTTCACTGTACTCGAAACGGCACAAAAATCCGGTTTACGGTTTAAAAGTTACACATTTTTAAACTTTTCAAAATGGCCTGTCACCAACAGCACGCGGCGCCAACCTTAGTTCGCGGCGCGAAACGAGCACATAAGTACGCCTTCGCGGCGCGGCCATATGCTCGCGGCGCGTACTGAACCCAACAAAACTTCTTGGCTTTCTGCCAAGCAGTTCGCGGCGCCAGCTCCTGGACGCGGCGCGAACTGGCGATTTCCAGAACTCCGAATCGCAGAAAACAGCCTGCGATTTTGCCCTTCCTTCACCAATTCATTACCAAACCAATCCCATTCCAACCAGATTTGCATACAGTGAAACAAACACATATTATAACACATTTATAATACATTCAACCATCCAATTAACACCATACATGATCAATACAATCATTATACATCAATTCTCCCAAAAACCTAGCATTTCTACAACCTAAGCATAACCCAATTGATACGAATAACACGATCAAATTCTATCATACTACCTATAATCCCATAATAGAAGATAAACGGAAGAGTCCCCCCTTACCTGAAGGTTGATTCTTCGTTCTTCCTCGCGTCGCACTTCCTCGCTCTTCTCCTCTTTTCACGTTCAGACTTCTTTTCCCAAAATGCTGTAACCCTCTCTATTCCACAACTCCTTCTATTTTTCTATTTTATGAAAATAAGCTTATAATTAGTAATGGGCTTCACAACTGACACCCCCCTTCTACTAAAAGCGACACTGGCCCATTAGCCTCGTTATTTCCATTTTCTCAGTTAACTCAAATAATTCTAATATTTAATTCAAAGATTAATTAAATTAAATAAAGAATTTTATGGGGTGTTACAAAATGAACCGTTGCGTTCGTAAATTTATACCACATGCATTGAGCCGGTGTTGTTGCATCGCATTTTATGTGGCATTGCATAATTTTATTGGTGCTATATGACGTGGTGATACTTGTATTTGTTATGTGATATATGTGAGCCTTGCGAAGGGAGTTGTATATGAGTTACTTATGATGTTTGGGGTGTGAGTTATGATGTGTTTATTTTGTTGACTTGTTACTTATAATTGTTGCAATCTATTCCTTCTTATGTCTTTTGTAATTGATTATGATTATTCACCCCTTCTGTTTGAATGTTACCACTAAGTGGATAACGTGCAGATACTTAAGAGTATATCTTCTGTGGAAGTAAATGGAAGCTAGCTATGGAGACACTCTTTAGTTATCGTTTTTGTAATGGTTTCTGCTATGATCATATAACATCGGGTTGGGGGTTGTCTGCTTGATCTATGGATTGTCAAAGAGCGAAGTGGCCAACAACACCTCAAAATCATGGTTGTCATAATCGGGATTTCAATAAAGAGCGTTAGGATATGGAAAAAGCGTAAATCGTAGGATCGTAACTCGGATAGTAAGATCCCAACAAATAGACAAAATTATAAAAAATAACTAGAAAAAATAACCTTAACATAAAATTCTCATTAGCTTAATCATAATAGAAAATATTCAATTAAAAAAATAACCTTAAACATTGGGATATTTTTTTAAAAATTCTGTTTTGTAAGGAAGGTGTTTATGAGTAAGGATGAAAAAGATGAGAATAACAAAATGACTTGATTTGAATTTATGAAGGAAATAGACGAAGAGAAGAAACCTATTCATCACAGTGAGGTAGTAGAGTTCCAATGGTTTTGGTGGCTGGACAACTTTCATGATAATTGGTTTGCAGTTATCCCGAGTATATTTAATATATTCCAAGTCCCAAAACCCTAAAAATATAAGTGTTGCCATTAGGGTTTAATAACGGGTCTGTTTTTGGGTCGGGTCAAAAAGATCCAAAATAGGTCATAATAAAAAACCTAAATCGTTGGGATCTTACGATCTCACGATTTTACGCCCTTCCTCCGCGCTTTCAGCACTCCTCCCATATTCACAATTTTTATGCCAATAGGAGCGGTGGATGGTTCCCAACTCCTAAGATCCTACGTTTTTGAGAGTTAAAGCGCGATCCTAACAACCATGCTCGAAATGGTTATCCAAGACAAGAAGGTAAATATTATCATTTGAATAAATGGACATTTAAAACATCCTTGATATCATGTTTAAAGTATTAATGTTCTTGATACCATATTTGGTCCTTAGATGTCTCATTTGCTTGTGTTAGTCAAGAGATAAGTGGTTTCCATCCCAAAATATATACCAAAATACTTAATTGTATACGACAGTAGCAACAGGTCTTACTACATTAGGACATATCACTAGCCAAAATACTCAGTTCTATTATCCTTTGCTTAATCATCTTAAACAGACTATCAAATTTTACAAGTGTAGTTGTAATATTCGTAAGTATAAAGTTTTTTTATTGTATAACATTGATGATATTTTACAACCAAAAACAATACTGAAAATGTAGCAACTTTTCATCTATGCTACCCAGATATGAAATAATACATTATTGACATGATTTTATTCATAACTCATGTTTATTTCTATTTTCACTTTTCATTTCGTGTGGATTTCCTATTCAATTGATGACTACCTATTATGATGACCCCATTCCCTATGTAGAATGTAACAATGCTTTATATGTGAACACTCAGTTGCATGCATAATATCCATTGATGGGTGCATGAAGAAAAGAGAGAAAACTGAATGTAGAAGGAGAAGAATAGTGCAAGTTTGTATTGATCAATCTCAAGCATTTACATTGATTACATTGGTAGTTATATAGCATTCTATGTTTCAGCTAACTAACTAACTAACATTCATAACAAACTGTTTCAACTAACTAACTAACTCTTAGAGAGTTAGTTATTCATGACACGTGGCATTAGTCTTCACAGCCCCCCGCAAGCTGGAATGAATGTCAAGCATTCCAAGCTTGGACTTAAGGTGATTAAAAGGACCTGGATGAAGAGATTTGGTGAAGATGTCTGCAACCTGTTCGTGAGAGGTAATCGGCATTAGATGAATCGTACCATCGAGGACGCGTTCACGCACAACATGGCAGTCTATCTCAATGTGTTTCGTTCTCTCATGAAACACAGGATTAGCAGCAATATGCATAGCAGATTTGTTATCACAATAGAGGATAATGGGCAAGGCAGATGGAAGATTAAAATCAGTGAGGAGAGAGAGTAGCCATATGCCTTCACAAGTCGCGTGGGCTAGAGCTCGATACTCAACTTCAGATGAAGATCTGGAGATCACAACTTGCTTCTTGCTCTTCCAGCTAATGAGGGAATCCCCAAGAAAGAAACAAATGCCCGAGGTGGATCTGCGAGTATCGGGGCATGCCCCCTAGTCTGAATCGGAGAAGCCAGTGAGACGGAGGGCAGAAGAAGACTTGAATAAGAGGCCTTGGCCAGGGTTGTGTTTGAGATACTTAAGCACATGGATGCCAGCAAGCATATGCTTGTCTGTAGGATTAGCAAGGAACTGAGAGAGCTTGCTTACAGCATAAGCCATCTCAGGTCTAGTGTGTGTGAGATACAATAATCTGCCGATGAGACGTCTGTATGTTGAGGGCTCAGAAATGGGAGTGCCAAAAGTCTGATGGAGCTGGATGTGAGGCTGCATAGGTGTATTGCAAGGCTTTGCACCAAGAAGACCAGCATCATTGATGAGATCAAGGGCATATTTTCTTTGACACATGAAAATTCCTTGAGCACTACGAGCAGCTTCAAATCCAAGGAAATATTTGAGAATGCCTAGGTCTTTGATGCTAAATTTAGCATCTAATAATGCCTTGATAGTAGTAATCTCCTTAGGGTCAGTGCCTCCAAGTACTAAATCATCAACATAAACTAGGATGACAGTGAATCCAGAAGTGGATTGTTTGGTGAACAATGAGTAATCTGCCTTGGACTGTAAGTAACCAGAGGCTAATAGGGTGTCAGACAATTTGGTGTTCCATTGACGGCTAGCCTGCTTTAATCCATATAGGGATCTTTGCAGTTTGCAAACAAGACCAGGTTGAGGAAGTTCCAGACCTGGAGGAGGCTTCATGTAGACTTCTTCAAGAAGATCTCCATGGAGAAAAGCTGTGTTGACATCCAGTTGATAGAGAGGCCAATTGGATGCTGCTGCAATTGCAAGGAGAACACGAATGGTAGTCATTTTTACCACAGGACTGAAAGTATCTGTATAGTCAAGACCTTCAGTTTGTGTGAAGCCTTTGGCAACTAGCCTAGCTTTGTATCTCTCAACAGTCCCATTTGCATGAAGTTTGACTTTAAACACCCATTTGCATCCAATTGATTTCTTCTGTGGAGGCAAAGGCACAAGTAGCCATGTATTGGTTTTAGTCAAAGCAGATAACTCAGCTTCAATGGCCTTTCTCCAATTGACATCAAGCATAGCAGTCTCATAATATTGTGGTTCATGAATGGAGGATAGATTCAGAATAAAATGTTTGTGGTCAGGAGACAAAAAACAATAATTGAGTACATCAGAAAGAGGATACTTACATGATGATGTGGACTGAGCTGAATCAAGTTTGGGGATTGTATTAGATAATAAAGCACAATGGTAATCTTTAAGATATGAGGGTGGCTGAATATGTCTGGCAGATTTTCTGACAGGATTAGGAGGTGGATTATGATTGGGGGCTGAAGGGTTAATGTTATGATCATGTATAGGAGAGGCTGACTGAGGAAGAGAAGATGGGATGACACTAGGGGTAGATGAACTGATAGATGGCATATGAGGAGAAGTGAGTGACTCAGTCATGAAAAGGTGATCAAACATGTCATCTGAGGATGAAATTGACTGTTGTATAGGAATGCTAGAATGAGAATTGGGTTTGTAGGGAAAAACTGTCTCAAAGAATGTGACATCCCTAGATAGGAAGAGTTCCTTGCACTGAAGGTCAAATAAGAGATGACCCTTGACACCTGGTTTATATCCTAAGTATATGCATTTCCTAGACCTAGCATCAAGTTTCTTTCTATTAGCCTTAAGTGTAGTGGCATAGCATAAAGAGCCAAATACTCTCATGTAGGACATGTCTGGAAGTGTATTATGAAGGACTTGGTAGGGTGATTTGTGTTTCAAGAAAAGAGTTGGCAATCTATTAATGATGTGAATGGAGTGACTTACAACACGAGCCCAGAAAATGTGTGGAAGCTTGGCTTGAAATAAGAGTGCTCTAGAAATGCCAAGTATGTGTTGATGTTTCCTCTCAACAATGCCATTTTGTTGAGGGGTACCAACACATGATGTTTGATGTGTGATGCCATGGGACTGATAAAAATCAGAGAGTTTGAATTCATGACCATTGTCAGATCTAATGCTTTTAACTTGGCAATTAAACTGTGTTTTAACCATGGCTATGAAGGATTGAACAAGTTTTGAAGTTTCAGATTTCTGTCTCATTAGAAAAAGCCAAGTGAATCTACTCTTATCATCTACAATGTTAAGAAAATACCTAAAACCCATCATGGAGGGAGTGGCTAAAGGCCCCCATATGTCCATGTGTATCAAATCAAAAACAGGCTGTGATATATGAGTGCTATGAGAGAAGGGTAATCTCTTTTGTTTGGCATAAAAACACACATCACAAGGTAAAGTAGAATTGATAGGTTTGATAAAAGGGAAAGTTTTATTGAGTTCCACAAGTTTAGAGAAAGAAGTATGACCAAGCCTTAGGTGCCATAGGCTACAACTGGAAGAGCTATTTACAGGAACATGTACACTTGAATTAACAAAATGACTAGGTGGATTAGGGTACAAGGAAATAGATGGAGACTTGAGAAGATACAATCCACCATGCAGTTCAGCTGTTCCAATCATCATCTTGGATGATAAATCCTGTATGACACAATCAACATCAGTAAACATAAGTTGGCAATTGAGGGTTTTGGTCAACTTGGGAACAGAGATAAGATTGAAAGAAAACTCAGGCATATATAAAACATCAGTGATGTAAAAAGAATCAGTAAATTTAATGGTGCCTGAAAACTTAGTGGTAACAAGACTACCATTAGGAAGTTTGATTGTGATAGGTTTGATTTGCTTAAGACACTGAAAATAGTTTTGAGTGAAGCAAACATGATCAGTTGCCCCTGTGTCAAGGACAAAGGTTTCAGGATGAAAAGAGTTTGGAATAGCACAAATGATACCTGAACTGGGATTGGTTTGAGAGGTGAGATGATTAATGCTATGAGACTGTAAGTTTGATGCATCTTGGAGTAAAGCCAACAAAGCCTTGTGTTGCTCAGGAGTAAAAGCCAATCCAGAGTTTACCTGTGCATTAGCTTCAGAATCATCACTTGGATGAGTATCAGATTTGTCATGTGCAGTGGTGTAATTGTTGACTGCACCATCAGGTTTCCAATTGGGAGGATAGCCATGCTTTTTGAAGCATGTATCCACTGTATGGTTAGTCATTCCACAGTGAGTACAAACACGGTTACCTCTACCTCTGCCACCTAGGGATCTACCACCACGAGAACTGCCTCTGCCTCGAGAATTACTTCTGGATTGTGGATCACGATTGGTGTTAGGAGTGGCTAACACTTTTGGTTCATCAAGAGGAATGCAAGATTGTCTTTCTTGTTGAACAAGTAAAGAGTAAACCTTGCATATGTTTGGCAGTGGATCCATCAACATAATTTGAGAACGAATGGCTGCATACTGATCATTCAAACCTTTCAGAAATCGGATAACTTGATCACTATCTCTGTAGGTGCGAATCTTGGTGATAGCACAACATGTAGGATCACAGTCACACGTAGGTATTGGACGAAAATTATCTAACTCTTGCCATAAGATCTTCAACTTAGTGTAGTAAGAAGAAATAGATGTATCACCTTGCTTTAAAGTGCATATTTCTTCCTGTAGATCAGAGATGCGAAACACATCGCCATGATAGAATCTTTCCTTCAGTTCGATCCACATGTCAGCTGCATTTTCAATCCAAAGAATGCTTTGAGCAATTTCATGTTCTACAGAGTTCTTGATCCACGACATGATCATGGTGTTGCATCTGTCCCAAGCAATAGAGTTGAAATCAAGATCCGAGGGACGAGGCAAAGCGCCATTGATGAAGTGAAGTTTGTTCTTTGAACGTAACGCCATTGTCATGGAACGAGACCAAGAATGATAATTGCTGCTTGATAGGAGAGGAGTAACGAGAACCAACGCTGGATTTTCGTTTGGATGCATGAAGTATGGATTGAGAGTATCATTTTGATACCCTTTTTGCAGACTGCGAAGAATGGTTTCACCATGAACACTGTCTTCAGACATGGTGAGAACGAAGAAGAAGAAGATATGGAGATTGAGGACTTGCAAAGCGTAGCGGAAAAAGGATCACAGGTCGATGATACCATGTGAACACTCAGTTGCATGCATAATATCCATTGATGGGTGCATGAAGAAAAGAGAGAAAACTGAATGTAGAAGGAGAAGAATAGTGCAAGTTTGTATTGATCAATCTCAAGCATTTACATTGATTACATTGGTAGTTATATAGCATTCTATGTTTCAGCTAACTAACTAACTAACATTCATAACAAACTGTTTCAACTAACTAACTAACTCTTAGAGAGTTAGTTATTCATCACACGTGGCATTAGTCTTCACATTATATCTACTATCTATCTATCTACTATCTACTATCTATCTATTACTAAGAAATTGACCAAACTCTCAAAATTACCCTTCCCACTAAAAAACATTACACTACAAATTGGACAAAATAGTAACTAACAAAATCACCCAACCACTTTTCTATTGTCCAATGAAAATCAACTTTTTTGCCAAATGTCAATTGCATGTTTATGATTCAACTTTTTCTCCCAAACACACATCTTCTCTCTCTTACTTAAAATTTCAAATTTCTTTTACATTTCATTTTCCCACACTTTCTTACTTTCATTTTAATTTTTCTTAATTTATTTATTATCACAAAAAATATTAACAATTTATTTTTAAATTTTAATCTTACTAAAAATTTCAAATTTCTTGCACATTTCATTTTTACATACTTTCTTCCTTTCATTTTAATTTTTCTACATTTATCTATTATCACAAAAAATATTAATAATCGATCATTTAATTATTATCTCCAAAAATATTTAATTATTTCACGGGTCACTATCAACTCAATATTTAATTCTTTTAATCGATCATTACACATTTTCTCTATCTTAATTAAAATTTCAAATTCTCTCACTTTTTTTTCACACTTTCTTAATTTCATTTTAATTTTTTTTCTCTATTTATTTATTATCTCACGGGTCACTATCAACATATTGTCTATTTTATTTTAATCAATCATTGTCTTTATTTGAGAGATAATATCTTTATTTTTATTTTTTTCTCCATCTCACAATTTTTTATTATCATTTAATACAATTAAATTTTCATGATTATTGTTTATTTTACATTTGTTTTTAAATATATTCTATATCGCATCAAATAATTTTTTTATTTCACGGGTCATTATCAACATAGTAACTATTTTATTTTAATCAACAATTACTATTAATTGAGAGTTAATATTTCATTTTTTATTATCTCCATCTTATAGTATTTTTTTATATGATTATTTAATATAATTGAATTTATATGATCATTTTTCATTTATAATTAAACCTCTCTTTTTTAATTTATACGTATCTAATTAAATTTTATACAATATTAAATAAATTTACCCGTGCGGAAACACGGATATCTTACTAGTTATATAATGTAACAATGGTTTTTGAAAACCATAGCACAATTTTCAAGTTGGCACAAGGAAAAACTTAGTTTAGGTGGACTCATCCAAAAGAAAACTTAACCATGCCTCTGTCATTGCAACATGGTAGCATATCAGCAAAATTTATTCAATTTGTTCAGACTTAAGTTTTACATGGGATTCTTCAGTTCCTACGTTCCATTTCCCTTTTTCTTTGCTGCAGGTATTCTAAAGAGGCAGATTTAAGCATGCAAGATAAAGCAGCATGGCAACACATAAACACTGCTATTAGTGAGTTTTCCTTCAAGTGGCATATTAGTTGTGATATTAACTGGTTAGTTGTTTGCATTACACGCCTTAAAAACGCCTTAAAATATGATTTATTAGATTTCATATCTCATAATGAATTTTTTAAACAATCAACATCTAAACCACACATTGTTTGGTTTGGTTGGATATTGATTCAAAATGAAAACTTTTGATCAAACTTAGTCACTCATTAAGCTTTACCATACAATATTGACTTAAACAATAATGCTATTTGTACACCAAAGTGTACACCTACACCGTATGTACGGACGACACTGTTCATGTACGGACGGTACTATTTACCGTCCGTACATGAACAGTGCAATATTATATTAATTTTTTTTTACATTTTTTTTAAAATATTATTTTTTTTAAATTTTTTTTTTATGTTTTTTAAAAAAATATTTGACAATACCTGCGGATTTATTTACGGATTTATCTACGGATTTGATAATACCTGCGGATTTTACTTGCGGATTTACCTACGAATTTGACAATACCTGCGAATTTATTTGCAGATTTACCTACGAATTTGACAATATCTGCAGATTTACTTGCGAATTTACCTACGAATTTAGGTAAATCCGCAGATAATTTTAAATGCAGGTAAATCTGCAGGTATTGTCAAATATTTTTTTTAAAAATATAAAAAAAATATTTTTTAAAAAAATAATATTTAAAAAAATAAATAAAAAACATAAAAAAATATTAATATAATATTGCACTGTTCATGTACGGACGATGAATAGTACCGTCCGTACATGAACAGTGCCGTCCGTACATACACCAATACGGTGTAGGTGTACACTTTAGTGTACACATAGCATTGCTGTTGACTTGAATTGAGATTTGGTATACAACTAGAGTTTGATACAGTAATTTTTAATAGTTGCAAAGCATGTTTGTTGCCTTAGCTTGCGTATATTTCTAGATATAGTGAACAAACACCTCTGTTCAAAAAAGAGCTATTATTGAGGCACAAAGAGGCTACCTGAAAATGATTCATAAAACAAGCTGTGTACTTGCTTTACATTACAAATATTAGAATAATCCTCTCCTGCTCTTCATATTAGAATAATCCTCTCCTGTCCAATATGTGCTGCCATCCCTCATGTTGCTAATCCAATGGATGAAAAACTTTGAAAACTAAATAAATAAAACAAAGTGAATTTTTATCCTAACTCAAATAGTTGGGTAAAGTTATTTTCAATATAAAATGTTTTGAAAACAACAAATAATTATAATGGGAAATGTTAACCAATGCCCTCAAGGCAATGATTAAGACTTTAAAATAGTAAATTTATCTTGGTAATCTGCATATTTAATGCCTCAAAAATTGAAATATTATATTTCTATAAATTTTTTTTTGAAATGCTTAACCATTGCCATGAAGGCACTGGTTAGCAAGACCCTTGTATAATTAACTAAATGTGTTAAAATTAAATAGAATCTTGTGATTGGTTGAAGATACATTAACTAATTTTTTGTGATGGATAAAGAAATTGTTCCCGTAAAACAAATCTGTTTTGAAGAGAGAGAAAAAAAAGAGAGATTAAGGGTTGGGATTGAAGCAGAAGCAAAACATGAGACAGTCTACAGGAGAGGATCCAAATCCTAAGTATTATGTTCCTTGAAATTATTAACAAGGTGTGTATTAGTGAATTATTATTAAATCATGGGAACCCGATCCCTAATGTTTTTAAGTCATGTCAACTACTCTGCAGTGACCAACTAAGTAGATTAACATAGCTCATATTTGAGTCCATGCTTGCACTTTTAAACTAAAACCATGCTTCCATATTTGACCCACAAAAAGCAGCAAAATCATTAAGCTAAGTGCAAATGTCATTTTTCAAATTTCATAACATCACTTTATATATTTGTTTATTATCAACACCATGGAATTATACATAAAATCATCTGGTAGCCATTACACTTTTCAATAATTACGTTTTTCAATGTAGTATACCAGACTTTAAGCACACCTTTGCAAATGTTGATGTAG
Organism: Vicia villosa; assembly: GCF_029867415.1. Classification (NCBI taxonomy): domain Eukaryota; kingdom Viridiplantae; phylum Streptophyta; class Magnoliopsida; order Fabales; family Fabaceae; genus Vicia; species Vicia villosa. The sequence continues at coordinate 128,300,221 of NC_081181.1, read as the reverse complement.
TTTGATATAACTATAACCATGGAAACCAATTAGTGCCTTATATTTAAATGTTTTACAATTCATAGATTGAATATATTTTATGTTGTAGTAGTAGCTAGTAACACTTCCAGCCACTGTTATTAGAGTCGCGATCAGAATCGCAAAATCCATGGATTTTTTGCGATTTTGCTCACCCTAAACAATCTGAATCGTGAGTAGAATCCTAATTCAGAGCAAAATCCCAATAAAATCGCAGAATTGCAGCAAAATCCGCGATTTGACAGGGATTCCACTGATTTTGGGCTTTTTTTGTGGGTAATTTTAGAATGGGTAAAAGCGACCCGTTTCATTTTTTGAGTACTTTTATATTTAAGATTTGTGACTTGGTTGTTTTATGATTTTGGATTTTGGTATTGTTTACCCAGAAAAATGGTAAACAAGCGCTAGTTTCCTTTTTAAAGGTTACTTTTGCGGAATCAACTAGAATATTCCAGGACTAATTGCTTTAATTTGTTTATTACGTGTATCTGGTTTGTATTAAATGCAGCAATAACTTTAAAGTAAAAGTAAACACTGAAATTAAAGGCTTTAAAGTAAATAAAAGCAATAAAAGAGCAGTAAATGTGCACTGAAAATGAGATTTAACGTAAAATGATTGCATAAATCAAACTGGTACGCATGCGTGCATTCCAAAGTTGCACTCGTCACTCATTATTGCACAGAGATTTGAGTTTACTTGTGTTTTGTAGAAAATGCGGACCTTAAACTGTTCCTATGGAACTTGCTTAAATAGTAAAAATAAAATAACTACTACTAACGGTCGACTGATTATCAGTCAACACGTGTCTTCGACATGCAAGATCTTCAACTGTGAGACCTCCACGCGTCATGTGAAAACTGCCAGAAAACTGCTTGCAACTACCTCTTGACTCCTGATGCCTTCCGACCTCAGTGCTATACTTAAACAAAATGTCTAAGTTTTTTCTGTTTGTTCTAGTCGAACCTGCATCTTGACTAAATCTAGTCGAACCCTGGTCAATGATGGTTTGTAGATAGTCGAACGACGGCTCTGACTAAACAAAACTTTTAGTCAGATTTCTCTTTAGATTCTTCAATAATCTCACCTGTTTTAGAGATTATTTACCATTATTTAATAAGTCGAAATCCTAGGGTAACAAATTGCCCCCCAAGCGACTTCTTTCGACTGACTTTAGGAAAGAGAAAAATGGCGTTTCAGTTCTTTCTTGGGTTTGGACTTTTGTTCTTTTCTAACGCCATGATTACTTTGCACATCCCTAGGTACTAATTATTACCTAATTCTTAGGTAGTGGGCTATAACTACTTCCCACTTTCTGAAACCAGTTTCCAAAGCGTTTTTTGACATGACCTTTGATTTCACAACTTCTTTTTGCACGATTTTTTATGACGTCACTACAGCCTTATATATATGTGCAAGTTTCTTCTCGTTTTTCTTTCTTTCTTCCCGTTTCATTCTCTTCTCAAACGTTTCGGAAAGAACACTCTTCTTCTCTAACCTTCAAACTATTTTCTTCTCCTTTTCCAAACACAACAACAATGGCTGCTGCAAACACCAACACTACTGTTTATGCTACAGGTTCTAACCCTTTAGGGTTTATTATGTCTCGTGAAGAGGAAGAACAAGGGTTGGATTTTGTTCCTCAACCCAACCTCACAGAAGCCAAAACCATTATTTGGCAAAACCAGATGTTAATCCCTTTTCAGATTACTGATAAATTAATGGCTTTCTCAGGGCCATTACCAGATCATCGTTACCACCCAGAGAAAACCACTGGTTTCTTTCCTTGCTTCCAAACCACCATGCCTGTAGCTTTCAACAAACCACGTCCCCTCGACTTGAAGTTTATGGACCCTACACTTAGGGTGTTTCGTTCGACCCCAGCTCCTGGCAACAAAGAGTACTTGGCTTGGCTTAACAAAGTTCAAGCGAAAAAACAACAAAGATGGGAGGAATTGGGCATCTTCGACGCCATACAATTATCCAGAACTGGTCATAGGGTTTGTCCTCCTATGCTACTTGCTTCGATCTTCTTCTGGGAAGGTTCGACTAACACCTTCCACTTTCCTTGTGGAATGATGACTCCCACTCTCTTCGACGTGGCTGCCATCACAGGGCTTTCGCCATTGGGTGAGATCTTCGACCCCACTCTTCCCACAGAAATGAATTTCAACTTCACCAATGCTACCATCACCAAGTATATGCAAGATCATTATGACAAGTCGACAGAAGAAGTCTCTGATGAAGAGCATGTTGCCTTCCTCACCTACTGGCTCTCATACTATCTGTTTTGTCCAGGATCAGTTTAGATTGCTAAAGCTTATATACCTTTGGCTATTCAGATTCATGAAGGTCGAAAGGTCTCTTTAGGTAAGCTTCTCCTTGCTTATCTTTACCATACTTTAGGCATAGCATCTTTAAGGATCAAACGCCTGCATGAGACTTCAAAACAACTCTCTCTATTAGGACCTTACTGGCTCTTACAACACTGGTTGAATGCCACCTTCGAGTCACATATAGGTTACACTGTTTCCAGATCCATTCTAGAGGTCATGTATGACCGGAGGGTCGAAGGCATCAAGCTTGCCTTTCAAACTCCTCAAGATGAGTCTAACAGGCCCAACCTCCTCAAATATGTGAGGTTGTTTTCTGAATGTAAAACATTCATTGCTTCCATGGCCCCTTTCTCCAATCAATGCTTTGGGCCGACTTGGTTCAAAGCTATTTTTCCTGGGAATACTCCTACTCTTCGAGCTCAATTAAATGCTATTTGGGCTGCCTTTCTAACTCCAACACTACTTTCTCATCGTATTGAGTCGACTGGTAAGTGCTATGGGTTTGTGGGTTATCAACCAAACTTGGTCTCTCGACAATTTGGTTTGAGCCAGATGCTGCCCAAAAGCTTATATTCCCATGATGGTGATATTTGTTACTCTGGTCGACCGTTCACAGCCCGTCAACACCTCGACTGCTTGAAGTTTCATAACAAACAATCCTTGGAACATCCCACCTTCATTTTTCAAAACTCCTACTTTACAACCAAAGAATTCAATGAATGGTGGTCTGAATATTACCAACTGTTTGATGGAGACTCTTTCGTCAAGAAGCTGAACACTGCATTCGACGTACTGGAGGATCAACTTACTATAAGTAAGTTTTTTTATGTTTACTTTCGTTTTCTTTATTACCAATGGCAATGTTCTAATCTCAATTTTAGACCTTTCAGGACCTGATCCTACTGCTCAAGTCGAAGTCCCTGCTCCTAAACCAGGTCGAAAGCGTCCTAGTACGTCGAACACCACCACTACCAAGAAAAACAAAACTATTAGAAAGGTATTTATCTTGACCTTTAATCTTTTGTCAATACTGCCTGAACCCTTGTTAATTGTTATTTTCCTTTCTTTAGCTGCTAGTCCCTGCTGACTCAGACGAAACCACTTCACCACCAAATCAAGAAAGTGAAATCTTTTCACGACTCCCGCTTCCGACTCCATCAAAGAAACGGAAAATTGTTAAGAACATTCCAAAAGTAATTGTCAAACCCCAAACAGCTCCAACAATTCCGTCTTTATCTCAAATTCCTCCTGAGGTAACTTAACATTCTCTTTCAATATATATTTTTTTTTCTAACAAATTGTTTTCTAACACTTTCTTCTGAATAGAATGCCCAAATTGTCGACCATATTCAGGAGAAGGTTGTCGAAAGTGCTGAAAAGATTACTGAGGCTGCTCCTGACTCCAACCTTTTTAGCCCTCAACGGACTGATGCTTTTGGAAGTACCACTGATTCGGCTAACACTCCAGGTCGAAGTCGAACAGAGCCCCAAAACAATCCTATTATTGGGCAAGCTTAACCTGCAAATGTCAAAGCTGCTGATCAAGCCTCTCGTTAAAAGCAAGACATCATTTCTCAATCCACACAACACCCTACTGTTGATGACACCAACTCGAATAGTTCTCTTAGTCAAGAGGAGATTCTGGACTTGAAGAAGACCAATCCTGTAGAAGCTCTCTTTCGACTTCAGAAGCTGCGACCAAGTTCTTTTGAGATTCCTGCTCAGTCGACCAATCCTGATGCTGAGATTGATGCTTCTCTTGTTGAAGCTATATGTCAGCTAAGAGCCCATCTGAATGAACCTGAGTTTCTCGCCGTTCTTGAGAGTTCTGAACATCTTGGTGGAGAAATTCGTAAAATCTTCGACTTACTAATCAAAGCTTCTCTTCCAGCAGTTGTTGTTCAATTCTTCTTTGATTTTGAGGCGTACTTCGACCAGCTCTGGAGGGACCTCATGACGAAGAAGAACATTACTCGTCAGGCAAAGAACAAAGAGCGTGAAATGGAGAGGGAATGGGATGCCAGTGCAGCTTCGACCAAAAAGGTTGAAGAATTTCAGGAGAAAACTTTAAAGTTTTCTGATAAGAAGGGAGAGATCGACAACAAGATTGCTGATTACAAGGCTCAAATTGAAGACCTCAACAAGAAGATTCAAGATCTTGAACAAGAGAAAATCAATTTGGCTCAAACTGAAGAGGTCCCTTCGCCTGAAATTGTTGACCAGGAAGTCTTGAAAGGACTTGGTCATGGTGAAAATGCCCTCAAGTTGGAAAGCAGCGTTCGACAGCTCAAAATAAATTTGTCTCGACTTGATTCTAAGATTGAATTTGAATCAGCCAAGTTAACCTATTTTAGGAATAACTTTCCAACTTTGTAATTTTGTTTTCGACCTAGCTGGCTATCCTTTTTGTAATGACTATCAACGTGCTCTATAAGAACCTTTTGTAATGATTGGCCAAATTTTTAGCCATTTTAATATAATCTTTTGGTTTTATTCTATTATGCGAATTTCTTGAAGTATAGGTTTATATTTTTTCAAATATTTACCATTTATCCTCAAGATTCGACCATCTGAATTTAGTTCTTCAATTTCATATGCATTGTTTGAAAACACTTGCAAAATTTTAAATGGTCCTTCCCAACTTGGGGACCACTTACCCAATAACTTGTTCCTTTGATCCATGGGTAAAATAACTTTCCATACATAATCACCTATCATGAATGTTTTTTCTTTGACTTTCTTGTTGTAAGCTTTCGCCACTTTTTCCTTTTGTCTTATTAACTTATCCAACGCTATTAGTCGTTCTTCGTCTAATTCTACTAGTTCATCTAACATCATACTCCAGTATTCATCATACGAAAGACTGTTTTGTCGTTGAATTCTTGTTGACTGTAAATGAATTTCTGCAGGCAATACAACATCATGCCCAAAAGTCAAACGAAAAGGGGTAGTATTTATTGCTTCCTTTGGTGACGTCCGACAGGCCCAAAGGATTTGGTCGAGCGTTTGATGCCAATTTCTTGGCTTTTTTCCCACATGCTTTTTTATCAAATTTATAATCACTTTATTAGCAGCTTCGACCTGACCATTATCCTGAGCGTAATATGGACTGGATGTTAGCAATTTAAATCCTGTTTCTTCTGCAAAGGCTTGCATATTTCGACCAATAAAAACTGATCCTTGATCTGTAGTAATAGTTTCTGGAATTCCATATCTGTAAATTGTTAGAACAAGATTTGTTCTGATCAATTATCTTAGTTTTGATGATAACAATAATATGAATTTTGCTTAAGATAATATGGTACTCTAATCCAATGCAATTTCCCTTTCAGGAAATATATAAAGAGTACGCATAATTCAGCGCTCAGAAGCTTTGTCTCAAGGGTTCAGCATGCAACATCAGAACATGGTCTGGCAAGACATCAGAAGATGGTCGAAGCAGAATCAGAACATGGGTCTATGGAAGCATCAGAAGAACAAGAGAACAGAAGCACTGAAGTTCTGATGGTATCACGCTCAGAAGCACTTCAAGGTCAGAAGATCAGAAGATGCTATGCACCAAGCTGTTTGACTCTGATGATATTCAAACGTTGTATTCACAAACATCAGATCAGAAGAAAGTACAAGTGGCAAGCTACGCTGACTGACAAAAGGAACGTTGAAAGCTACTAAAGGCTACGTCAGTAGACACAGCGTGAACAAGGCTCGAGGTAGTTGACAAAAGCATATAACATTAAATGCGATGCTGTACGGAACACGCAAAGCATTAAATGCACTCAACGGTCATCTTCTCCAACGCCTATAAATATGAAGTTCTGATGAGAATCAAGGTTAACGATTCTGCACCAAAACAACTCATATTAAACTTGCTGAAACGCTGTTCAAATTCAAAGCTCAGAATCTTCATCTTCATCAAAGCTCACTACATTGCTGTTGTAATATATTAGTGAGATTAAGCTTAAACGATTAAGAGAAATATCACAGTTTGTGATTATAGCTTTCAAGAAGCATTTGTAATACTCTTAGAATTGATTACATTAAGTTGTAAGGAACTAGAGTGATCGTGTGGATCAGAATACTCTAGGAAGTCTTAGAAGTGATCTAAGCAGGTTGTAACTAGAGTGATCGTGTGGATCAGTAGACTCTAGAAAAGTCTTAGAGGGTATCTAAGCAGTTGTTCCTGGAGTGATCAGTGTGTGATCAGAAGACTCTGGAAGACTTAGTTGCTGACTAAGTGGAAAACCATTGTAATCCGTGCGATTAGTGGATTAAATCCTCAGTTGAGGTAAATCATCTCTGCGGGGGTGGACTGGAGTAGTTTAGTTAACAACGAACCAGGATAAAAATAACTGTGCAATTTATTTTTATCTGTCAAGTTTTTAAAGCTACACTTATTCAAACCCCCCCTTTCTAAGTGTTTTTCTATCCTTCAATTGGTATCAGAGCGCCGGTTCTAAGGTGCAAGCACTTAACCGTGTTTAGAAAAGATTCAGGAAGAGAAGAACGCTTCAGTAAAAGATGGTTGATGAAAGTGAAAAGTCTACACCAGCATCTACATCTGGCTCTGCTGAGCAATACAACGGTAACAATGGTTATACTAGACCGCCGGTATTTGATGGTGAAAACTTTGAATACTGGAAAGATAAACTGGAAAGTTACTTTCTTGGTCTAGATGGTGATCTATGGGATCTTCTGATGGATGGTTACAAACATCCAGTAAATGCCAGAGGCGTAAAGCTGACAAGGCAAGAAATGAATGATGATCAGAAAAAGCTTTTCAGGAATCATCATAAATGCAGAACTGTTTTGCTGAATGCTATCTCTCATGCTGAGTATGAGAAGATATCTAACAGGGAAACGGCCTATGACATATATGAGTCCTTGAAAATGACTCATGAAGGAAATGCTCAAGTCAAGGAGACTAAAGCTCTAGCTTTAATCCAGAAGTATGAAGCCTTCAAGATGGAGGATGATGAAGACATTGAAAATATGTTTTCAAGATTTCAAACTCTTACTGCTGGATTGAGAGTTCTTGACAAGGGATACACCAAGGCTGATCACGTAAAGAAGATCATCAGAAGCTTACCCATAAGATGGGGTCCTATGGTGACTGCATTCAAGATTGCAAAGAATCTGAATGAAGTTTCTCTGGAAGAGCTTATCAGTGCCTTGAGAAGTCATGAAATAGAGCTGGACGCAAATGAGCCTCAAAAGAAAGGTAAGTCTATTGCATTAAAATCCAATATCAAGAAATGCACTAACGCTTTTCAGGCTAGAGAAGAAGATCCTGAAGAATCAGAATCTGAAGAAGAAGATGAACTGTCTTTGATCTCCAGAAGGCTAAATCAACTCTGGAAGACCAAGCAAAGGAAGTTCAGAGGCTTCAGAAGTTCAAAGAAATTTGAACGTGGAGAATCTTCTGATGACAGAAGATTTGACAAGAAGAAGGTCATGTGCTATGAATGCAATGAGCCTGGACACTTCAAGAATGAATGTCCAAATCTTCAGAAGGAAAATCCCAAGAAGAAGTTTCATAAGAAGAAAGGTCTTATGGCAACCTGGGATGAGTCAGAAGATGATTCAGACTCTGAAGATGAGCAGGCTAACTGTGCGCTGATGGCGACAGAAGATGACGGATCAGAATCTACATCAGAATCAGATTCTGAAGAGGTATTTTCTGAACTTACTAGAGATGAGTTAGTTTCCGGTCTAACTGAACTTCTGGAACTCAAGTCTCAGATCAGTCTCAAATACAAAAAGCTGAAAAAGCTATTTGAATTTGAAACAAAGAAGCTTGAGTTGGAGAATTCTGAATTAAAAGAAAAACTTTTAAAATTATCCAATAATGTTGGATCTCCTTCTGATTCAGAACAATCCACTCCTAGTCTAAACCATATTCTGAAAGAATATGATTTAAGTTTCAGGAAGTTCTTATCTAGAAGTATTGGCAGAAGTCAGCTAGCTTCTATGATATATGCTGTGTCTGGAAACAAAAGAGTCGGCATTGGTTTTGAGGGTGAAACCCCATACAAACTTGAACCTGTTGATGAAATGAAACTCACATACAAGCCATTGTATGATCAGTTCAAGTATGGCCACTCCCATGATATTAGGCACACCTCACATGCTCAAAGTTTTCACATAACACACACCAAAAAGCATGTGACACAACCTAGGAAATATCATGAAACTCACATTAAAAATTATCATGCTGTTCCTCCTATTGCTTACAATGTTAAACCCAAGTTCAATCAGAACTTGAGAAAATCTAACAAGAAAGGACCCAAAAAGATGTGGGTACCTAAGGATAAGATTATTCCTATTGCAGATATCCTTGACTGCAAAAAGGACAAAGCACAACATGTCATGGTACCTGGACTCTGGATGCTCACGACACATGACAGGAAGAAGGTCTATGTTCCAAGACCTGGTGCTTAAGTCTGCAGGAGAAGTCAAGTTTGGAGGAGATCAGAAGGGCAAGATAATTGGCTCTGGAACTATAAAGTCTGGTAACTCTCCTTCCATTTCTAATGTACTTCTTGTAGAAGGATTAACACATAACCTCTTATCTACCAGTCAATTGAGTGACAATGGTTATGATATAATCTTTAATCAAGAGTCTTGTAAGGCTGTAAATCAGAAGGATGGCTCAATCCTATTTACAGGCAAGAGGAAGAACAACATTTATAAGACAGATCTGCAAGATCTTATGAGTCAGAAGGTGACTTGTCTTATGTCTGTTTCTGAAGAGCAGTGGGTCTGGCACAGAAGATTAGGTCATGCTAGTTTGAGAAAGATTTCTCAGATTAACAAACTGAATCTGGTCAGAGGACTCCCTAATCTGAAATTCAAATCAGATGCTCTTTGTGAAGCATGTCAGAAGGGCAAGTTCTCCAAACCTGCATTCAAGTCCAAGAATGTTGTTTCTACCTCAAGGCCATTAGAACTCTTGCACATTGATCTGTTTGGTCCAGTCAAAACAGCATCTGTCAGAGGGAAGAAATATGGATTAGTCATCGTAGATGATTATAGCCGCTGGACATGGGTAAAATTCTTGAAACACAAGGATGAGACTCATTCAGTGTTCTTTGATTTATGCATTCAGATTCAATCTGAAAAAGAGTGTAAAATCATAAAGGTTAGAAGTGATCATGGTGGTGAATTTGAGAACAGATCCTTTGAAGAATTCTTCAAAGAAAATGGTATTGCCCATGATTTCTCTTGTCCTAGAACTCCACAGCAAAATGGGGTTGTAGAACGAAAGAATAGGACTCTGCAAGAAATGGCCAGAACCATGATCAATGAAACCAATATGGCTAAGCATTTCTGGGCAGAAGCAATAAACACTGCATGCTATATTCAGAATAGAATCTCTATCAGACCTATTCTAAATAAGACTCCCTATGAATTGTGGAAGAATAGAAAGCCCAACATTTCATATTTCCATCCTTTTGGATGTGTATGCTTTATTCTGAACACTAAAGATCATCTTGGTAAGTTTGATTCCAAAGCACAAAAATGTTTCCTTCTTGGATATTCTGAACGCTCAAAAGGCTACAGAGTATACAATACTGAAACATTGATTGTAGAAGAATCAATCAATATCAGGTTTGATGATAAGCTTGGTTCTGAAAAACCAAAGCAGTTTGATAATTTTGCAGATTGTGATATTGATATATCAGAAGTTGTTGAGCCAAGAAGCAACGCATCAGAAGCAGAGCTTCTCAGAAGCAAAGAATCTGAAGATCAAGTATCAGCTTCTCTGGAGAATCTAAGCATTTCTGAAGAACCATCTGTCAGAAGATCATCCAGACTCATCTCTGGTCATTCAGAAGATGTCATTCTTGGAAAGAAGGATGATCCAATCAGAACAAGAGCATTCCTTAAGAACAATGCAGACTGTCAATTAGGTCTTGTATCTTTGATCGAGCCAACTTCTGTTGATCATGCTCTAGAAGATCCAGACTGGATAATTGCTATGCAAGAAGAACTGAATCAGTTTACAAGGAATGATGTTTGGGATCTTGTTCCTAGACCAGATGGATTCAATATAATCGGTACAAAAAGGGTCTTCAGAAACAAGCTCAGAATGAGAAGATGAGAAATTCTTACATATGGTTATCTACTGAAATGAAATTTTTTTAAGAAGTTCTGATTGAAATCAATTAGAATTGTGATTCAGTTATTACTAACGTTTCATTGTCTTAGTTGATTCAGAATCTCTTTAAAAGCAAAACAGCTGTAACTGGCTATCCAGATGGTAAACACGTGTTCACTATTCCTGGACAAGCGTGCGTGCAGTTGAGGGGACGTCTACTTAGGTAACTGTGCAAATCACGTCTTTTGTCATTATTATCTCTCCTCATGTCACGTAACATTAAATGCTTTTCATCATTTACTCTCTTTCAGTTTTCTTTTTATATTCTTCAAACGTTTCTTTTCCCTCTCATATTTCTCTCTCTGCATTCGGTTTCTTTTTCGTCTCTCTCTCTTTTCATATCTTAAACCCTAGCGTTTCCAATATCTGCAAATTCATCATGAATCCATCGTCAAGCTCTGGGAATCAAGATAATGATCGGAAACAAAAGAGAAAGGCATCTGCTGAACCAGAAACCAAACCAAAAAGAGTAAGGATCTCCTATGACCCTCTCAAAGTGTATCAACCCCTTGACGGTTCCCCTCAATCACCTCCCTCTTCAAAGACCTCCACCACCTCTTCCTCCTCATTCATCCTCTCGGAACCACCTTCTTCACCATCTGATATCTCCTCTCCTTCAACCCTTCCATCAGATATTTCTTTATCTCTCTCACACCCTTTTCCCACCAGAACACCTAATCCCTATAGCGTTGTTCTTCCCGACTCCAGGTTTACTGTCAACCCTCCAACCCCTACCACTCAATCATATCTGGAGCTTTTACATTCTGATGTAAATGGCTGGTTGGAGATTCTGGGTGCTGCTCACCTTAATCATCTGGATGAGTATGCCACAAACAACCTTTGGAATACCTTTCGTCAGGATTTTCTGGCTAAGGCTACAGACACTCAGAGAAGGATTATGTCTGAAGCTCCTGGTGTTCGTGGTCTTCGGTTGGAAGTTGGTGAAAGCAGCCATCTCATCAGGAACAGAAGTGTTCTTGAAGGGAAGATACCAGCAGATGAGTTGGAAGAAGAAAATCTCTGCAGAGACATCGTGGTGTGGAGACCATGGTTTCCTGTGCTGACTGGAGATTTTCAGTGGCTGTTCAACTGGTTCAGAATGAACCCTTCTGAAAAAGCACCTCACATGGTCTTTCCAGTAGTGGTTTATCGTGCTGAAGTTGCTGGTCCTACTCCTCCAACAAACCTAGCAGCTATTCTTCAAGCATTGGAAGATGGAACTTCTGAGCTGCCTGAACCAGAATATGCTAAGGCTACTTCTGAGTCAGACTCAGATGAGGAAATGGAAGATGCACAAGCTGAAGATCTCCCAGAAGATCACCTTGCTGAGATTGCTGTCCCTTTTGGCAGAAATTCAGGTGCCTCTTCTTCTGGTGAAACCTCAGCTCTGATGGAGACCTTGGAAACTCTTCATCAGAATCAAGCTATGCTGGCTTCTCGTTTGGACGCGCAAGAAGCAGCCAATGCTGAGTTTCGCTCCTTCATGACTAGGCAAGCTACAAGCACTGACGGGATTCATGATGTTCTGGCGCGGATTTTGCGTAGGCTAGGATCTTAGTCTTTTGGTCTTTGTAGTTTCCTCTTCTTGTTGCATCTGTTTTCCTGCATTCCTTTCTTGTAATCCTTTTTGATTATCAATGAAAAATTTATTTTACATTCCAGTAATTTTATTTGTTGTTTTATTCATCTGAATCTTTTGTAATATTCTTTTTGATGTTATGACAAAAAGGGGGAGAAAGATAAATGATAAATGATTTGATTAAATCTATCAGTTGCTGGGTAAAGCTCCCACATATTTACTAACAAGAACTGCAAGTTCTATATGGTTTAAGTGTTTTGCAGGTATAAAGAAGTGAAGAAAATCTTCAAAGCAAACACAAGAAGCAAAACCATGGAAACTGAAGCAAGCTGAGTGCTATCAAGCTTCAGAGATCAGAAGCAAGAAAGTAGAATGAATCAGTAGCACTGATAATAGAATTTGATCCATATTTGTCTATTTGCTTTGACAAAATTCTATTTGCTCTGATACATTATTTTAGCCTATATGGCTCTGATACATATAATGTGTTCGAATATACATTTTATGTTCTGACTCGTTCATGCTGACTTTTGTCGTTTAGTTTTTGTTCTGTAACATTTCAGGATGTAGAGATGCTCTGATGATGCTCTGGTACATTCAACAATGTTCTGATACAATCTAGCATGAAGTGATGTTGGTAGAAATTCAAAGCTCTGAAGCTATCCGAGGGAAGCAGAAATCAGAAGCTGTGAATGTTCTAAAGATCCAGAAAACTCAAGTTCTGAAGCTGTCCTAAATGGAAGCAGAAATCAGAAGCTGTGAATGTTCAGAAGATCAAAGAAATTCAAGTTCTGAAGCTGTCCTAGATGGAAGCAGAAATCAGAAGCTGTGAATGTTCAGAAGATCAAAGAAATTCAAGTTCTGAAGCTGTCCTAGATGGAAGCAGGAATCAGAAGCTGTGAGTGTTCTAGGGATCTAAGGAAATTCTAGTTCTGAAGCTGTCCAATGGAAGCAGAAGTCAGAAGCTATGAATTCTCTAAAGACAAAAGCGTATATGATCGTCTCTACCGAAATAATCAGGGAAGTCTTTTATTAAAGTTCTTCGAGTATTTATTTCAGGGGGAGATTATTTATCTCAGGGGGAGATTGTTAATCTCAGGGGGAGACATATTCATATGCTTATGCTATAGCTGTGTAATTTGTCTTTTGCCGTCTGTTCTTTCTGATCGCAAATTCATATCATTTATATATGTTTTTGTCATCATCAAAAAGGGGGAGATTGTTAGAACAAGATTTGTTCTGATCAATTATCTTAGTTTTGATGATAACAATAATATGAATTTTGCTTAAGATAATATGGTACTCTAATCCAATGCAATTTCCCTTTCAGGAAATATATAAAGAGTACGCATAATTCAGCGCTCAGAAGCTTTGTCTCAAGGGTTCAGCATGCAACATCAGAACATGGTCTGGCAAGACATCAGAAGATGGTCGAAGCAGAATCAGAACATGGGTCTATGGAAGCATCAGAAGAACAAGAGAACAGAAGCACTGAAGTTCTGATGGTATCACGCTCAGAAGCACTTCAAGGTCAGAAGATCAGAAGATGCTATGCACCAAGCTGTTTGACTCTGATGATATTCAAACGTTGTATTCACAAACATCAGATCAGAAGAAAGTACAAGTGGCAAGCTACGCTGACTGACAAAAGGAACGTTGAAAGCTACTAAAGGCTACGTCAGTAGACACAGCGTGAACAAGGCTCGAGGTAGTTGACAAAAGCATATAACATTAAATGCGATGCTGTACGAAACACGCAAAGCATTAAATGCACTCAACGGTCATCTTCTCCAACGCCTATAAATATGAAGTTCTGATGAGAAGCAAGGTTAACGATTCTGCACCAAAACAACTCATATTAAACTTGCTGAAACGCTGTTCAAATTCAAAGCTCAGAATCTTCATCTTCATCAAAGCTCACTACATTGCTGTTGTAATATATTAGTGAGATTAAGCTTAAACGATTAAGAGAAATATCACAGTTTGTGATTATAGCTTTCAAGAAGCATTTGTAATACTCTTAGAATTGATTACATTAAGTTGTAAGGAACTAGAGTGATCGTGTGGATCAGAATACTCTAGGAAGTCTTAGAAGTGATCTAAGCAGGTTGTAACTAGAGTGATCGTGTGGATCAGTAGACTCTAGAAAAGTCTTAGAGGGTATCTAAGCAGTTGTTCCTGGAGTGATCAGTGTGTGATCAGAAGACTCTGGAAGACTTAGTTGCTGACTAAGTGGAAAACCATTGTAATCCGTGCGATTAGTGGATTAAATCCTCAGTTGAGGTAAATCATCTCTGCGGGGGTGGACTGGAGTAGTTTAGTTAACAACGAACCAGGATAAAAATAACTGTGCAATTTATTTTTATCTGTCAAGTTTTTAAAGCTACACTTATTCAAACCCCCCCTTTCTAAGTGTTTTTCTATCCTTCATAAATAATGTGTTTTTGTATAAAACTAATCACTGCTTCTTGATCAGCATTAACTAGTGGAATTGCTTCTATCCATTTAGTAAAATAATCTATTCCCACTAAAATGAATCTTTGTTGCTTAGAAGATGCAGGTTTGATTTCTCCTATTAAATCCAAAGCCTATCCTCTAAAAGGCCAAGGCTTGACAATGGCATGCAATTCACTGGCTGGAACATGTTGAATGCCTGAAAATTTCTGGTACTCTTGGCATCCTTTTGCATATTCAATACAAATTTTTAGCATTGTCGGCCAATACAAACCTTGTCTAAACAACAACCATTTCATCTTATGGCCTGACTGATGAGCTCCACAAACACCACTATGAACCTCTGACACAGCCAAATATGCTTTACCTTTGCTTAAGCATTTCAACAATACACCTTCAGCTGTTTTCTTGTATAAATCATTTCCTAATATCACATAGTTTAGAGCTCTGTATTTAATCTTTCGATCGGTTCCTCCGACTGGATTATTTAGGTATTGGACCAATGGGTTTCTCCAGTCAGAATCTGTCATATTGTCGATGGCAAAAATTTCTAAGGCATACAAATCTTTACTTTCAACTTTGTCATCTACCCCCCCAACTTTTGACGTCGACAATTGACCTAACTTGTCTGATATTTCATGAGTTTCTTTATCTTTGATATCGACCATATCTTCTAACTTATTTTTAGAGACTCTATAGCCAGAAGCAATCTGTGCCAATTCATTAGCAATGTAATTCTCAGATCTTGGTACATGCAAAATTTCAACATGTTCAAATTTTTATAACAAGCGTACCACGATTGCATAGTACATTATTAGATTTTCTTTGATGCATTTATACTCTTTCCTGATTTGTCGAATTACCAGCTCAGAGTCACCTCGAATTTCAACTCGTGTTGCCCCTAAGTCTATTAGGGCCTTCAAACCAGTTATCAAGGCTTCGTATTTGACCTCATTATTAGAGCATACGTTTTTCATTTTATAATGGAACTTTGTTGGGAGTCCTTTAGGAGAAATAATCAAGACTCCAATGTCTGATCCATTTTTGTGACTAGAACCGTCAAAATACAACTTCCAATTAGTTTGTTCGACGAGATTTGCAGAGAACTCGACTAACCCATGGTCGACTATAAAATCAGCCACAACTTGTCCTTTCATAGCTTTTAAAGGAACATATGTTAAGGAGAATTCAGTTAGCGCTAAGGCCCATTTACCAATTCGACTATGCAAAATTGGTTTAGACAACATATGTTTAATAACATCAAAATGAGAGGACCCATACACATCAACAGGCTTTATATATTGCTTAAGTTTGTTACATGAGAAGTACAAGCATAAACATAACTTTTCAATATCATTATACCTAGTTTCAGCATCCACTAAGGTTCGACTTAGATAATATATAGCTCTTTCGACGCCATTATCATCTTCTTGGGCTAACATACTCCCAATTGTCGAGCCTGATGCAGCTATGTATAATTTCATAATTTTTGTCCTATTGGGGGGTAACAGAATAGGAGGCTTAGTTAAATAAGCTTTGATTTGGTCGAATGCCTGTTTATGTTCTTGCTCCCATTTGAATTGATCTTGATTCTTGAGCTTCACAAGTGGTGAAAATATCTTCGTTTTGCCACTTAGATTTGAGATAAATCTCCTCAAGAAATTAATCTTCCCCAACAATGACTGGAGTTGTTTCTTTGTTTCTGGCGCCTTCAGCTCCAAGATTGCTTTCGTCTTGTTTTGGTTTATTTCAATACCTTTCTTGTGAACCACGAAGCCCAAGAAATCCCCTGCATATACACCAAAAGCACATTTTAAAGGATTCATTTTGAGTCCATATTTTCTCATTCGTTCAAAAGACTGTCGAAGATGGTCTAAATGACCATTTTCAGAGTTAGATTTTATTACAATATCATCTATATAAACCTGCATAAACTTGTCAATAAAATCATGAAACATGGAATTCATAGCTCGTTGGTATGTAGCTCCAGCATTTTTTAAACCAAAGGGCATTACTACCCATTCATAAGTTCCTAAAGCACCTGGGCATCGAAACACCGTTTTAGATACATCTTCGTCAGCTATAAAAATTTGGTTATATCTTGAATATCCATCTAATAAACTGAGATATTCAAATCCGGCTGCGGAGTCGACTAACATTTCAGCAACCGGCATGGGATATTCATCTTTAGGGGTAGCCTTATTTAAATCTCTGAAATCTATGCATATACGAAGACTACCATTTTTCTTTATTACAGACACTATATTAGCTAACCATTCGATATACCTCGCAGTTCGAATAAACTTGCTTTTCAGCAATCTTTCAATTTCTACTTTGATTTTTTCCATAACCTCTGGCGCAAATCTTCTAGGAAGTTGCTTGATAGGTTTCTTTCCTGGGTTTAAAGGTAATTGATGTTCAACCACACTTCGACTTAAACCAGGCATTTCATTGTAATCCCATGCAAAACAATCCTTATATTCTTTCAACAGTCGAACCAACTTGGTCTTTAGGTCAATTGTAAGTTTTGTACTTACATAAGTAGGTCTTCTAATGACTCCGTCACCTAAGTCAACTTCCTCAAGAGGATCTTGAGCTTGCATTCTTTTTACCGATCCTAATGGATCCATTTCAAAGCCTAAAGGTTCGTCATCGTATATCCCATCAAACCTTTCGACCTGGTGATCGATTTCATGATTGTTTGCATTTTTTACCATCATGGCCTCAATGGCCATATTTTTCTCTAGTTCGGCTTCTAAAGCCGTTTTTTCCCTGTTCTCGGCCAAATAAGCCGTTATTCGAGCCAGATATTCTGACTCAGTGGTCATCATCTTTGACTGTTGTCCTCTCCTCTGGAGGACTTTCATGATTCAATGGTTCATTAGGATCTTCTTTATTCCAAATGAAACCATAATTTGGGTCCAAATTCAGATACTTAGACACGCTTTCATCAGAAGAATACACCTCTTCTACTTTGTAGCAAGGGGCTACATTTGCCAAATGCTGGTCGAAATGCTTGCGACCACTCTCAGTTTTGTAATAGCTTTGGTCAACTTCAACATTTTCCACTATACCATCTGGCCTCCAAATGGCCACACGCTGATGCAAAGTAGAGGGAACTGCCCCTATACCATGAATCCATTCTCGACCTAGAAGTAACTTGAAATTGGCTTGAGATGCAATCACCATAAAGATGGTTGACCTGACAGTCGAACCAACAGCTAATTTCACCTGAATTACTCCAAGTGTTCCACTTGTCTTACCCTCATAATTAGACAGCACCATATTGCGGGGTCTTAAATCTTTGTCAGATTTTCCCACTTTCTGAAGTGAGGAATAAGGCATTAAGTTCACAGCAGCCCCACCATCGACAAATACTTTGTTTATTGGAACACCATCTACTTTTGCCCTTATGAATAAAGGCTTCAAATGATACATCATTCCTCGACCTGGTCTCTCAAACACGGCCTTTTGTTCTTCCACTACTCCTTTTTCCATTACATAGTAACAAACGGGTGTTTCTTCCACATTTTCGTCTGGAAGAAAATCATCTTCATTTTCAGACACCTCAGATATTCTGTCGAACTCTGCTGGAAGTACAGATACAATTCCACAGTCAATTAACAACTCATCTGATTCTATGTCAAAGTTGTCGTCGACCTCTTCGTCCGACAATGGGGAATACTCAGGCTCTTTTCCTGTATTGAGAGTCGGAGCATCTTCATCAACTAATTCTTTGATGAGTTTCTTTCCCAGGATCATTCCTGCAGCCAACCTCTCATTTGCCACTTTGGCCTGCTCTTCAGTCAATCTCCTCTGAAAAGGTTTCGGCTGGTAGTGAGAAAAACCTGCCTGCATCCTCTTTGAGTTTTCCTGGCCATTCTTATGGCTTCTTTGGTAACGCCTCCACTGCGTTCGAGTCATAGGATTCTTTCCTTTGTAATTTGGAGATATATAGTCTTTCCTCTTAGATCCACTATCAGTCCAAGAGCCTTCAGCATTTGCTCCAGTACCTTGGATCTGCCATTCTGGACGTTTACCTCCTCTGAAGTTAATGGGTTTCACCCACTTGTCCTCAGGGACATCCGTCTTGGGTCGAAAAGTCTTTGGCTTTTCAAACCTCTTCCTGTACTCTTCAGCCCTTCGACCACTGTTTTCTCCTGTATAAATGAACTGACGATTCTTGCCTCGACGAGGGTCGAACCTCACTATGTTTGCAGCATCAACATTGAAAACAGCATCACACCTTGGACATAATCCAACTTGAGAGTTGTTGTTGTGACACCTCTCAAGGAATTTCAAAAGGCTCTCGTTTGGTTCAGGATACACCATGTTCAAGACTTTGCCATCAGTAGCACCGTCTTTCTTTCCAATGAAACCATCAGTAGTCTCGACCATCATCACATCAGCAAGATCAGTATAGTGAGCCTCTTCGACTTGCAAGGGATCAATATCAACTTGCATTGATGACTTTGGCTTTTCTCCAAACTGTAACCTTCCTTCTTTCAAAGCTTTCTGCACCAAATCCCTGAAAAGAACACATTGAGAAGTCTTATGACCCAGGAAATTATGAAATTTACAAAATCCTCTTTTTTTTCTTTTGTTCAAGAGGAGGATTCTTAAGTCCTGGGGGTACTTGAAGGATAGAAAAACACTTAGAAAGGGGGGGATTGAATAAGTGTGACTTTAAATCTTGGACAATAAAAATAAATTGCACAATTATTTTTATCCTGGTTCGCTGTTAACGAAGCTACTCCAGTCCACCCCCGCAGAGATGATTTACCTCAACCTGAGGATTTAATCCACTAATCGCACGGATTACAATGGTTTTCCACTTAGTCCGCAACTAAGTCTTCCAGAGTCTTCTGATCACACACTGATCACTCCAGGAACAACTGCTTAGATACCCTCTAAGACTTTTCTAGAGTCTACTGATCAACACGATCACTCTAGGCTTAGTTCACTCCTAAGACTTCCCTAGAGTATTCTGATCAACACGATCACTCTAGTTACAAACTGCTCAGCCAACTGCTAAGACTTCCTAGAGTATACTGATCACACGATCACTCTAGTTCCTTACAACTTAATGTAATCTATTCAAGAGTTTACAAATGCTTCTTAAAAGCGATAATCACAACTGTGATATTTCTCTTAACGTTTAAGCTTAATCTCACTAAGATATTACAACAGCAATGTAGTGAGTTGATGAAGATTCTGAGCTTTGATTGAACAGCGTTTCAGCAAGTTTGATATTCACAGAATAGATGTAGAAATTGGTAACCTTGCTTCTCATCAGAACTTCATATTTATAGGCGTTGAGAAGATGACCGTTGAATGCATTTAATGCTTTGCGTGTTCCGTACAGCATCGCATTTAATGTTATACGCTTTTGTCAACTACCTCGAGCCTTGTTCACGCTGTGTCTACTGACGTAGCCTTTAGTAGCTTTTAACGTTCCTTTTGTCAGTCAGCGTAGTCTGCCACCTGTACTTCCTTCTGATCTGATGTTTGTGAATACGACGTTTGAATATCATCAGAGTCAAAACAGCTTGGTGCATAGCATCTTCTGATCTTCTGACCTTGAAGTGCTTCTGAGCGTGATACCATCTTCTGATCTTCAGTGCTTCTGATCTCATGTTCTTCTGATGCTTCCATAGACCCATGTTCTGATTCTGCTTCGACCATCTTCTGATGTCTTGCCAGACCATGTTCTGATGTTGCATGCTGAACCATTTGAGATACAACTTCTGAGCGCTGAATTATGCGTACTCTTTATATATTTCCTGAAAGGGAAATTGCAATGGATTAGAGTACCATATTATCTTAAGCAAAATTCATATTATTGTTATCATCAAAACTAAGATAATTGATAAGAACAAATCTTGTTCTAACAATCTCCCCCTTTTTGATGATGACAAAAACATATATAAATGATATGAATTTGCGATCAGAAAGAGTAGACGGCAAAAGACAAATTACACAGCTATAGCATAAGCATATGAATATGTCTCCCCCTGAGATTAACAATCTCCCCCTGAGATAAATAATCTCCCCCTGAAATAAATACTCGAAGAACTTTGATAAAAGACTTCCCTGATTATTTCGGTAGAGACGATCATATAAGCTTCTGCCTTCAGAGAATTCATAGCTTCTGACTTCTGCTTCCATTGGACAGCTTCAGAACTTGAATTTCTTTAGATCCTTAGAACACTCACAGCTTCTGATTCCTACTTCCATCGTGGACAGCTTCAGAACTTGAATTTCTTTGATCTTCAGAACATTCACAGCTTCTGACTTCTGCTTCCATTCAGGACAGCTTCAGAACTTGAATTTCTTTGATCTTCAGAACATTCACAGCTTCTGATTTCTGCTTCCATTCAGGACAGCTTCAGAACTTGAGTTTTCTGGATCTTTTAGAACATTCACATCTTCTGATTTCTGCTTCCCTCGGATAGCTTCAGAACTTTGAATGTCTACCAACATCACTTCATGCTAGATTTGTATCAGAACATTGTTGAATGTACCAGAGCATCATCAGAGCATCTCTACATCCTGAAATGTTACAGAACAAAAACTAAACGACAAAAGTCAGCATGAACGAGTTAGAACATAAAATGTATGTTTGAACACATTATATGTATCAGAGCCATATAGGCTGAAATAATGTATCAGAGCAAATAATGTATCAGAGCCATAACATTATATGTATCAGAGCAAATAGAATTTTGTCAGAACAGGATAGACAATGATATTCAAATTCTATTATCAGTGCTTCTGATTCATTCTTCTTTCTTGCTTCTGATCTCTGAAGCTTGACAGCACTCAGCTTGCTTCAGTTTCCATGGTTTTGCTTCTAGTGTTTGCTTCTGAAGATTCACTTCACTTCTCTGTACCTGCAAAACACTTAAACCATGTAGAACTTGCAGTTCTTGTTAGTGAATGTGTGGGAGCCTTTACCCAGCAACTGATAGATTAATCAAATCATTTATCATTTATCTTCTCCCCCTTTTTGTCATAACATCAAAAAGAATATTTAAAAAAAATTCAGATGCATAAAACGACAAATAGAATCACTGGAATGTAAATCAAGGAAACTTTTTCATTGATAATCAAAAAGGTTTACAAGACAGGAATGCAGGAAAACAGATGCAACAAGGAAAGGAAACTACAAAGACCAAATCTTAAGATCCTAGCCTACGCAAAATCCGCGCCAGAACATCATGAATCCCGTCAGTGCTTGTAGCTTGCCTTGTCATGAAGGAACGAAACTCAGCATTGGCTGCTTCTTGCGCGTCCAAACGAGAAGCCAGCATAGCTTGATTCTGATGAAGAGTTTCCAAGGTCTCCATCAGAGCTGAGGTTTCACCAGAAGAAGAAGCACCAGTATTTCTGCCCAGAGGGACAGCAATCTCAGCAGGGTGATCTTCTGGAAGATCTTCAGCTTGTGCATCTCCCATTTCCTCATCTGAGTCTGACTCAGAAGGAGCCTTGGCATATTCTGGTTCAGGCAGCTCAGAAGTTCCATCTTCCAATGCTTGAAGAATAGCTGCTAGGTTTGTTGGAGGAGTAGGACTAGCAACTTCAGCACGATAAACCACTACTGGAAAGACCATGAGAGGTGCTTTTTCAGAAGGGTTCATTCTGAACCAGTTGAACAGCCACTGAAAGTCTCCAGTCAGCACAGGAAACCAGAGCACAGAAGACCGGGGTTTCCACACCACGATATCTCTGCAGAGATTTTCTTCTTCCAACTCATCTGCAGGTATCTTCTCTTCAAGAACGCTTCTGTTCCTGATGAGACAGTGGTGGCTGCTCTCACCAACTTCCAACCGGAGACCACGAACACCAGGAGCTTCAGACATAATCCTTCTCTGAGTGTCTGTAGCCTTATCCAGAAAATCCTGACGAAAGGTATTCCAGAGGTTGTTTGTAGCATACTCATCCAGGTGATTAAGGTGAGCAGCACCTAGAATCTCCAACCAGCCATTTACATCAGTATGTAAAAGCTCCAGATATGTTTGAGTGGTAGGGGTTGGAGGGTTGACAGTGAACCTTGAGTCGGGAAGAACAACACTGTAGGGATTAGGTGTTCTGCTGGGAAAAGGGTATGAGAGAGATGAAGAAATATCTGATGGAGGGGTTAAAGGAGAGGAGATATCAGATGGTGAAGAAGGTGGTTCCGAGAGGATGAATGAGGAGGAAGAGGTGGTGGAGGTCTTTGAAGAGGGAGGTGATTGACGGGAACCGTCAAGGGGTTGATACACTTTGAGAGGGTCATAGGAGATCCTAACTCTTTTAGGTTTGGTTTCTGGTTCAGCAGATGCCTTTCTCTTTTGTTTCCTATCATTGTCTTGATTCCCAGAGCTTGACGATGGATTCATGATGAATTTTCAGATATTGGAAACTGCTAGGGTTTATGATATGAAAAGAGAGAGATGAAAAAGAAACCGAATGCAGAGAGAGAGAAATATGAGAGGGAAAAGAAACGTTTGAAGAGTATATAAGAAAAAACTGAAAGAGAGTAAATGATGAAAAGCATTTAATGTTACGTGACATGAGGAGAGATAATAATGACAAAAGACGTGATTTGCACAGTTACCTAAGTAGACGTCCCCTCAACTGCACGCACGCTTGTCCAGGAATAGTGAACACGTGTTTACCATCTGGATAGCCAGTTACAGCTGTTTTGCTTTTAGAGAGATTCTGAATCAACTTAGACACTGAAACGTTAGTAATAACTGAATCACAGTTTCTAATTGATTTCTATCAGAACTTCTTAAAAAAAGAAATTTCATATCAAAGGATACTCATACGTAAGAATTTCTCATCTTCTCATTCTGAGCTTGTTTCTGAAGACCCAATTTGTGCCGATTATATTGAATCCATCTGGTCTAGGAACAAGATCCCAAACATCATTCCTTGTAAACTGATTCAGTTCTTCTTGCATAGCAATTATCCAGTCTGGATCTTCTAGAGCATGATCAACAGAAGTTGGCTCGATCAAAGATACAAGACCTAATTGACAGTCTGCATTGTTCTTAAGGAATGCTCTTGTTCTGATTGGATCATCCTTCTTTCCAAGAATGACATCTTCTGAATGACCAGAGATAAGTCTGGATGATCTTCTGACAGATGGTTCTTCAGAAATACTTAGATCCTCCAGAGAAGCTGATACTTGATCTTCTGGTTCTTTGCTTCTGAGGAGCTCTGCTTCTGATGCATTGCTTCTTGGCTCAACAACTTCTGATATATCAATATCACAATCTGCAAAATTATCAAACTGCTTTGGTTTTTCAGAACCAAGCTTATCATCAAACCTGATATTGATTGATTCTTCTACAACCAATGTTTCAGTATTGTATACTCTGTAGCCTTTTGAGCGTTCAGAATATCCAAGAAGGAAACACTTTTGAGCTTTGGAATCAAACTTACCAAGATGATCTTTAGTGTTCAGAATAAAGCATACACATCCAAAAGGATGGAAATATGAAATGTTGGGCTTTCTATTCTTCCACAATTCATAAGGAGTCTTATTTAGAATAGGTCTGATAGAGATTCTATTCTGAATATAGCATGCAGTGTTTATTGCTTCTGCCCAGAAATGCTTAGCCATATTGGTTTCATTGATCATGGTTCTGGCCATTTCTTGCAGAGTCCTATTCTTTCGTTCTACAACCCCATTTTGCTGTGGAGTTCTAGGACAAGAGAAATCATGGGCAATACCATTCTCTTTGAAGAATTCTTCAAAGGATCCGTTCTCAAATTCACCACCATGATCACTTCTGACCTTTATGATTTTACACTCTTTTTCAGATTGAATCTGAATGCAGAAATCAAAGAACACTGAATGAGTCTCATCCTTGTGTTTTAAGAATTTTACCCAAGTCCAGCGGCTATAATCATCTACGATGACTAATCCATATTTCTTTCCTCTGACAGATGCTGTTTTGACTGGTCCAAACAGATCAATGTGCAAGAGTTCTAATGGCCTTGAGGTAGAAACAACATTCTTAGACTTGAATGCAGGTTTGGAGAACTTGCCCTTCTGACATGCTTCACAAAGAGCATCTGATTTGAATTTCAGATTAGGGAGTCCTCTGACCAGATTCAGTTTGTTAATCTGAGAAATCTTTCTCAAACTAGCATGACCTAATCTTCTGTGCCAGACCCACTGCTCTTCAGAAACAGACATAAGACAGGTCACCTTCTGACTCATAAGATCTTGCAGATCTGTCTTATAAATGTTGTTCTTCCTCTTGCCTGTAAATAGGATTGAGCCATCCTTCTGATTTACAGCCTTGCAAGACAGACTTTATAGTTCCAAAGCCAATTATCTTGCCCTTCTGATCTCCTCCAAACTTGACTTCTCCTCCTGACTTAAGCACCAGGTCTTGGAACATAGACCTTCTTCCTGTCATGTGTCGCGAGCATCCAGAGTCCAGGTACCATGACATGTTGTGCTTTGTCCTTCTTGCAGCCAAGGATATCTGCAATAGGAATAATCTTATCCTTAGGTACCCACATTTTCTTGGGTCCTTTCTTGTTAGATTTTCTCAAGTTCTGATTGAACTTGGGTTTAACATTATAAGCAATAGGAGGAACAGCATGATAATTTTTAATGTGAGTTTCATGATATTTCCTAGGTTGTGTCACATGCTTCTTGGTGTGTGTTATGTGAAAACTTTGAGCATGTGAAGTGTGCCTAATATCATGAGAGTGGCCATACTTGAACTGATCATACAATGGCTTGTATGTAATTTTCATTTCATCAACAGGTTCAAGTTTGTATGGGGTTTCACCCTCAAAACCAATGCCAACTCTTTTGTTTCCAGATACGGCATATATCATAGAAGCTAGCTGACTTCTGCCAATACTTCTAGATAAGAACTTCCTGAAACTTAAATCATATTCTTTCAGAATATGGTTTAGACTAGGAGTGGATTTTTCTGAATCAGAAGGAGATCCAACATTATTGGATAATTTTAAAAGTTTTTCTTTTAATTCAGAATTCTCCAACTCAAGCTTCTTTGTTTCAAATTCAAATTGCTTTTTCAGCTTTTTGTATTTGAGACTAATCTGAGACTTGAGTTCCAGAAGTTCAGTTAGACCGGAAACTAACTCATCTCTAGTAAGTTCAGAAAATACCTCTTCAGAATCTGATTCTGATGTAGATTCTGATCCGTCATCTTCTGTCGTCATCAGCGCACAGTTGGCCTGCTCATCTTCTGAATCATCTTCTGACTCATCCCAGGTTGCCATAAGACCTTTCTTCTTATGAAACTTTTTCTTGGGACTTTCCTTCTGAAGATTTGGACATTCATTCTTGTAGTGTCCAGGCTCATTGCATTCATAGCACATGACCTTCTTCTTGTCAAATCTTCTTTCATCAGAAGATTCTCCACGTTCAAATTTCCTTGAACTTCTGAAGCCTCTGAACTTCCTTTGCTTGGTCTTCCAGAGTTGATTTAGCCTTCTGGAGATCAGGGACAGTTCATCTTCTTCTTCAGATTCTGATTCTTCAGGATCTTCTTCTCTGGCCTGAAAAGCGTTAGTGCATTTCTTGATATTTGATTTTAATGCAATAGACTTACCTTTCTTTTGAGGCTCATTTGCGTCCAGCTCTATTTCATGACTTCTCAAGGCGCTGATAAGCTCTTCCAGAGAAACTTCATTCAGATTCTTTGCAATCTTGAATGCAGTCACCATAGGACCCCATCTTCTGGGTAAGCTTCTGATGATCTTCTTTACGTGATCAGCCTTGGTGTATCCCTTGTCAAGAACTCTCAATCCAGCAGTAAGAGTTTGAAATCTTGAAAACATCTTTTCAATGTCTTCATCATCCTCCATCTTGAAGGCTTCATACTTCTGGATTAAGGCTAGAGCTTTAGTCTCCTTGACTTGAGCATTTCCTTCATGAGTCATTTTCAAGGACTCATATATGTCATAGGCCGTTTCCCTGTTAGATATCTTCTCATACTCAGCATGAGAGATAGCATTCAGCAAAATAGTTCTACATTTATGATGATTCCTGAAAAGCTTCTTTTGATCATCATTCATTTCTTGCCTTGACAGCTTCACGCCACTGGCATTTACTGGATGTTTGTAACCATCCATTAGAAGATCCCATAGATCACCATCTAGACCAAGAAAGTAACTTTCCAGTTTATCTTTCCAGTATTCAAAGTTTTCACCATCAAATACCGGCGGTCTAGTATAACCATTGTTACCGTTGTATTGCTCAGCAGAGCCAGATGTAGATGCAGGTGGATTTGTCGGAGTTTCACCAGCCATCTTTTAAATGAAGCGTTTTTCTCTTCCTGAATCTTTTCTAAACACGGTTAAGTGCTTGCACCTTAGAACCGGCGCTCTGATGCCAATTGAAGGATAGAAAAACACTTAGAAAGGGGGGGATTGAATAAGTGTGACTTTAAATCTTGGACAATAAAAATAAATTGCACAATTATTTTTATCCTGGTTCGCTGTTAACGAAGCTACTCCAGTCCACCCCCGCAGAGATGATTTACCTCAACCTGAGGATTTAATCCACTAATCGCACGGATTACAATGGTTTTCCACTTAGTCCGCAACTAAGTCTTCCAGAGTCTTCTGATCACACACTGATCACTCCAGGAACAACTGCTTAGATACCCTCTAAGACTTTTCTAGAGTCTACTGATCAACACGATCACTCTAGGCTTAGTTCACTCCTAAGACTTACCTAGAGTATTCTGATCAACACGATCACTCTAGTTACAAACTGCTCAGCCAACTGCTAAGACTTCCTAGAGTATACTGATCACACGATCACTCTAGTTCCTTACAACTTAATGTAATCTATTCAAGAGTTTACAAATGCTTCTTAAAAGCTATAATCACAACTGTGATATTTCTCTTAACGTTTAAGCTTAATCTCACTAAGATATTACAACAGCAATGTAGTGAGTTGATGAAGATTCTGAGCTTTGATTGAACAGCGTTTCAGCAAGTTTGATATTCACAGAATAGATGTAGAAATTGGTAACCTTGCTTCTCATCAGAACTTCATATTTATAGGCGTTGAGAAGATGACCGTTGAATGCATTTAATGCTTTGCGTGTTCCGTACAGCATCGCATTTAATGTTATACGCTTTTGTCAACTACCTCGAGCCTTGTTCACGCTGTGTCTACTGACGTAGCCTTTAGTAGCTTTTAACGTTCCTTTTGTCAGTCAGCGTAGTCTGCCACCTGTACTTCCTTCTGATCTGATGTTTGTGAATACGACGTTTGAATATCATCAGAGTCAAAACAGCTTGGTGCATAGCATCTTCTGATCTTCTGACCTTGAAGTGCTTCTGAGCGTGATACCATCTTCTGATCTTCAGTGCTTCTGATCTCATGTTCTTCTGATGCTTCCATAGACCCATGTTCTGATTCTGCTTCGACCATCTTCTGATGTCTTGCCAGACCATGTTCTGATGTTGCATGCTGAACCATTTGAGATACAACTTCTGAGCGCTGAATTATGCGTACTCTTTATATATTTCCTGAAAGGGAAATTGCAATGGATTAGAGTACCATATTATCTTAAGCAAAATTCATATTATTGTTATCATCAAAACTAAGATAATTGATAAGAACAAATCTTGTTCTAACAGTACTATGATTTGCCCATCAATTACTAACAAATCGAATATCTCATCACATTTTGTTATATCAAATGAATACGTTTTACTAGAAAATTTATCATTTTTACTTTCGATCGGATTTTTATCTTTTGAGGGCTTGAGTAATTTACAAATATATGGTGGTCCCGGCTTCAATTCAGCCACATTGACCTCTCCCTCTTCGTATTCACTATCACTATCAGAGTCGAACTCATTTGTAGTAACATAAGCTATCTTTTCTTTCTTATGATATTTACTAACTCTGGCTTTTTCAGCTTTTAGCCTTTCGACCTGGCGTACTCTGTCTGCCAGTTGTGCCATATCCCTTAAATGTTGGGTATCTAATTTCTTCCTTATGGAATAATCTAACCCACCTGCAGCCATTTCGACTAACTCATGTTCAGGAATTTGTGTAAAACATCTAGCTTTCAATAACCTGAAACGGTTAAGGTAGTCATCGACCGTTTCTGTACCCTTTCGCCTAACTCCAGCTAATTCTTTCAAACTAATCTTCGACTGTCCCATATAAAACTGTTCATGGAACAATCGTTCTAACTGACTCCATGAAAATACAGATTGTGGAGGTAAGGTCGTGAACCAAGTAAAGGCATTTTTTGTTAAAGAACTTGGGAAATATTTCACTTTTAAGTTCTCATTGTTTGCTAATTCTCCAGCCTCTGTCTGGAACCTAGCAATATGTTCGACTATCCATTCGCCAGTCTCACCAGCAAATTTGGTAAATTTTGGAATTTTCCAACCCCTAGGCAATTATGTCTGCCTTACGTATTCTGACAATGGGGAAACAAAATTTGGTCTATGCAAACCTACATTTATTCCATTCTGAACTAAGATTTGTTCGACTACATTCGAGATATTATTGTGTCCAACATTGACATCTTGCTGGATATTTCTAAGAACCTGATCAGCATCTTGATGCCTTTGTACTACTCTAGGGATTTCTTGTTCAATTTGGTCCCCATTTCTAAGAGTTTCAACTACTCTAACATTCGACCCTTGTGGAGTCGAAAGGTTTGGTTGTGGGGGTGCTCCAAAGAAATCTGCTATTCTGGCCATTTGTCTAGCCAATATTTCATAACTTTGGTTCGTGTTGTTTATCATGGGAGTAAAAACAGTTCCCATTTGTTGAGTAAGGGCATTCACCATTTCATGATTACTTTCGTCTATTTGTTGTCGAATTGACAACATTGACGTAGTACTTAACGATGGCAAAGCCTGGTTATTGTAACCTATGCCCATAGGTCGACCCCCTGGATTTGATGTGCTTGTTGCCATCATGCTGTCGGAATATAATGAAGGATTTGTGTGCAATCCTTGCATCATAGACGTAGGCATTCCAAACTGAGGATTAAAACCTGGTGGAGGTAGCATTCCATGAAACGGAGGTCGTAATGGGTTAAACGGTGACCGTACATTCATTGGTGATGATACCAATGTTGCTGTCGTCGATCCACCAATATTTGTTGTTCTAACTGGCGACGAATTTGCAGCATTTTGTGATGTTGTTCCGGTTAGAACTGTTAGAACAAGATTTGTTCTGATCAATTATCTTAGTTTTGATGATAACAATAATATGAATTTTGCTTAAGATAATATGGTACTCTAATCCAATGCAATTTCCTTTTCAGGAAATATATAAAGAGTATGCATAATTCAGCGCTCAGAAGCTTTGTCTCAAAGGGTTCAGCATGCAACATCAGAACATGGTCTGGCAAGACATCAGAAGATGGTCGAAGCAGAATCAGAACATGGGTCTATGGAAGCATCAGAAGAACAAGAGAACAGAAGCACTGAAGCTCTGATGGTATCACGCTTAGAAGCACTTCAAGGTCAGAAGATCAGAAGATGCTTTGCACCAAGCTGTTTGACTCTGATGATATTCAAACGTTGTATTCACAAACATCAGATCAGAAGAAAGTACAAGTGGCAAGCTACGCTGACTGACAAAAGGAACGTTAAAAGCTACTAAAGGCTACGTCAGTAGACACAACGTGAACAAGGCTCGAGGTAGTTGACAAAAGCGTATAACATTAAATGCGATGCTGTACGGAACACGCAAAGCATTAAATGCACTCAACGGTCATCTTCTCCAACGCCTATAAATATGAAGTTCTGATGAGAAGCAAGGTTAACGATTCTGCACCAAAACAACTCATATTAACTTGCTGAAACTCTGTTCTACTCAAAACTCAGAATCTTCATCTTCATCAAAGCTCACTACATTGCTGTTGTAATATATTAGTGAGATTAAGCTTAAACGTTAAGAGAAATATCACAGTTTGTGATTATAGCTTTTAAGAAGCAATTGTAATACTCTTAGAATTGATTACATTAAGTTGTAAGGAACTAGAGTGATCGTGTGGATCAGAATACTCTAGGAAGTCTTAGAAGTTATCTAAGCAGGTTGTAACTAGAGTGATCGTGTGGATCAGTATACTCTAGAAAAGTCTTAGAGGGTATCTAAGCAGTTGTTCCTGGAGTGATCAGTGTGTGATCAGAAGACTCTGGAAGACTTAGTTGCTGACTAAGTGGAGAACCATTGTAATCCGTGCGATTAGTGGATTAAATCCTCAGTTGAGGTAAATCATCTCTGCGGGGGTGGACTGGAGTAGTTTAGTTAACAACGAACCAGGATAAAAATAACTGTGCAATTTATTTTTATCTGTCAAGTTTTTAAAGTTACACTTATTCAAACCCCCCCTTTCTAAGTGTTTTTCTATCCTTCAATTGGCATCAGAGCGCCGGTTCTAAGGTGCAAGCACTTAACCGTGTTTAGAAAAGATTCAGGATGAGAAAAACGCTTCAGTAAAAGATGGTTGATGAAAGTGAAAAGTCTACACCTGCATCTACATCTGGCTCTGCTGAGCAATACAACGGTAACAATGGTTATACTAGACCGCCGGTATTTGATGGTGAAAACTTTGAATACTGGAAAGATAAACTGGAAAGTTACTTTCTTGGTCTAGATGGTGATCTATGGGATCTTCTGATGGATGGTTACAAACATCCAGTAAATGCCAGTGGCGTAAAGCTGACAAGGCAAGAAATGAATGATGATCAGAAAAAGCTTTTCAGGAATCATCATAAATGCAGAACTGTTTTGCTGAATGCTATCTCTCATGCTGAGTATGAGAAGATATCTAACAGGGAAACAGCCTATGACATATATGAGTCCTTGAAAATGACTCATGAAGGAAATGCTCAAGTCAAGGAGACTAAAGCTCTAGCTTTAATCCAGAAGTATGAAGCCTTCAAGATGGAGGATGATGAAGACATTGAAAAGATGTTTTCAAGATTTCAAACTCTTACTGCTGGATTGAGAGTTCTTGACAAGGGATACACCAAGGCTGATCACGTAAAGAAGATCATCAGAAGCTTACCCAGAAGATGGGGTCCTATGGTGACTGCATTCAAGATTGCAAAGAACCTGAATGAAGTTTCTCTGGAAGAGCTTATCAGTGCCTTGAGAAGTCATGAAATAGAGCTGGACGCAAATGAGCCTCAAAAGAAAGGTAAGTCTATTGCATTAAAATCCAATATCAAGAAATGCACTAACGCTTTTCAGGCTAGAGAAGAAGATCCTGAAGAATCAGAATCTGAAGAAGAAGATGAACTGTCCTTGATCTCCAGAAGGCTAAATCAACTCTGGAAGACCAAGCAAAGGAAGTTCAGAGGATTCAGAAGTTCAAAGAAATTTGAACGTGGAGAATCTTCTGATGACAGAAGATTTGACAAGAAGAAGGTCATGTGCTATGAATGCAATGAGCCTGGACACTTCAAGAATGAATGTCCAAATCTTCAGAAGGAAAATCCCAAGAAGAAGTTTCATAAGAAGAAAGGTCTTATGGCAACCTGGGATGAGTCAGAAGATGATTCAGACTCTGAAGATGAGCAGGCTAACTGTGCGCTGATGGCGACAGAAGATGACGGATCAGAATCTACATCAGAATCAGATTCTGAAGAGGTATTTTCTGAACTTACTAGAGATGAGTTAGTTTCCGGTCTAACTGAACTTCTGGAACTCAAGTCTCAGATCAGTCTCAAATACAAAAAGCTGAAAAAGCTATTTGAATTTGAAACAAAGAAGCTTGAGTTGGAGAATTCTGAATTAAAAGAAAAACTTTTAAAATTATCCAATAATGTTGGATCTACTTCTGATTCAGAGAAATCCACTCCTAGTCTAAACCATATTCTGAAAGAATATGATTTAAGTTTCAGGAAGTTCTTATCTAGAAGTATTGGCAGAAGTCAACTAGCTTCTATGATATATGCTGTGTCTAGAAACAAAAGAGTCGGCATTGGTTTTGAGGGTGAAACCCCATACAAACTTGAACCTGTTGATGAAATGAAACTCACATACAAGCCATTGTATGATCAGTTCAAGTATGGCCACTCCCATGATATTAGGCACACTTCACATGCTCAAAGTTTTCACATAACACACACCAAAAAGCATGTGACACAACCTAGGAAATATCATGAAACTCACATTAAAAATTATCATGCTGTTCCTCCTATTGCTTACAATGTTAAACCCAAGTTCAATCAGAACTTGAGAAAATCTAACAAGAAAGGACCCAAGAAAATGTGGGTACCTAAGGATAAGATTATTCCTATTGCAGATATCCTTGACTGCAAAAAGGACAAAGCACAACATGTCATGGTACCTGGACTCTGGATGCTCACGACACATGACAGGAAGAAGGTCTATGTTCCAAGACCTGGTGCTTAAGTCTGGAGGAGAAGTCAAGTTTGGAGGAGATCAGAAGGGCAAGATAATTGGCTCTGGAACTATAAAGTCTGGTAACTCTCCTTCCATTTCTAATGTACTTCTTGTAGAAGGATTAACACATAACCTCTTATCTATCAGTCAATTGAGTGACAATGGTTATGATATAATCTTTAATCAAGAGTCTTGCAAGGCTGTAAATCAGAAGGATGGCTCAATCCTATTTACAGGCAAGAGGAAGAACAACATTTATAAGACAGATCTGCAAGATCTTATGAGTCAGAAGGTGACTTGTCTTATGTCTGTTTCTGAAGAGCAGTGGGTCTGGCACAGAAGATTAGGTCATGCTAGTTTGAGAAAGATTTCTCAGATTAACAAACTGGATCTGGTCAGAGGACTCCCTAATCTGAAATTCAAATCAGATGCTCTTTGTGAAGCATGTCAGAAGGGCAAGTTCTCCAAACCTGCATTCAAGTCCAAGAATGTTGTTTCTACCTCAAGGCCATTAGAACTCTTGCACATTGATCTGTTTGGCCCAGTCAAAACAGCATCTGTCAGAGGGAAGAAATATGGATTAGTCATCGTAGATGATTATAGCCGCTGGACGTGGGTAAAATTCTTGAAACACAAGGATGAGACTCATTCAGTGTTCTTTGATTTCTGCATTCAGATTCAATCTGAAAAAGAGTGTAAAATCATAAAGGTTAGAAGTGATCATGGTGGTGAATTTGAGAACAGATCCTTTGAAGAATTCTTCAAAGAAAATGGTATTGCCCATGATTTCTCTTGTCCTAGAACTCCACAGCAAAATGGGGTTGTAGAACGAAAGAATAGGACTCTGCAAGAAATGGCCAGAACCATGATCAATGAAACCAATATGGCTAAGCATTTCTGGGCAGAAGCAATAAACAGTGCATGCTATATTCAGAATAGAATCTCTATCAGACCTATTCTAAATAAGACTCCTTATGAATTGTGGAAGAATAAAAAGCCCAACATTTCATATTTCCATCCTTTTGGATGTGTATGCTTTATTCTGAACACTAAAGATCATCTTGGTAAGTTTGATTCCAAAGCACAAAAATGTTTCCTTCTTGGATATTCTGAACGCTCAAAAGGCTACAGAGTATACAATACTGAAACATTGATTGTAGAAGAATCAATCAATATCAGGTTTAATGATAAGCTTGGTTCTGAAAAACCAAAGCAGTTTGATAATTTTGCAGATTGGGATATTGATATATCAGAAGTTGCTGAGCCAAGAAGCAACGCATCAGAAGCAGAGCTTCTCAGAAGCAAAGAATCTGAAGATCAAGTATCAGCTTCTCTGGAGAATCTAAGCATTTCTGAAGAACCATCTGTCAGAAGATCATCCAGACTCATCTCTGGTCATTCAGAAGATGTCATTCTTGGAAAGAAGGATGATCCAATCAGAACAAGAGCATTCCTTAAGAACAATGCAGACTGTCAATTAGGTCTTGTGTCTTTGATCGAGCCAACTTCTGTTGATCATGCTCTAGAAGATCCAGACTGGATAATTGCTATGCAAGAAGAACTAAATCAGTTTACAAGGAATGATGTTTGGGATCTTGTTCCTAGACCAGATGGATTCAATATAATCGGCACAAAATGGGTCTTCAGAAACAAGCTCAGTGAGAAAGGTGAAGTGGTAAGGAACAAAGCCAGACTGGTGGCTCAGGGTTATAGTCAGCAAGAAGGGATTGACTATACAGAAACCTTTGCACCAGTGGCCAGGTTAGAATCTATTCGTCTATTAATTTCATTTGCCACTCAACATAACATCACTCTCTATCAGATGGATGTTAAGAGTGCCTTCTTAAATGGTTATATAGATGAAGAAGTTTATGTCCATCAACCTCCTGGTTTTGAAGACTCTCTGTCCCCTAATCATGTTTTTAAACTAAAGAAATCATTGTATGGATTGAAACAGGCTCCCAGAGCTTGGTATGAACGCTTAAGTTCTTTCCTTCTGGATAATGGTTTCACTAGAGGAAAAGTGGACACTACTCTCTTTTGTAAAACCTTTAAAAGGGATATTTTAATTTGTCAAATATATGTAGATGATATTATTTTTGGAACATCTAATGCTA
The DNA here is from genome assembly GCF_029867415.1 of Vicia villosa. Lineage (NCBI taxonomy): Eukaryota > Viridiplantae > Streptophyta > Magnoliopsida > Fabales > Fabaceae > Vicia > Vicia villosa. The sequence continues at coordinate 128,265,176 of NC_081181.1, read as the reverse complement.
CACTTGGAAAGGAGTTTGCTAAGTCTATGCAGGCTGAGTTTGAAATGAGCATGATGGGAGAACTCAAGTATTTTCTTGGAATACAAATAAATCAAACATCAGAAGGAACGTATGTTCACCAAACCAAGTATGTGAAGGAACTTCTGAAGAAGTTTAATCTTCTAGACTGCAAAGAAGCCAAAACTCCTATGCATCCAACATGCATCCTAGGTAAGGATGAGGTAAGTAAGAAGGTAGATCATAAGTTATACAGAGGTATGATTGGATCTCTTCTATATTTGACTGCTTCTAGACCTGACATTCTGTTCAGTGTTTGTTTGTGTGCTAGATTCCAATCAGATCCTAGAGAATCTCATTTAACTGCTGTTAAGAGAATTCTAAGGTATCTGAAAGGTACTACTAATGTTGGCTTAGTTTACAGAAAATCTAAAGAATACAACTTAGTAGGATTCTGCGATGCTGACTATGCTGGAGACAGAACTGAAAGAAAAAGTACTTCAGGAAGTTTCCAATTTCTGGGAAGTCATTTGATCTCTTGGTATAGCAAGAAGCAAGCAACTATTGCTCTATCAACAACAGAAGCAGAATATGTCGCTGCTGCTAGTTGTAGTACACAGATGCTCTGGATGAAGAGTCAGTTAGAAGATTATCAGATATATGAGAGTAACATTCCTATATTCTGTGATAATACTTCTACTATATGTTTATCTAAGAATCCTATTCTTCATTCAAAGGCTAAACATATTGAGATTAAACATCATTTCATAAGGGACTATGTTCAGAAGGGTGTTATATCTTTAAACTTTGTTGATACAGACCATCAATGGGCTGATATCTTTACAAAACCCCTGGCTGAAGATAGATTTAAGTTCATTCTGAAGAACATCAGCATGGATTTATGCCCAGAATGAGAAGATGAGAAGTTCTTATGTATGAGTATCTTCTGAAATGAGTGTGAATTTTTTGTTAATCAGAAGTTCTGATTGAAATCTTTTAGAAATTATGATTCTGTTATTACTAACGTTTCATTGTCTAAGTTGATTCAGAACCTCTTTTAAAGCAAAACAGCTGTAACGTTTTATCTCGGGATGGTAAACCTGTCGTTACTATTCATGGATAAGCGCGCGTGCAGTTGAAGGGACGCCGACCATAGGTAACTGTGCTAGTCACCTCATTTGTCTTTATTATCTCTCCTCATGTCATGTAACATTAAATGTTATTCATCATTCGTTTCATTTTATTTTCTTTTAAATACTCTTCAAACGCTTCTCTTTCCCTCTTATATTTTCTCTACTACACTTTGTCCTTGTTTTCCTTCCCTATCCTTTTGCATTCATATCAAACCCTAGCTGTTCATTATCTGCAAATCCATCATGAACTCTTCATCAAGCCCAGGAAATCATGAAAATGATCAAAACAACAAGAGAAAAGCTGTTGAAACATCTCCTTCCAAACCCAAAAAGATAAAAATCACCTATGATCCTCTCAAGGTGAATCCATACGAAGCAATGTTATCTGGAAACTATTCTAGACGTGTGTTTCAACCCCCTGGTGAAAGCCCTCCATCATCTCCATCTTCTTCCTCATCTTTCTACCTTCAAGACTCAACTTCCTCCTCATCTAACCTTTCCTCTCCCTCAACCCATTCCAAAGAAATCTCCTCATCTTCACCTGCTGAGAATGCTGTCTCTGATAAAGATTGTGGAAGATCTGCATCAGAACCAAGTCTTCCTGACCCCTCGCCTGGAAGCCCAAGAAGCAGCCAATGCTGAGTTTCGCTCCTTCATGGAAAGGCAAGCTACAAGCACTGACGGGATTCATGATGTTCTGGCACGGATTTTGCGTAGGCTAGGATCTTAGTCCTTTGGTCTTTGTAGTTTTCTTTCCTGTTGCATCTGTTTTCCTGCATTCCTCTCTTGTAATTTGTCTTTTGTCTATCTATGAAAAGTTTCCTTGTTTTACATTCCAGTGTTTTTATTTGTCGTTTTATTCATCTGAATCTTTTTGAAATATTCTTTTTGATGTTATGACAAAAAGGGGGAGAAGATAAATGATAAATGATTTGATTAATCTATCAGTTGCTGGGTAAAGCTCCCATACATTTACTAACAAGAATTGCAAGTTCTATATGGTTTAAGTGTTTTGCAGGTATAAAGAAGTGAAGAAAATCTTCAAAGCAAACACAAGAAGCAAAACCATAAGAAGTGTTATTCTGTAAAAAGAATAAGCTCATGGAAACTGAAGCAAGCTGAGTGCTATCAAGCTTCAGAAATCAGAAGCACTGAAAATAGAATTTAATCCATATTTGTCTATTTGCTTTGACAAAATTCTATTTGCTCTGATACATTATTTTAGCCTATATGGCTCTGATACATATCATGTGTTCAAATATACATTTTATGTTCTGACTCGTTCATGCTGACTTTTGTCGTTTAGTTTTTGTTCTGTAACATTTCAGGATGTAGAGATGCTCTGATGATGCTCTGGTACATTCAACAATGTTCTGATACAAATCTAGCATGAAGTGATGTTGGTAGAAATTCAAAGCTCTGAAGCTATCCGAGGGAAGCAGAAATCAGAAGCTGTGAATGTTCTAAAGATCCAGAAAACTCAAGTTCTGAAGCTGTCCTAGATGGAAGCAGAAATCAGAAGCTGTGAATGTTCTGAAGATCAAAGAAATTCAAGTTCTGAAGCTGTCCTGAATGGAAGCAGAAATCAGAAGCTGTGAATGTTCAGAAGATCAAAGAAATTCAAGTTCTGAAGCTGTCCTAGATGGAAGCAGGAATCAGAAGCTGTGAGTGTTCTAGGGATCTAAGGAAATTCTAGTTCTGAAGCTGTCCAATGGAAGCAGAAGTCAGAAGCTATGAATTCTCTGAAGACAGAAGCTTATATGATCGTCTCTACCGAAATAATCAGGGAAGTCTTTTATTAAAGTTCTTCGAGTATTTATTTCAGGGGGAGATTATTTATCTCAGGGGGAGATTGTTAATCTCAGGGGGAGACATATTCATATGCTTATGCTATAGCTGTGTAATTTGTCTTTTGCCGTATGCTCTTTCTGATCGCAAATTCATATCATTTATATATGTTTTTGTCATCATCAAAAAGGGGGAGATTGTTAGAACAAGATTTGTTCTGATCAATTATCTTAGTTTTGATGATAACAATAATATGAATTTTGCTTAAGATAATATGGTACTCTAATCCAATGCAATTTCCTTTTCAGGAAATATATAAAGAGTATGCATAATTCAGCGCTCAGAAGCTTTGTCTCAAAGGGTTCAGCATGCAACATCAGAACATGGTCTGGCAAGACATCAGAAGATGGTCGAAGCAGAATCAGAACATGGGTCTATGGAAGCATCAGAAGAACAAGAGAACAGAAGCACTGAAGCTCTGATGGTATCACGCTCAGAAGCACTTCAAGGTCAGAAGATCAGAAGATGCTTTGCACCAAGCTGTTTGACTCTGATGATATTCAAACGTTGTATTCACAAACATCAGATAAGAAGAAAGTACAAGTGGCAAGCTACGCTGACTGACAAAAGGAACGTTAAAAGCTACTAAAGGCTACGTCAGTAGACACAGCGTGAACAAGGCTCGAGGTAGTTGACAAAAGCGTATAACATTAAATGCGATGCTGTACGGAACACGCAAAGCATTAAATGCACTCAACGGTCATCTTCTCCAACGCCTATAAATATGAAGTTCTGATGAGAAGCAAGGTTAACGATTCTGCACCAAAACAACTCATATTAACTTGCTGAAACTCTGTTCTACTCAAAACTCAGAATCTTCATCTTCATCAAAGCTCACTACATTGCTGTTGTAATATATTAGTGAGATTAAGCTTAAACGTTAAGAGAAATATCACAGTTTGTGATTATAGCTTTTAAGAAGCAATTGTAATACTCTTAGAATTGATTACATTAAGTTGTAAGGAACTAGAGTGATCGTGTGGATCAGAATACTCTAGGAAGTCTTAGAAGTTATCTAAGCAGGTTGTAACTAGAGTGATCGTGTGGATCAGTATACTCTAGAAAAGTCTTAGAGGGTATCTAAGCAGTTGTTCCTGGAGTGATCAGTGTGTGATCAGAAGACTCTGGAAGACTTAGTTGCTGACTAAGTGGAGAACCATTGTAATCCGTGCGATTAGTGGATTAAATCCTCAGTTGAGGTAAATCATCTCTGCGGGGGTGGACTGGAGTAGTTTAGTTAACAACGAACCAGGATAAAAATAACTGTGCAATTTATTTTTATCTGTCAAGTTTTTAAAGCTACACTTATTCAAACCCCCCCTTTCTAAGTGTTTTTCTATCCTTCAAGAACAACTCCTTGGTTTCTAGAAAGGTCAGAATCATTTGCATTAACTTCAGACATGCTAGTTAATTTTCGACCACTTCTTAGTATCATGCATAACTATTACACTAACAAATATAAAACAAACAGCAATTGACGGGTCCCACCAGGTGTGCCAATTTGTTTACCCAGAAAAATGGTAAACAAGCGCTAGTTTCCTTTTTAAAGGTTACTTTTGCGGAATCAACTAGAATATTCCAGGACTAATTGCTTTAATTTGTTTATTACGTGTATCTGGTTTGTATTAAATGCAGCAATAACTTTAAAGTAAAAGTAAACACTGAAATTAAAGGCTTTAAAGTAAATAAAAGCAATAAAAGAGCAGTAAATGTGCACTGAAAATGAGATTTAACGTAAAATGATTGCATAAATCAAACTGGTACGCATACGCACATTCCAAAGTTGCACTCGTCACTCATTATTGCACAGAGATTTGAGTTTACTTGTGTTTTGTAGAAAATGCGGACCTTAAACTGTTCCTATGGAACTTGCTTAAATAGTAAAAATAAAATAACTACTACTAACGGTCGACTGATTATCAGTCAACACGTGTCTTCGACATGCAAGATCTTCAACTGTGAGACCTCCACGCGTCATGTGAAAACTGCCAGAAAACTGCTTGCAACTGCCTCTTGACTCCTGATGCCTTCCGACCTCAGTGCTATACTTAAACAAAATGTCTAAGTTTTTTTTCTGTTTGTTCTAGTCGAACCTGCATCTTGACTAAATCTAGTCGAACCCTGGTCAATGATGGTTTGTAGATAGTCGAACGACGGCTCTGACTAAACAAAACTTTTAGTCAGATTTCTCTTTAGATTCTTCAATAATCTCACCTGTTTTAGAGATTATTTACCATTATTTAATAAGTCGAAATCCTAGGGTAACAGGTATATATATAATTATATATCATAGCTATGCTTTCTTTCTATTAAGTTTACAAAAAATATGTAGCTACAGTTCTGACAGTTTTGGAAATATATATATATATATATATATATATATATATATATATATATATATATATATATATATATATATATATATATATATATATATATATATATATATATATATATATATATATATATATATGAGGAGGGATCAAATTACACCCGAAGAGTTACACCACGAGTTACACTCGTTCAATAACCACATTTCGAATTAATATTTTTTAAATTCAACCGTTCGATTGAAACATAATATCATATAGATCATACCTATAAAGTTTGAGCTTAATCTGTAATGATTTACTATATCATCAAGATATCCAAAGATTAACGTTAAAATGAGCTTTCATATAACGTTAATTTTGATGTAATTCAATGACATAGTAAATCATTATAGATTAAGCTCAAACTTTATAGGTATGATCTATATGATATTATGTTTCAATCCAACGGTTAAATTTAAAAAATATTAATTCGAGATGTAGTTATTGAACGAGTGTAACTCGTGGTGTAACTCTTCGGGTGTAATTTGATCCCTCCTCATATATATATATATATATATATATATATATATATATATATATATATATATATATATATATATATATATATATATATATATATATATATATATATATATATATATATATATGTGAGTTGAATTCATCGATTTTGGTTGCGATTTTTGATTATGCGATCTTGATTTCCCCTATCGATTCAACAAAACGATATGAGTAGAATCCATCGATTTTGGTTGCGATTTTCGATTATGCGATTTCCCCTTTCGATTCAAAGTAAACTCTCGATTCTGACAACCTTGCTTCCAGCTATATGTATATAAGCATAAAATGCAAATATGTGCAGTCAATGAAGCGTATATACTCAATTGAGTGTTTTAGATGACTTTAGATATAATGGATAAATAAATATTATTCATTTGCATAACAACAAAATTGAGTTAGTTGATTTGAATCAATCAAATAGAGGGACTATTTTATGTTGCTAAATAAATGCGACACAATGGCCTTACCTGTAGCACTCATGTGTTAATTATGTGCTCCAATTTTAAATTCATCCATGATACTAAATCTATTGAGGTTTAGGTTAATTATGTATTTTAAAAAAATTGTGCTTTTGTAAATCATTTTTTTTCTTGCTCATGTAATTTCTAGCTTTTATCAGAAAGTATTACTGTGTTAACTTTTAAAAACAACATTGCATTTTAAACACTTCAATAAGTAAAATCTTTGTTGATGAAGAGAAGAAAATATATTTTGAAGGTTGTATTTACCGTGAAAATCGGACGAAAAAGTCAAAAAATAGACATCGGGGAAAAAAAGTCAGCGAATATTATGGTCCAGACGAATGAATAGTATCGTCCGTACGGATGAATAAAGATGTCCGTACGGTGAATAGTAATTTTGGGTTTTCAGGCTTTTTCGACTGTTTCTCGTTTTGTATGTTTCAGGCTCTTTCGGTTCGATCCATGAATCCATGTATAATTGGATTGTGATTTTGGGCTTTGTTTGTTGGATATTTACTATTATAAATATGTATCTCTTATATGCTTGCAAGTGTGACAATCTTAGAGCTTACCGCAATAAGGGAGAGCAAGGGTTTAAAGGCATAACATAGGGTTTTAGCTATTATCAAGGGAAACCTTAGAAAGGCAAGGAAAATCTTTGAGTTATCTAAGGGAATTGAGAAACACTTATTTACACCTTGGGCGCCTTCAGGGTTGTTCTTGTGATTGTGAACGTGAAGGCAAAGACTATTTTCTTGTAACTCATCTGTAATCTCTTGTAACAATTTTTTAAGTATAGTGAATTGGAGTTCGAGCTTTATAATCAATTAATTGCTTATTAAAAAAAAAGCTGCTCTCTACTCCAAAGTAGATCGTTTTATCAAACTGGGTAAACAAATCTTCGTCTTTTTCTTGCTTTATTCTGTTATATTATCTGTGTACGAACAGGGCCGGTTATCCACATGTGCAGCCTGGTCCACTGCACAGGGCCTCTACTAATATAATGACCTCTAAATAAGTTAGTCCAATTAAAAAATTAAAGAACAAATGATAACTTGTGTGCGCAGCAAATTCATTAAAATTTGATTTTCCATATAACTTGTATCCATACTAGTAGATAATAAAGGTAGCTATCAAATTCAACCAATAAGCAGCATATAAACATTTCACTTTCGCTTTTTCTATCATATTTTCTTTAAAGATTTTTATATAGTAAAGTTTATAGAATACATTTTTAATTAATTCTTATTATTAATATATTTGTATATAATAGTGAGTTGTAATAATTTTTTATGAATATCAATTTAATATTTTAATAATTTCTTTTCTAATTAATTAACTAATTCATTAATATGTTATACCTTATTCAAATTTAAATATTTAAATAAATGTTACATTTGAAAAAAAAAATTGTCCCAAAATACTTTTCACTTTACATTACCAATGCAATTTTATATTTAATCTTAACATTGGAAAAAAAATTGTCCCAAAATTTATTATTTTTTCACTTAATATTAGTGTTATTTCAAATACACCAATAATTAATCAGGATAATTTGGTAAAGTCATCATTCCCTCTCTTTCATTATTGTTTCTTAATATGTGTGATTTGGGTCATTGCGACAAATAATTTGGGACGGAGAGAGTAATGTGTTTTAAAATTTGAATATTTAAAATTTATCTATTATTTTGCATAAATATTTTAATTTAAAAATTCAAATGTATATATACATTATAATGATATTTTTCATTGTTTCTATTTTATAAGTTTATTTTTTAATTATTATTTTTTTTTTCTCTTTTATGGTTAATTTTTAATTTATAGTTTTATTTTCTTATTGTTAATTAACTCTTAATTGTATTTATCGGTTCAACTTTAACATTGTCTATCTATTTTGTTCAAATTTCAATGTTGTGAATATTTGTCCAAAAATAATACAAAATATTAGGTTTTAATTTTTCTTTTTTATTTCGTTCTTGATTATCGCTTCATAAATTATCTCTTAAGATTAGAAAGTTTAATTTTGAATATAAAAAACATAATATTACAATTTTTTTTTGAAAACCTAAAAGTTGTTAATCTTGTTGTATGAATTTTGTTATTAGGGATTTTTTTAAAATATTAGAACAGGGCCTCTGAATAGTTTGAGACGGCCCTGTGTACGAATTATTATTGCTGCAAATCATTTATTTTGGTTGCTACTATTCTTTGTCTCACAAATTGATATTGAATTTTGTCGTAATTCACAACAAGTGATGCAGTGAGCATGGAACAAATAGGATCAATAAAGAATGTATTGAATTTGATGGATTTGTGTTGATGGAGGAAGTTTTGAAGTTGCTTGAATGATTGAGAGAATGTGACTTGAGAGAGTTTAAGAAATGAAGAGGTTTAGAGTTGTTTTTTTACAAGTAGCGTCCGAAGATGTTATGGCTCGTTTTTTATCAAATAGCGTCCGAAGATGCATCTTCGTATTATATACGAAGATGTATCTCCGTAATATTTTTTTCATTGACTTAGGGCCTAATCCATATATATTAAAACAGACCCAACATCTTTTGCCACATCTTTCTAATTTTGCCACATCAAATATAATTCGATGTGGCACCTCTAAAAACTCATGTTCATTTTTCAAACAAGTTTATTTCTCTATTAGATGTCAAGGGTTCAACACCCGATAACTACAAAAGTACATTAATTTAACAACTAATTACTAATAACTTCAATCTAAACTAATTTATAAACTTAAAAAAATAGTTTATATACTTTTCTTGCAATCTTTTCATCTATTTCATCATTACTAATATATTCTTGAAAGATAGAATTAATTTTATCCTTTTACTCAATATAGATAAATTATTAAAATCAATATAATACAAATTTTGTTTAGAAAAAATAATACAATTAACTACTTACAAAATGTAGTTGATAGATGAACATATAAAGTACGACAAAAAAAATAAAGTATCAACCTTAAAAGATTTACACATCTTACTTATCATTTCTATATTTCAAACAATTTTTTTAAATTGTTCTCTTTTTTTATTCTCTTTATTTTATCATATCAATTATCTCATAGTATAAATAGAATTCATTTTTTTTAGATTGTTAAAAATACCCGACCCGAAATTCTTACTATATTAAATAAAATTAAAATAAACATATAAATTAATATTACTTAAAAAAATCGCCAATACCCCGCACATCACGCGGGTGTTCGTCTAGTTATTATAATTTCAGAAGATTCGCTAGTAACTGATAAAATACATTAAGAAATCCCTTATTTTTAACATATAGTAACATGCTTGCTAAAAAAATGGCCCGCAATAGCATTATGACAGCTTTATTTCATATTATATATGTCATGTTATTTTCTGCAATTTACTATGTAGAAGTCTCATTTTCTTTGTGTTGGAACAAAACCATGTGTTAGAACAAAATTCATTCTCCCAGCTAGTATATTCTTAAAAAAATTCTTTAATGTGAATAGTTAGTAGTATAAATTTAAGTAGCACAAACTTTGAATATGATTGGTTTACATTAAGTATTAAACCAATAATATTGAATATACATAATGCATCATTTAACTAATTTTGATTTTCAATTCAATTTTAATTATTTTGGTTTTCTCAATGTTAAACTATGTACAATGATTCGTATATTCAACACCTTTTTTTTCCACTTTTTATTCTCCACATCATCTTCTTTTTCTTCTACATAATAATTCAACACTCATTTAATTTTTTACTCACAACAATGATTTTGTTAAATAAAATTCAACACTCAATCCCACCATTTTAAACAATCACAACAACCAATAAAATTTTGCAAAGTAATATATGTGGGCCCACACTTTCTCATTCAACATGTTGAATGTTTTCAACACATATTAGTCCATATCACTTTCAATTCTTTATTCAACACCTCATTGCACTTATTCAACTATTGAATAATTTTTTCAACACCCCATTGTAAATGGTTTTATAATACTTTATTTCAAGGTTAGTTGTTCAATATATATTTTATTTCACATAAAGAATAATATTATTAACAAGAAATAATTTTAGAGAGCTTGTTTGGAGATAAAAGAACATATTGTCATCCAGATGCAGTTAAGTTGTTGAATATTTTTCCTATTGTGTTAGTTATAGCCAACACTGACAAGACAAATAAATACAGACAACCTCTATTTAAATTGTTGGCATGATATCGACTGAGTTGATATTTACTGTTGTATTTGCTTATATGGAGTCTGAGCAGATAGATAATTTTTTTGGGTGTTGGGTAAGTTGAAACAATTGTTTGTGAAGAAAGATTTGTGTCCACAAGTGATTTTGGCAGATAGATATCTTACTTTGATGAAAGCAATTGAAGTTCTGTTTCCAACGACGATTAGTTTGCTATGTCGAGGATGTGACACACAATAATACCACTCTAAATATCCAATATCTGTCTCATATGGAGTGGTGGCCAATGTTGTCGAACGGATCACATCAACGACACTATGATGGTAACCAATCCACTCAACATCAATATCATTAGCCATCATATAATCAAGAGGTGGGGTGGAACATATGTATGTATCCAAACTGACGTATACATTTGTTAGGCAAGTATGGAAAAATTGTGTCACCCCAACCTCCTGTACAAACATATCTCGTCAAATTGGCGCCATACTCTATGATCCTCGAATTGGTGTCATATGATGTCACTAGGGGTTAGCTCGTCCAAAATAGGTCTCAATTCATCCACCTTCAAGAATCTTTGCTTGTACGATCATTTCATAACTCTAGGAAGTCCAAAATTATCAATTGCTTTCCAATTTTATCCTCTTTTTCCTAGTGTTGAAAAATACTCATGAATCTAGTAGTGTTATAAAATTAATAATTTTAATAAACAAATTTAATAAAAATAAATAAAGTAAATTAAAATAAATACATGTAGTAGAGTAGGATATCCACTGAGCTACTTACAACTGAACATGGATGCATCTCCAAGATATTTGTAGATAATAACCAACGCAGTTGCTCCCCAACTGTAACCCTCACATCTATCCAAGTCCGCAAATAGTAACATATATCGTACCTCAACAACTGTAAAAGTCTCAACAACAAAAATGGTGGAACCCACCAACATTAGCATACACGCTATAGTCACACAGTCACATTTATAAGCAGCTCGATGATCTTTGAATAATAAGCACTCCTGTAGCTACGGACCTGTCCTATTGCATCACTCTGTGACACTCCTAAGTAGTCATCAACAAGTTCAGCATCAACTTCTTCAATGACAAGTTTGGGGCTCCAGAACTCGCCCCTAATGGGCAGGTGAAGTAGACAAGAGACTCATCGAGAGTAATACTCATCTCACCAAATGTCATGTAAAATAAAAATATCTCTAGATGCCATCTCTCTACAAATGCGGATACCATATTTGCGTCTATCTTTGTCAAACATGGTCTCTAAAGTGAAGATAGACCAGACCTAGACATCCAAGCCTCCATCTCTGGTGGGAGACTATGAGGAACCTTCTATGTAAGCTTCAGCCCATGTCCGGAAACCTGCAACTCTTTTTTCAGACCTATCTCCTAAAAACAAATAAAAATACACATATTATAAAATACAAAATTAAAAATTAAAAAATTATTCAATATAAAGTAAATGTCATTTACTTACTTCACCGAACCATAAATATCGAGCAATATGATGATTGTACTTTAACAGAAGAGACGTATCGTACGACCCTCTTGGAAAGCCAACTAGTTGTGGTGCGGATGTAGATGCACCAATATGCCATTCCTCTCCGATGGGGCGCCCCGTACTAAACTACGATATAGAATCCTATCGTCCCTGCCTCGTATTCACGTCACTGTCAAAATAACAAAAATACATAAAAAAAAACAACAACAAATCAGAGCACATTTTGAAAGGGTTCCGGAGTGTTAAATTTAAAAAAAAAAAACGGAACATTTTGTGAAGATGTTTCAGTGAAGTCTTCACCAAACCGAAAGAGTTGGCCAAAGTGTTCTGGTGCAAAACATAAAATTGAAAGACATTACTAATGACTTCTGATATGTAACATTGAAAACCAGAAGATTTGGTCTAAATGTTCCGATAAAAACATAAAATCGGAAGACTCCTTTAATCTGTTATGATGTGTTATTTGTAAATTGGAAGAGTTGTTGAAAGTGTTCTGATTTGCACGCAATTTTTTGTATATCGAAAAAGTTCTAAAAGAAAAGTAATTTTTTTTTTAAAATATTAACTATTTATATGAGGATATTTTGCTTAAAAAAAAAAACTAATGTGAGTTAGAGAGATAAATGATGAAGTTTGGAGTAAAATTTGAGAATTTCTTTACCCACCTCCCTATGAGGGTCACCCCCAGCGAAAACCCTATTTTACCCCGCTTCGGAAATGCATTTCCGAAATATTTTTTTTTCTAAATTTTTCCAGACTTCGGAAGTGCATTTCCGAAAAAATCCCAAAAATTAGGATTTTGACTAATTCGGAGATGCATCTCCGAAACAACAAAAAAATCTAAAAAAATCACAAGAATTAATTTTAGGATATTAATTAATTCACATATCATAAATTTGATATAATTTATGAGTAATGAATAATAATAATTATATATTTTGATATAATTTATGAGTTATGAATAATAGTTATTATATATTTCTATCCTGATTCATATTTTAAAATTTAAAATAATTTTAATTAAAAAAATTAAAATAATTTCACTTACAAAATAAGTTATAATTTTTTATTTATATATTTATAATAATTGTTATATATTTATAAAAAAAATTAAAAAAATGAGTGTTTTAATTTATATAATAATTAGGCTAAATTACAGTTTTGGTCCCCCTGTTTTAAGTTTTTCACGATTTGGGTCCCCTATTTTCTTTTTAAACAGTTTTGGTCCCCATCCCATTTTTGATGCAACTGTTCATGTACGGATGTGTACTGTTCATGTACGGACATGTACTGTTCATGCACTATTCATGGACAAAATTGAGATGGGGGACCAAAACTGTTTAAAAAGAAAATAGGGGGACCAAAATCGTGAAAAACCTAAAATAGGGGGACCAAAACTGTAATTTAGCCTAATAATTATAATAATTATTATATATTTATAAAAATTATTATATATTTATATATTTATATAATAATTATAAAAATTAAAAAAAAAGAGTGTTTTAATTTATAATAATTATTATATATTTATATATTTATATAATAATTATTATATATTTATATATTATATATTTATATATTTCACTTACAAAATTAATAATTATGATTATATATTTATATATTTCTATTCTGATTCATAATTAAAAATGAGTTATAATTTTTTATTTAGTTTAAAAAAATTAAAAAAAAATTTGTCTTAATTTTATTTAATGAATAAATTTTATATTTAATTTTATATAATTCAAAATTTACTTATGAAATTAAGATGTTTTTGATTTATATAAGTTAGTAAAATAATTTTTAACTTTAAAATTGTTTAGGAAATTTTGATTCACCTTGATTTTATTGATTCACCTTCATTTTATTGATTCACTTTCATTTTATACCTATTAATTATATTGATTCACCTTGATTTTAATTTTTTAATAATTATTGAATTCTTTCGGAAGTGTATATCCGAAACATTCCAAGACCAATTTGGTCTTGGAATATTTCGGATATGCATCTCCAAAAACACCCCCTCTCCCAAAAAGGGGTGTTTTCGGAAATGCATCTCCGAAAACTCAAAAAAGGGGGTGTTTTCAGAAATGCATCTCCGAAAACACTTTTTTTTCGTGTTTTCGGAAGTGTATTTCCGAAAACACCTTTTTTTTCAATAAAAGTACGTTTTCGGAAATGTATTTTCGAAACAAGGGGTATTTTGATAAATTCGCCAAAGGTGACTAAGAAGATTAGGAGGTGGATAAAGAAATTCTCTAAAATTATGTGTCCAAGAAAGTATTAGTCCTACAAAACTTTATACTAGAGTTCAAATACTAATCCAATCTAAGTAATTTTGCCATTTATAAATATTTTGAGTCTAATAAGTAGGAGCACGACTATTCCAAATTAATTATGTATAATTTTAACAACTGTTTTGGTTTTAAAGAAATGGTCAAATTCTATAAATATTATTTTCTTGAAATCTTAAACTAAAATTATGCCTTAGACTTCAAAAATGCATTGTGTCATCCTTGGTCATAGTCAACCTTTTAAAAACAAAGAAATTTCACAAAGTTTATTTAAATTGGGAGCTTTAATCCAAAGAATGTTGAAGACTTACAATAAGATTTAGAAATTTTGGAAGAAAAACTACTTCAACATGAAGAGATTAAAAAAAACAACTTACACAAATCAATGAACAACTTACACATCATTGAACATGTGAGATATTGGATCGAACTCTAGTATAGTCGAAGGGTAGTTTCTTGGTTCGACAGGATTAAGCATGAAGTCGAAGGTTGTTCACATGCTTGTGTCGAAGATGCTAGGGTCGTTAGCATGTTAAATTAGGTTTTAGTGTTTAAACCCTAATTTGTTAAGTTAGCTTGTTTATTAAGTTGGCTTGTGTAATGGGCCTTGTGGAAAAAGCCCATTAGTTAGTATGTTAGGTTTTATTATAAATAGCATACTAGTCTCTCATCATTGCTAAGCTCCAAATCCTAATTTAGGGTGAGAGAGGTTATTTGTTATTCTTGTAAACTTGTAATCTTGTTTTAAGATAAAGTAAAAGAATAGCAGTTATAACCAATAATTGTGTTCTCCTCTTCTTCCTTGTCCTTTATTCATCCCTTATTTTATACTTTGTTCGTGACATTGAATTCACAACAAATTGGTGCGGTGAGCGTGGAGAAGATGCCTTCAACAAAGTATGAGATTGAAAAGTTCACCGGAGTGAATGATTTCGTTCTGTGGCGCTTGAAGATGAAAGCCCTACTGGTTCAGCAGGGTTGTTTGGAAGCGTTGAAGGGAGAGGCAGCCATGAATGCAGAATTGACGGCAGCGGAGAAGACGAATATGATCGAGAAAGCACACAACGCAATTTTGTTGAGCCTTGGTGATAAGGTTCTCCGGCAGGTATCAAAGGAGACGACGGCATCAGGGTTATGGGTGAAACTTGAAAGTTTGTATATGACCAAATCGCTGGTAAATCGACTCTACCTGAAGCAAGCTTTGTATTCATTCAAGATGATTGAAGACAAAGTATTGGCTGAGCAGTTGGATATGTTCAACAAGCTGATTCTCGATCACATGCTCACTTCAAAGAAACTCTCTTGTATGGAAGGGAGTCCCTGACGTTTGAAGAAGTTCAATCAGCCTTGTACTCTAAGGACTTGAATGAACGAAATGAGCATAAACCTTCCACTGTTGGTGAAGGTTTGACCGTTAAAGGAAAACTCTTACGAAAGGATGGTAAGTTCGACAAGAAGAAAGGCAAAAGCCAGTCGAAGTCTTACAGTGGCGAAGCATCTGGCATTCGATGCTACCATTGTAAGAAGGAGGGTCACACAAGAAAGGTGTGCCCTAAACGCCTGAAATATCATGGAGGTAAGGATAATGGCAACGCTGCCATTGTTCAAGATGATTTCGAATCATCTGATGTTCTTATGGTTTCAAGCAGTGACTCTAAGAAGGAGTGGATTATGGATTCAGGTTGCACTTGGCACATGACTCCAAACAAAGACTTGTTCGAGGAATTATGTGATCAAGATGGTGGATCAGTATTGCTGGGAAACAACAAGGCTTGCAAGATTGCAGGTGTTGGATATGTGAGATTCAAGCTTCATGATGAGTCAATAAGGTTGTTGACTGAATTCAGGTATGTTCCTGATTTGAAGAGAAATCTGCTTTCTCTTGGTGAATTCGACAAGAAAGGATATGTTTTCCAATGAGAGAAAAGTATCCTAAGAGTCATGAAGGGTTCGAAGGAAGTCTTGAGAGGCGTGAAGAAACAAGGCTTGTATACCCTTGAGGCTGAAGTTGTAAGTGGTTCGACAAATGTTGCATCCACGAAACCGTTGTCGAAAACAGAAATCTGGCACATGAGATTGGGCCATGTCAGTGAAAGGGGTCTGGTCGAATTAGGGAAACAAAATCTGCTTGGTGGAGACAAAGTCGAAAAGCTGAAGTTTTGTGAACCCTGTGTACTTGGAAAATCTTGTAGAGTGAAGTTCAACAAAGACAAACAAAGAACACATGGATCCCTTGATTACATCCATGCTGATCTTTGGGGGCCTGCAAGGTGTCCATCACATTCAGGAGCAAGGTATTTTCTATCCATAGTAGATGATTATTCTAGAAAATTATGGGTATTCATCCAGAAGACTAAGGATGAAACTTTTGAGAATTTCAAAAGTTGGAAGACTCTGGTTGAAAATCAGACTGGCAGAAAGGTCAAGAGGTTGAGAACTGACAATGGCCTGGAACTTTGTAATGAGGCATTCGACAATTTTTGTGCTGCCTCTGGTATTGCAAGACATAGAACTACTGCAGGTACTCCACAGCAAAATGGTTTGGCTGAAAGGTTTAATCGAGCTATTTTGGAGAGAGTCAGATGCATGTTGACTAGTGCGGGGTTAACGAAGGTGTTCTGGGCTGAGGCTGTTTCGACAGCAACATATATGATAAACAGATGTCCTTCGACAGCGTTAGATATGAAGACACCTGAAGAAGTTTGGTCGGGACATCCACCAGATCTCGACAAACTGAGAGTATTTGGCTGCGTAGCCTATGCTCATATTAGGCAAGACAAGGTCGAACCTAGAGCTCTGAAATGCATGTTCATGGGATACCCAAAAGGAGTCAAAGCTTATAGGCTATGGTGCCTAGAGCCAGGTCACAGGAGGTGTATCACCAGTCGAGATGTAGTTTTCAATGAAGCTGAAATGGCTTTTAAGAAAACTGATGATGTTGGTCGAAGTACAGAAACATCTGACGAAGAGCTGAAACAGGTAGAGATTCCTGTTGAGGTGGAGCATGTTGATGTTGAATTGCATATCCCTGATGAAGTCGAAGAAGAAGCAGAAGTTGCTGAGAAAGTTGAGGAAACTGACGATGACTACCTATTGTCGAGAGATAGGTCGAGAAGAGTCATAAAGTCACCTCAGAGGCTTGGGTATGCAGATCTTATAGCTTATGTCTTAATCTCTGCAAGTGAGGTTCTAGACGAAGAACCTAGAGACTACAAGGAAGTTATGAGGAGTCGAAATAAGACTAAATGGCTGAAGGCCATGGATGATGAGATGAAATCTCTTCATGATAATCATACTTGGGAACTGATCAAGAAACCTGTTGGGAAAAGGTTAGTCAGCTGTAAATGGATTTTCAAAGTTAAGGAAGGAATTGAAGGAGTGACGTTGAAAAGATACAAGGCAAGGTTAGTTGCAAGGGGTTTCACTCAGAAAGAAGGTGTCGACTTCAATGATGTGTTTTCTCCTGTTGTGAAGCATAGGTCCATTCAAATGTTACTTGCCATGGTAGCACAATTCGATCTTGAACTGGAACAGATGGATGTGAAAACTGCGTTCTTGTATGGTGATCTAGATGAAACGATCCTGATGAGGCAACCTGAAGGGTATGTCGAAAAGGGGAAGGAAGATTATGTGTGCAAGTTAAAGAGATCTTTGTATGGGCTGAAACAATCTCCTCGACAGTGGAATAGGAGATTCGACAAGTTCATGGCACGCATAAGTTTCATTAGAAGTCAGTTCGACCACTGCGTTTACTTCAGATTTCGACCTGGTAATTCATTTGTTATTTTGTTGCTTTATGTGGATGATATTCTCATAGCAAGCAACAATGTTGAAGATGTGATGAGGGTGAAGGCTGAACTCAATAAGGAGTTTGATATGAAGGATCTGGGAGCTGCTTCCAGAATTCTTGGAATTGACATTCGAAGAGATAGAAAGAAGTCTAAGTTATGTTTATCTCAAGAGGCATACCTACGGAAGATTCTTGAAAAGTTTGGTATGTCGAATTCGAAGCCAGTTGTGACTCCAACAAACCCTCAATTCAAGCTGAGTATTGATCAGTGTCCCAGTACTGATGTCGAAAGAGCCTATATGAATAGCATCCCATATGCTAATATAGTTGGTTCTTTGATGTATGCTATGGTCTGTACTAGACCCGACATAGCATACGCAGTAAGTCTTGTAAGCAGGTACATGGCGAATCCTGAAAAGGCTCACTGGCAAGCATTGAAGTGGATTTTAAGGTACATAAATGAGTCTCTGAATAGAGTCCTAATTTATGGTGGAGCCTTGGGTGAAGATGGTAAAGCAGCAATTGGAGGATATGTCGACTCTGATTATGCAGGTTGTATGGATTCCAGAAAATCTATTTCTGGATATGTTTTCACTATGTTTGGCACAGTAATTAGTTGGAAAGCAACACTTCAGAAGGTTGTTGCTCTATCAACCACTGAAGCGGAGTATATTACATTAACTGAAGCTGTGAAAGAAGCATTGTGGCTTGAAGGTTTTACGAAGGAGCTGAAACTTCAAGGTCGAGGTATCACTGTTAAATGTGATAGTCAAAGTGCAATACACCTGTCGAAGAATTCAGCCTATCATGAGCGAACTAAGCACATTGATGTGAGGCTGCATTTCGTCAGAGGAGTAATCGAGCGTGGAGAAGTCCAAGTGCTGAAGGTTTTGACTGAAGATAATACTGCTGATATGATCACCAAGACATTGCCGAGTTGCAAGTTTTTCCACTGTATGCAGTTGATAAAGCTGCATGAAGAAAGCTAGTTTGTTCCCTTGATGTTGTAGAGTTAGATCCAAGGTGGAGATTTGTGAGATATTGGATCGAACTCTAGTATAGTCGAAGGGTAGTTTCTTGGTTCAACAGGATTAAGCATGAAGTCGAAGGTTGTTCACATGCTTGTGTCGAAGATGCTAGGGTCGTTAGCATGTTAAATTAGGTTTTAGTGTTTAAACCCTAATTTGTTAAGTTAGCTTGTTTATTAAGTTGGCTTGTGTAATGGGCCTTGTGGAAAAAGCTCATTAGTTAGTATGTTAGGTTTTATTATAAATAGCATACTAGTCTCTCATCATTGCGAAGCTGCAAATCCTAATTTAGGGTGAGAGAGTTTATTTGTTATTCTTGTAAACTTGTAATCTTGTTTTAAGAGAAAGTAAAAGAATAGCAGTTATAACCAATAATTGTGTTCTCCTCTTCTTCCTTGTCCTTTATTCATCCCTTATTTTATATTTTGTTCGTGGCATGGAATTCACAACAGAACAATTTACACAAACACAGCGTCAATTAGAAGTTCTTCAAAACTGTTGGTGATTTTAGTATCATCAATGCATTTTGGTAGTAATGTGATTTACTATAGGCCAATGCAATTATGCGTTAAGTTTGAAACGAGTTAGGGTAGTGCGGAGTGCACGCTCGTCGAGCCAAACGCGTAATTGAATATGAATAATAGAAACGGGCATAACGTTTCGTTTGAATAGTTGCACCCGTTCCCAACGGACATAACGATTCGTTTGAATAGTTGCACCCGTTCCAACAGACATAATTGTTTTCCGAAAAGGTGTGTCTGTTCGTTTCTATTATTGGTCCCCTATATAAGGAGTCTTTTGGTCTCGATTTGGAATACGAAATTACATACTTCCTCTCTACATTCTGATCTGTTCTCCATTGTCAGAAACAGATTGTTCTTCAAGAATTATCCCCGCAAAGATTTCGTGAACCCAGACAAGAATAGGGTCGAAATACTTTGTTCGGAAAGTGAACGAACACGATTCTTGAAGATATCCAGGATTATCACCCCTTTTTCTAACAAACGAACAAAGTATTCTTTCTGATAATCATGGCTGGAGGAGGAAGCACCGTCAAGGAGATGACTAAAATTTTCGGAAAATTGGACAAAGTTTCAAGGACAATTTACATATGGTGAACACACGAAAAATTTACATCATAAACCAGGTACATTTTTCTAACAATCTTATAGTATTCTAATAATGGTAATGAGGCTTTCGTTTTAAACTTCAAAGGTTAATCACCATCATGAATTCGGAAATACCACCTTTCCAATATATATCGGTGTTATTTTATTTGAAACAATTATTATAATTATATGTAAGTGGATATACTTACTAATGAAAATTTTGAAGTACCGTAACCCGGTGGTATGAATTTCGTTAAAGTGTCGTAATAAAGATTATTTAATTTATTTATGTGGAGTAAATTTGTTCGCATAATTATTCTGTTGGTATCTGCAGTTTTTGGTAAACATAGTAGTACAACAGTAAGCGTAACATGATATTGGTGTAACTACTTTAATTGCCATGGGAATACAATTGAAATTAAAATCTTGTGTTTACACTATGAATTTTGCTGATCATTTTCACACATATTACTGTACACTGTATTTTAGAATTATTATCAAAGTGAAATTTGTTAATCATTAAAATGGACAAATGTATTAAAGTTTATGATTTCAAAATCATAACTTTGATTTGGATGTATGTGTTCAATGAGACTTATTATTATAAGACTTATAAAGATCAACAAAAGTTGGATCATGACTTATACAGACTTTTGAATTTTGAGTCTAATGTAATTTTTAAATTCAGAGAAGTTGAATTTTGAGAATCTTATCGCGGAGGATAAGGAATTTGTTATTCACACAAATAAGGAACCTTGTGAGGAGGCTTTTCCAAGGGTTGTTGAAAACAAAAATTGAAAGTTCGTCAATGATTGTTGAAAAACAACTCGGACTTATAATAAGCAGGAAGTCTGAAAGGCTAAGGATCTAGAGCCGAACAAAATAGATTCTCGACTTATTTTTCTTTCCTAATTAAAGGAAATAGTGAGAATTTTGTTCGTAAGATTTCGATTATTCTTCAAGTGAAAGATGATCCTTAGAATTACAATGAAAAAGTAACTTCAAGGGACTTTTCTTGGAATAATGTTATCCAAGACGAAATGGATTCAATAATGTCAAACCATATTTCAGAACTTGTCGATCTACTTAAAAGATCAAGATCCATTGGATGCAAATGGATGTTTAGAAGAAAGTGTCATAGTGATGGTACATTAAACATCTACAAGGATTGATTAGTAACCAAATGCTTCAGACAAAAAGAAGGTATTGATTATTTCGATACCTATGCTCCAGTTGCCCGTATCACTACTATTAGATTGTTGATTGCCTTGGCGGTTATTCATAATCTAGTGATTCATCAAATGGATGTCAAAACAGCATTTCTGAATGGTGATTTGGAAGAAGAATTGTATATGAAGCAACCTGAAGGTTTTGTAATGCCTGGTAATGAGCATAAAGTGTGTAAGCTAGTTAAGTCGTTGTATGGGCTGAAACAAGCTCCGAAGCAGTGGCATCAAAAATTTGATGAGGTTGTTTTGTCTAATGGTTACATTCTAAACCAAGCTGACAAATGTGTATATAGCAAATTCGATACATCCGGTAAAGGAGTTTTCATTTGTCTATATGTTGATGACATGTTGATCTTTGGCACCGACCAAAATCAAGTTGATAAAACAAATAATTTCTTGTCATCAAAGTTCTCCATGAAGGATATGGGAGAAGCAGACGTTATTCTTGGTATTAAGATTAAACGGGAGAATAAGGGAATTGTAATTACGCAATCTCATTACATTGAGAAAATACTCAAGAAGTTCAATTATGAAAATTGTTCTCCAGTAAGTACTCCCATGGATCCGGGAGAAAAGCTTATGCCAAATACAGGTAAACCTGTGGATCAACTCGAATACTCAAGAGCTATAGGCTCTTTGATGTATGCTATGATTAGCACTAGACCGGATATTGCTTATGCGGTTGGAAAGTTGAGCAGATTTACTAGTAATCCTAGTAGACATCATTGGCATGCAATAACTAGGGTATTCAAGTACTTGAAGGGTACTATGAATTATGGATTGTCATATATGGGATTTCCTTCGGTGTTAGAGGGTTATTCGGATGCTAGTTGGATAAATAATGTTGAAGATTCATCCTCTACAAGTGGATGGGTGTTTTTGCTTGGGGGAGGTGCCATCTCATGGGCTTCCAAGAAGCAAACATGTATAACTAGTTCCACAATGGAATCTGAGTTTGTAGCATTAGTTGCTGCTGGTAAAGAAGCAGAATGGCTAAGGAACTTGGTATATGAGATTCCGATATGGCCTAAACCGATATCACCAATTTCTATCCGTTGTGATAGCAGTGTCACACTGGCTAAAGCATATAGTCAAATATACAATGGAAGTCTAGACATTTGGGTATTAGACATAGTATGATTAGGGAATTAATCATGAATGGGGTGATATCTATTGAGTTTGTTCGGTCGCAACATAACTTAGCTGGCCACTTGACGAAGGGGCTAGCAAGAGACTTAGTGAAGAAGTCGGTAATTGGGATGGTATTAAAGTCCATTTAAATCTATTAGTTATGGTATACCCAATTCCCTTCTAATAAAACGTTAGAAGCAGAATTCAATGTGGAAAGATCATAGTTAAAGATTGGAGCAATTGTGTTTATATTCCCAAGGTATGTGCTCAGACCTGCAAGTGATGGCTAGGTTGAAGTATATCTTCTTAATGGTTCTTTTGAAAAATTGCAAATGCATGTGCAAGATTAAAAGGATCACCTATGTGAGCATGAAGTTTTGCCGCTTCAAGAAGCTTGGACTTGGCTTCTTATATGCTTATTAATGGATAAGGACACATGGCTTGTAAAGTGTCAAGTATGAATAGTAGAGTATTGTAAGAAACATATGTGTACTATATCTTTAGATATTCAAATGGATTGACGGGTTCAATCATTATGACACCCCGATTTTCGAATATTTGGAATGTGTATTTGTACTAAGATGAAAATTCAATCGTAAGACATTTTCTTCTATGCATTTGTTTGATCGTTATACCTGTAAAGTAAATCAAGGATTATACTAAAATGGGGGGAGTTTGTTGGTGATTTTAGTATCATCAATGCATTTTGGTAGTAATGTGATTTACTATAGGCCAATGCAATTATGCGTTAAGTTTGAAACGAGTTAGGGTAGTGCGGAGTGTACGCTCGTCGAGCCAAACGCGTAATTGAATATGAATAATAGAAACAGGCATAACGTTTCGTTTGAATAGTTGCACCCGTTCCCAACGGACATAACGATTCGTTTGAATAGTTGCACCCGTTCCAACAGACATAACTGTTTTCCGAAAAGGTGTGTCTGTTCGTTTCTATTATTGGTCTCCTATATAAGGAGTCTTTTGGTCTCGATTTGGAATACGAAATTACATACTTCCTCTCTACATTCTGATCTGTTCTCCATTGTCAGAAACAGATTGTTCTTCAAGAATTATCCCCGCAAAGATTTCGTGAACCCAGACAAGAATATGGTCGAAATACTTTGTTCGAAAAGTGAACGAACACGATTCTTGAAGATATCCAGGATTATCACCCCTTTTCTAACAAAAACTTAATAAAAGCATAAATTTGGTGATGATCAGTTATCTTTTTCAATAACAATGCTTTTCCAAAATAATTTTAGAAGTATTTGCGAAATACCGCACCTTTTCACCAGTAGTATATTACTTTTTGGTGTTAATGAATAGAAGTATGATACTTGTTTTTAATGTTAAGAACTAGAACTAGGATACTTGTTTTTAGTAATTAAGTAGTGAATGTACGTACAAACAATCTTAAACAGTTCAACTGATTTCACAACAATAACAAAATTATTTTTAGTTTTGAACTTTACAAAGGAATGGCAATGAAATGTCTAATCCTTTGAGTCTGTGGTGAGCACAGTGCTATTGTACTAACAAGGAATAAGCATTTTACGTACTTTTTTTTTATATCAGTCATGATAATTATGTAAACAGTCAACGAAATTAATGGTTGCCGCTGCAAGTGTGCACGTGAGATAAACATTGTGTCCCAATGAAGAAACAGTGTTGAACTTGTTTACGTCTTTTCAATCTTTGATCACTTTTTTCCATTATTATAGTTAGTGCTTTCGTCTAGTCCGCATCATCGCTACTGATAGATCACTCTTCACCACACTATCCCTTATCTCTCTCGCGCTTTCTTATGCATTACTGTTTTCAAAAACTGTTGACTCTATAACTTTGTGAAATGTTCTATGTTTGCATGTGAATGAAAAGGAGGTAGGGAGAGGTCTAGGGCTAAGGCTAGGGCTAGGAGTGGACCAATGCTACTGCTTGTAGTACAGTAAGGACCATCGTCTCACTCTTAATTCATCATGATCGTGAGTGATGTCCTTGAAATTTGACCCCAAAAATGGACTCCTCGTCAAACGATTGATACTCAATGTTTGGTAACCATTTCGAGGTCGAGGTACACCTAAAGACATTGTTATTCGACACCATCTGCATGACATAGAGCATATTAAGTGCATGGTTAGATTTGCGGCAGAAACTACATTTTAGAGTTCTAATAAAATTAGAAATTTGATTTGTTCCGGTCGACCTCAATGAGGGGTTACAATTGTTTGTTGTAGGTGTAAGAACTGTCGATTTTCAAATAATTGAGACTATTTTGACCAAGGCTAAGGGATACGGTATAAACATTGAGTTTGTATAGACGACATTAATGTTCCGGTTGATGATAAGTCCGCAACATTGAAATTACGAGATATTATCTATTTTAGATGTGAACATTTTCATGATTTTGCTATTTAAAAAAGACATCTAGTTGGATGAAAGAATATGACTATTTTTATATGAACTACCTTTAATCTAATTATGACTATTTAGTTGGTCCAAAATAAGTAAATTTTTCTTGTTTAATGTGATTTCAAACATTTACTATTTCTTGTGAAAGACTTTAGATAGTGTGTTACCTATAGTTATGTATTAGAATGTAATTATTGAATTTGAGGTATATCGCTGGAAAGTTGTTCAATAAACTAATTTTTTTTTTAATTTTGCCATTAAAAAAAAAACATCTCGTTAGATGGAAGAATGTGACTTTTTTTATATTAACTACCTCTTAATCTAATTGATTCTAAAGCAATACAAAACAAGACTATGACTATTTTAATCGGTCCAAAATAAGTTTTTTTTTTTTTTTGTTTAATGTGATTTCAAACATTTACTATTTCTTGTGAAAGACTTTAGATAAGAGAATTTCTTCACCCACCTCCTAACCTTCTTGCCCATCACTGGTGAATTTACAACATTACCCCTTGTTTCGGAAGTTCATTTCCGAAACGGTTCTTTTTTTTGAAAAAAAGGTGTTTTCGGAAATGAACTTCCGAAAACGTGTTTTTTTTAATATAAAATATTGATTTCGGAGATGCATCTCCGAAATAAAGTTACATTTTCAGAAAATGTGGTGTTTCGGAAGTTCAACTCCGAACTCACCCCCCATGATGGAATTCGGAAATGAACCTCCGAATTTATGTCTGGACAGAAGAAAAATGAAAAACAACAACGATTCGCTTTATTTAATCGGGTGAAGATTACAACGATAATATTACTGAAAATTAAAGTTACATATTGTTAAACACGGGTAGGTGGGGATGAGTCAACATTTTGATAACGTCGTCCGCCGATCTTTGAAGTTTGGCGTCCAACTCGATCGGGCCTTTCGAAGAAAATCGGTCGAACGTTGTCCACATAACCGCTAAATGTTCGTCGTTCTTGATCTCAAAAGGTGTGATCATCAACCCTCCCTCGTCGTTAAGCGATGGCGAGCGGTACTCGAGCTGACAGTTTGAAGAAACTACCTACGACATCAGAAAATAATGATATACTTCTGGCCGATAAGGAAGATGTTTTTATTCCAGATAACCTTCATATGAAGAAGCTTTTTTAGAGCGAGAAAGTTTTTGTATGGTATCCTAAGCATAACATGACACCATTGTTCAAGAGTAAACTATCTGATATTTACAGAAAAGTTGGTGCTAAAAATATCTCTGAGTCACTATCCAAAGAAGAATCATCTGTTGTGAATGATGATGTTGAACTCGAGCATGTTGATCCAAATAATATTCTCAACTTAAGGGGGTTGGTTAAGCTTATTCTTGGTTTTCTTGCATGTTGTAGCCTGAAAATGGAACAAAGTAAGAGACATGAAGCTGTTCAAAGTCTTGTCAACTTGAGTTTCCGCGAGACAAAGGAGCCAATCAATGTAAGCTATAGTTTATCATTATCATCAGGGGACGTCATTACAAAAAAATCAAACAAAGGGGTGCGCTGGGAAAGTCAAAGTTCTATGTTTATAATCCAGAAGATGGATAGTGTTCGCGGCGATGAAATCCAAGAATCTACATATTGATTTTAAAAGCGAAGAAATTGATTTTCTAATGGAATCCAAGAATCTACATATTGAGCATGAAGATGAGATGTTCCTCAACTCTGCCTTCTCTTCTGGCTAACTCTATTGCCGCTGCTTACTGGTTTTTCTGTTCGAATATGCTTTTCGGAAGTTCATCTCCGAAGACACCCCCCATGAGATGTTTTCGGAGATGCACTTCCGAATTATGGAAATTTTTTTTAAAAAAAAACGC
The DNA here is from genome assembly GCF_029867415.1 of Vicia villosa. Taxonomy (NCBI): domain Eukaryota; kingdom Viridiplantae; phylum Streptophyta; class Magnoliopsida; order Fabales; family Fabaceae; genus Vicia; species Vicia villosa. The sequence continues at coordinate 128,238,325 of NC_081181.1, read as the reverse complement.
TTCGGAAGTTCATTTCCGAAGCAGGGGTATTTTGGGATAATGTGTTACTCTATAGCTATGCATTAGAATGTAATTATTGAATTCGAGGTATACTGGTGGAGTAAACTACCATTTTCTTTTAAATTATTCCCTAAAATATCATATTTTTCTCACATATTACTAAACTATCATATTTTAAATAAAAAAAATTGGTTAGGTAAGGTCCGTCCAATGTTTTGGTGGAATTTTTTTTTTAATTATTTATTTAGCACCCGTAGATTTTTTTGTAGAATTTTATGCAAAAATGTATTTTTATGGAGTTATCTGCGAATTTCGCAAAAATATAATTTTTTGAATACTACTTTATTAAAATCGATAGGTAAGTTTGTAGAAAATTTCGTAAAAAAACATTTTTGTAGGAAAATTCGCAGGTATAATATATAATAAAAAAAATATAAAACAAATGAGTCAGTCCATTCAATTGGCTGATGTATTTTATAATACTGTTTTTTATTTTAAAAAAATGGTATTTTTGTATTTGTGGGAAAAGAAAAGATAGTTTAATATTTAAGTTGAAAAAAAATGGTATATTTGTGAAAAATTCACGAATTGGAATTTAATTCATTTTTTGTTTATCAAAGAGATTTGTTAATGTTGAGAAAATAAGTACAAATAATTTTTATACAATAAGACTTTGATGTGTGACACAAATAACAATGATAATCACACAAATGACATCAACAATAAAATATTAATATGCGATAACACAAGAAAATTATTTATCTAATTCAATCAAATTAATATATGTTTGAAGGAGAGAACACTTTTCTGATTCACTGCACTTCAAAAGTTGTTATAAGATATTACAATCTAAGTTACAAGAAAAAAGAAAATGGTCTTTGGAGTTTCCAAGAACAAAACTTATTTTCTTCCTAGGTGTTTCTCGATCTCTCTAATTCTCAATATAAGAATCTCACAAATTCTAGGTATTTAAAGTATTTTTCAAATCCCTTTGATAATCTAAAAAAACTGCAAAACCCCCAAAATATAATCTTAAGAATTTCTACTATTTGTTTCTCACTAGGATTTCTACCTTATATACTTTATGCAAATGGAACCAAAATATGGTCCATTAACAAACGCATCTGTGAAGAAGTCTGAAAATATGTCAATATCGAAATATGTTTTTTTCCTTCTCTTTGCCCACTCGAGATTTTAAGACATATTACAATATTTCTCCACCTTAACTTTAACCTTACGGTGTGTAAAAAAAAAACTTTAACCTTATGATGATGTTAATTTAACCACCAACCAGATCTCTCTCCAAAATTTGAATCACTCTTCAACAATTTTTATCAAATTCAAGCAATGCTTAAACTTTAGTCTTGGCAACGAAACAGTGAACATATTTGTTGGATTCTCATATGAAGACACTTTCTAAACCTGATTATCCTTTGCGAATCTATCATATCCCTTTTAAAGTGCAAAGGAATGTCAGTTTTTTGTCATCTCATGATAAACTTGATGATTGACCAAGTGAATGGCACTATGATTATAACAATTTATCTTCACACATTCTTGAGTAATCCATAACTCTGCAATAATATCTTTTAGCCACATGACTTCTTTGATCCCTTCAACAATGGAGATATATTTCGCTTGAGTGGTAGATAAGGCTAGACCTAGGAGTGGCCCAATGATACTAGTAGTACAATAATGGCACAATAAGGACTATCGCCCCACTTTTAATTTATCATGATCATGAGTGATTTTCTTGAAATTTGACCCCTAAATAAACTCCTCATCAAATTAATGATACTCAATGTTTGGTAAGCATTTCGAGGTCGAGGTATATACATAAACACATTGTTATTTGACACCATATGCATGTCATAAATATCATATTAAGTGCATGCATGGTTAGGTTTGCGGTAAAACCCATAGTTTAGAGTTCTAAATGTGTTCTGATTGACTTCAACATGAGATTACGATTATGAGATATTGTTTGTTTTGAGTGTGAGAATTCTCAAGACTTTGCTCTTTAAAAAAGATGTTTCGTTGAATTGAAAAGTGTGTTATATTTCAACTATCCTTAGTCACGACTTCTAAGTAATATAAGACTATTTTGTCTGATCTAAAATAATATGTAATTTATGTTGTTTAAAGTGATTTAAAACATTTGGCTTAAATACAATTTTAGCCCCCCAAATTTCTCAATTGCTTGATTTTGATCCTCCATGTTTCAATTGTTTGATTTTGCCCCCTTTTGCATTTGATTGTCCTCTAATGACATGTAGACTATATTTTTCTTTTTTTGTTGTTTTTTCTCTTTCTTTTCTTTTTTTAAATTTTTTTCTCTACAATTTTATTTTTCTTTTCTTTTTAATAGTTAAACTTTGAATGTAATATTTAAAAAATCTTAAATATTTCATTCAACTTAGAATATACGGACAAATATGTAATATCCCTTATAAAAAATTGAAATTTTATAACTAATAGGATTTCTAGACTTTGAAACTTTATGCTTAACTATCAGAGAGTTATTGACCAAAGAGTTTGTTATTTTAATTAGGCAGTGGTTTATTTTATTTTAATTAGGCAGTGGCATCTCATCTCTTTTAGAAAAGATGTAATTGAGATCATAGGATACCTGTTTCCATAATTCAATAATTCAACTGAATTGATAATTTTCATAAAGATGGCTTCCTAAATTCATGTAACATAACAACTCATCAATTATCTCTTTAAAATATTCATCTTCACCCAAATTATATCCAAATTATTTTTTTTTGTTGACAAAAACAAACTTAACGACTTTCATTCATCAAACAAAGTTCAATACAAGGAGGTATCATATTAAGGAAATTACGCCTAGACCAAGAATTGGCCGCCTTAGCTAACAAATGGGCAACCGAATTCGCTTGGCGCTTAATGAACTTTACCTCAAAGTTCGGAAATAAATGTAACAAATGCTGAATAGACTTAATGATAAAACTAAATTCAGAAGAGCCGACATATTTGTCTTTAAGAGAATTGACGACCGTTTGGCTATCACTTTCAAAGATAACATGCGAAAAGTGGGATGAGATGGCATGATGAATTGCTTCCTTCAACGCCATGGCCTCAGCTTCCAGGACAGAAAAAAGACCTGCATCCCAAGAAACACCTGCTCTGATGAATCTCCCAAGATGATCTCTAAAGCACCACCCTCTGTTAGTAGTACCACAAACAGAGGAACAGTATTATTCTTTTTTGAAAAACTGAAAAATTAACTATCCTACAGTTTTTTTTGTTTTGCTTGATTGATCAATGGAAAAAGAAAACTTAGCTTAGAATTTAATATCAATGAGAGTTGGGAGAGGAACAGTATACTTAAATTAAAATATTTAAAAGCCATAATTTGATATTTATTTTTCTCTATAGTTTTGATTGAAACGGTTTCCTTGAAAAGGAAAAGAAGATGAAAGAGAAAAAAATTTGTGTGTGGAGAGTACACCATAAAATATGAAATTATTTAAGATTTAAGGGCTCATAGTCATGGTTCATGGTGAACCATTTAAATGGTGGTTCACCCTAGATGCCACCTCAAAGTTTAACTATTAAAAAGAGAAGAAAAATAAATTTGCAAAGAAGAAAATTAAAGAAAAAAGAAAAGAAAAGAGTAAAAGCTAACAAAAAGAAAAGAAAAATTTAGTCTACATGTCATTAGGAGACTATCAATTACAAAATGGGACAAATTTAAGGGGGCAAATCAATCAATTGAAACTTGGGGGCCAAAATCAAGGAATTTCAAAACTTGCGGGACCAAAATCAAACAATTGAAACATGAAGGACCAAAATCAATCAATTGATAAATTTAAGGGCCAAAACTACATTTAAGCTTAAACGTTTATTAATTATTGAGAAAGACTTAAGAGAGTATGTTACTCTATCTATAATTATGCACAATATATATTGTAGTATTTAGCAGAATTTATTTTAAATTTTTGATAAGTTAATCAACTATCAACTATATATTCATTAGTAGAATATACTAGCAAATGTTCTAAATTGCCCTTATGTGTTAATGATATTTACACTACATTAAGGACTATTTGATAATTATTTAATAAATCAATCATTTCTATTATATATTAATTCAAACATGACATTACATTAACTTGTTTTTTAACTTAACTTTCTTACTCTTCCTTCTCTTTTCTTTTCTTAATTCAAATTTTAAATTTCTCACACATTTATTTTTCCCACACTTTGTCACTTTCATTTTAATTTTTTCTTTCTCCATTTTATCTTTCTCTTTTTATTTTTCTAAGCATAAATAAAAAAAATGAAGTTTGAACCCTTTTTTAATGGAATGAAAAGGAACACGGAAAAAATTGACTTTTCGAAACACAAAATTATGTCTCAACAGAAAAAGACAATTATTTTACCGTTATCAAAAACTAATTCATAGTTATTAAAAAGTTATTCAAAGTTATCAAATTGGATAATACTCAATAGTCGTGCAAATAATTAACTTTTTATCTCAAGAGTCACTATCAGCACAATACATATTTTATTTTTAATTAACAGTTATCTTTATTTGAGAGACAAAATCGTCATTTTTAAATGTAAAAAAAAAAACTCTTTTTGGTCCTTTAAGTATACCCCAAGGTACATTCTGGTCCCTTATCTTTAAAAAGTGTCAAAATGGTCCTTTAATTGTTCAAAAAGGTCCACGTTAGTCATTTCCGTCCATTTTTTTTCAAACGACGTCAACTTTTGCTTGGTTGGCATCTGAGGTGGCACAGGTTTGTACACGTGGCATCTGTTTGTCATCAAAGGTAATCAAAATTTCCAAAAACATTTCAAAATTTTACCATTTAGTAGGATTCAAACCATGCACATGTTGGTTGTAACACAACATATTTACCACTACACCTCTTCAACTTTTATAATTTTATTTACAAATGAGACATATATTTACTGTTAATCTTTGTCTTCTTAATTTATATTTCTGACTGGAAAAATATACTTTCCTCAACCTAGGTTTTTAAATCTGGGTTTCAAAATCATAAACCCCAAAGCCCCAAATTGTTAAATCTGGGTTACATATAAGGCTAAGCCCCAAAATTCACCAATATAAGGCTAAGCCCCAAATTGTTAAACCTAAAGTACCCTAAATGATTTCTCTCTAAATTACTCATCTCAAAACTACATCTCAATAATTATATTAATACTCACAAAATATCAGAAATTATCACAACAAAGCAAAAATATATTATTACTCGGTAACTTAAATTATTCATCAGCTCAGAAAAACACCCGAAACACATCAACATAGTAATAATTATTTATATTTGCTTACAACTCGTCAAAAAGGTGACAATCTTTGTCTTTAACTCAACAGTGTTCTCTAGACGAACTCTAAATAATTCTATTACAATCTCCACAACTCTAAATGACTCTAAAGTACTCCAAAGTACTATAAAGTACTCACTTGACAACTTTTGCATGATTGATAATAACTCAAATTGAACTTTATTGGCTGAAGACCTGACTCAAGTGATAATATAACTTTAAACAATTTTAAAGAGTCAAATACCTTCAATTTTAATTCTAAAGCTCATCATATTTAACTCTAAACAACTCGAAAACAACTATAAGAACTCTAAACATGTCAGAGTTACTCAAAACAAATACAAAAAATATGACTCTTAATAATTCAAAAACTATTTTGACAACTCTATTGACAACTCTTGCATGATTGAAAAATAACTTAATTTATCCATATAACTCAAAAATATTTCGGACTCAACTCTAATTATACCAAACCCAACTCTCTTAATCAAAATAATCTCTAAAATATAACATATTCAACTCAATAACTCATCAAGACAGTGCAAAAATCACGTTTCCTACTAATCACACATCATATTTGAATAGTTATTTAAAATATCAAATAGAATTGGAATCAAGCAAATGAATATATTATGAAAAGTTCATAGAGTCTAGTTTAAGACTATAATTTTTTATTTTGGGACTTAATATCCCAATCGGTTCAATTTAATCATACAACGAGAACGGGTATTCGCATCGGGAAAAATGTTTCATCTTACCTCAAAATAGCATAAAAGAATATAGACTTATGATAAAATTATGAATCTCTTAAGTATAAACTATTGTTGAATCCCCTTTCTAGCTAAACTAAAAGCACCTCAAACGGACATACGGAACTCAAGTTACGCTTGAAACAAGACGACCAACGCATGACTGAAATTGACTATACTTCTGATATAAAAACCAGAGAATTTCTTCTGTTGTAGCGCTCCTAAACTCAATTTTTCCACTTCAAAAGAAAGTCTGTCGCGTTAGATTTCTAACGCAAGTGACATCACGTCAAATGGACTCACATAACTCAAGTTATGCTTGAAACAAGTCTATCAATCTATTTTATTCGTACCTGCAATTTTTCCGAGTTTCTCTGATATTTCTCCTTTTTGGAATTTTTTTCGACTTTGCAATTTTTGGGATTTTGTCGTCTTAGGATAACCCTCCATTCGATCGATCGCTCTATGTTACGATGAAATTTGGGACTTTGGGGTTTTGGTGATTAAAACTCAATACTACATTGATCGATAAAGAAATTTATAAAGTAGTTCATATAATCCAAATTCCAACAAACCCCAAAAATATAGATTAAAGCTTCAACCAATTATACTATAATTCAATTATTAGCGAGTTGACCCAAAAGGGCCAAATCACATATCCTTAGATAACAACATATTAACAAATATTAAAAAGGGATTCAAGAAAACAACTATACAATACAACAATAATCAAGAATCAGATCAAAATGGTTTTGGGATAAATCCTTTTGACCCCAATCATTCAATCAAAATAAGAATAAAAACACAAAATATAAAAACAGATTGGAGAAGAAGAAGATATGAGGGTTAAGATCTCTCATTATCCGATTGCCTAAACACCCAACATGTAAAGTGTTCCCCGCCCCCTTACCTCACAATTAACGATCGAAGAAAATCTTTGGAATCTACAACTATTTTCCTTCATAAGCTCTGCCTCCTTGCCTCTTTTCCCAACTTTCCTCAATTTCACAATCCGACAAGTCTAACTCTCACTTTATCTATTTATTTACCATAATTCTCCTTAACACCCCTCCATTCTCCTAACACCCTCACTAACTCTATTTTTCTAAAATTTTAACTATCTATTATTTAACTAAATAATAATTCTATTAAATAACTATTTTATTTTAATTCACTAATTTTCTAATTACATTAAAATAATAGAAATATCTATTTATTCTAATAAACTTAAAGTTTAAATATACGTTACTCGCTGTAATCTTAGCGAGATTCGGGTTATCCATTGTATAAAAAATTGATTTTCCTTTTATAATGTTAAGATTTTCAATTGACCAAATGGCATGAAATGCTGATGTGGCATGTCCACGTGGCTTTTTTTAATATTATTTTATAAAATCTACGTGAATATTTTTAAAGTTTTTTTAATTTGTTTTAATTAATTTTTTTGTACAATTAATATAAGAAATAACATTAAATACGGCATATACTAAAAAATTACGAGAATATTTATTTTTCCACATATATAGGTTCTCTTTAAATTTTGGCGAAAAGTAAAAAATGTTTCTAGTTTTCGGAGATGCATCTCTAGACACACCGTTTTTCCGCAAAGTAAGCGCAATTGGGTGATTTTGCTTAAATTTAAATCGGAGATGCATCTCTTTGTGTGTTTTAGAGTGTTTCTACAGATACATCTCCGAAATAACCATTTATTTTTAAATTCAGGGGATTTTTCGGAGATGCATCTTCAAGTGTGTTTAATTTATATAAAACGCGTGCGAACATACCCTCTTCTCCTTCTTCATGACAACATCATCCGCATACACCTTGATGACATACTGGCGGATTACGAGAGTCATCTGATACTAAAGGAGTGTTGGAGGATGTCTGCCACAAGTTAGTGGTCTTTTGTGGACGATTACATGACTTGGTTCTATAGTCATGACACCAGACACTCTTGGACGTACACCTAGGCCAGCTCATGAGGAGATTTTGGAGAATGAGCATGCTAGGAATGACCATGCATTGATGTATTGCGGATATGTCAAAATAGTATGCGGCTTAGGTATGAGGGCATAAAGTTTGGGTTGTTTGAGAGAGGTGGTGATGATGCGGTTGCCCTCGCACGTCACGTGTCATTCTTACTGAGTCACAAAATTTATTAGGTTACCGGAAGAAGGGGAGGAGACAAGGGGTTAGGATTAAGCATACACAATAGGTTATGCGTTTTTTTTTTTTTTGGTATTTTGGAATGTTTATTAATGTTTGAATCAAATTATGACACTATTAGTCGGATTAAAATGACTTTGGTATCAAAAACTACAAACTTAGGACAATGTTTCTGCCCAAGATGCATGCTGAAAAATTTTCGTAGATGCATATCCAAAATAATGTTGTTTAAATAGCTTAAAATGTACTTAGTGAAGTTTTCAAAGATGCATCTTCGAATACATCATAGTATCTGAAATACACATGCTTAAATAGCTAAAAATGTACTCAATGGTATTTTCAAAACTACATCTCCAAATGCACATCATAAATTTTTTTCAGATGCATCTCTTATAGAAATAGCTTAAGATAGGGTGCCTTCTTGATTTACGATAGAAGTAGCTTACGATAGGGTGCCTTCTTGATTTACGATAGAAGTAGCTTATATAACATCTAAAAAATTATTTTATAAGCCTTTTCTACACACTTACATAAGTATCTATGCCACAAGATAATCTGAAATACGCTGATCCAAATGTTTTCAAATCTTTTCCCATCATGCAGCTGAGAATATGACATATGAACAGTAGGCCAATCAGAGAATTATAAGCTGCTCAATAAGAAAGTTTATTGAATGATAACATTAGATTCCTAAGAATTTTGGTAACAAATTGATATGATTTTTCAAAGGCCACATTAAATATTCCATGTGCTCCATCAAAGCCCAGTTATATGTTTACAGACAAAAATCACAGCAATCCTCCCCTAGGCTATTTGGTTTTAATGTTACATTGCAGGTACAGTGTATAGTTTGATGCAGACTCGAACCATTTTTGCGGGTAAATGCATAATCTCACTTCTTGCGTAGTAGCATCCTTTTTCCCATAAACTGCGACTTAGTCATCAACGCAAGGGGATAAAGCAATTTCCGATGATTATATCCAAAACTTGCGACTGCAAACTGTTTATGCAGCAAGGTTTTACTTTTACATGCTGCAGGCAACAGCTTCTTTTTCCAGATTATTGTAAAATGAACTCAATTTAGTAATAGCAAGTGCATCGCCAAAGAGCGATGCCCTTGAAGATCTTGTTATCCGGACTTCAACATAATCGCCAACCACAGGATTTCTCTTTGTATTAACATCTTCCCTGTCTGAGATTGGCAGATTGACAAATAATACCCGATGGCCCTTGTCACTCTTACCTATAAGTTCAGTATCTGGAGCTCTTTTGTTCGGTCCTTCAACTAACACAAGCTGTGTAGTTCCAACCTGCTCGTCGTAACACTTTCCTGTGCTCTCACGGAAAGTCTCAATAAGTTCAGTTAGCCTCCTCTGCTTAGTTTCCTCGGGAACATCATTGACATAGTTTCTGTGGGCATGAGTTTTCTCTCTCATACTATAAGCAAACATGTATGCCATATCATAACCAACTTCTTTTACAAGACTCAATGTGTCAGAATGATCCTCCTCTGTTTCTCCACAAAAACCTGGTGGAATTGCAATTTGCAAATATTATAAGACTGCAATCAAAAGCTAACTGCTTATACAGTAAAATACTGTGGGAAATAAACAACAAGGATTGAAGATACAACTAAATTTACCAATGATCTGATATACTTTCAGTACTTCTAACAAAAATAAGCATACTGGTTCACATGCCATTGGTATAATGTTAGACTTCTCATTAGTATGGTAATTATTATAGTAATATATTGCATGCCGCAGTTATTTTATGAATTAGGCAGCAGTTACGCAATTAGACAGTTACCGAATGAAAACTGAAGGAAAAATCAGAAGGCAATTAATTGGGACTGAATACTGATCTGGAGAGACCAAGATTCTTGAATTTCTTGGGTAGGAATCCTTTATTCTTATTTATGCCAAAAAACTGTAAATATTGGATAGGAATCCTGTAAGTAAATTGTAAAACAAATTCCTCGGTTTTGAGAATTATTTTTCAGAGGGTACAGTAATAAATTATGTGTTTATTCATTTATTTTCTGAACCATAGATACCAGTTTCTATCATATATTATTATCAGTATGCTACTCCTGAACAATACTAAGTTGAGATTTGCGAATAAAGTTTTATTAATCCCTTCCCAAACCCCTCTTTAAACCACAAAGGGACCTTTGTGATTATGTTGTGGAAAATTATTGAAACAGATGTTCGCAAATTCAGGATTGCAAAATCTACACCTGAAGATGCAAGCGAAATAGTCATTGAAAAGTGTAAACGGCCAAGATTTTTGCTACTAGGGAGAGTTGACTATATGGGTCAGTCAAAATCATAATAGATTTTTGCTACTAGGCCCAAAGATAGACAACTTACCTCTAAACTTCTTAAAATTTGGGTTGGGCCTAACACAACCTTACAAAAACGACTTGTAAGATGTGGACAGCTCCCACTTACAAACATATTTTCAGATTTCATCACCTCCAATGTGAGTCTTTACACACAGCCCCCCCGCCTCATGCTGAGGGCTGAACATTTGGAGAATAAATTTTCAGGCCACCCCCCTAACCAACAATGAAAAAGCATAACTTTTTCTTAAAGATAGGGGTTTTTGCGGACACAAATGAGTGAGACAGGGGTTTTTTCAGTGAGGAGGAAAATTTTGATTCCTCAAGATAACAAATGTACCTCTTCTCTAGCACACCCAATTGTCTTTCTTGAAGATTTGTTTTGAAATTCACAATGATCAATGTAAAAAAATCTCGGTGCATTATAAATCTTTGGAAAGTCTTTGTATGGAAACAAGGCTAGTGGAGAGAGGACGTACTCTAACACAAATGAGTGAGAAATGGGGGTTATCTGTGAGGTGGTCACAGGTTGGCAGATAAAGTACGAACTCTAACACGTGATTGAGAAATCACTGTGCATAACAAGTCCTTTGCAAGTTTTTCTAAAAAAACAAGGCCAATGGAGAAATTTGGGATATGAAGGACATTTGTTAAGGTCATGGAAGGATTAATTTAAATATCTCCAAATCCAACACAGTTAGGAGAGTTCCATATGTAATAACTATTTTCTTTTTGTTCAGACAAGGAGCCAGTGGAGAAGTGGTTAAAACAATGCGTTATATGTATGTGGCACCGGAATCTAACATCCATAAAAAGGGTAGAAAGGGTTTTTGAGACATTAAATTCAAATAAAAACTGTTGAAATTGGTGCATAATTCTAAAAAATTTAGTAGAAAATTAAAAAACTATAATCTATAGTCTGTAAAGTTGCTACATGTTTCTAGATTGTTCTAATAATACCTAGACTAAGTTGTAACCTAGAAGCTTTTACAACAATGTAATGTAGAAAAAGAAAAATCAAACAAAAGCCTAGTGTTATTCTATTTCTAGAAACATCTCCAATAATAGAGGCCTTCATCATGCTATATTTTTCTCCTACTATAAATTTATTACTAATGTGTTGCCTCGTGTTACTAGACATTCCACAAGTTCCTATACTATATTTTCTAGCAAAATATTTCCTCTTGTCACACTTTTTTTAATTATCTATTTTACATTGTGACTTCTTCTATTCTACTAAACTAGAAAGCGAGGTCTGACTCAAACACAAAAGGAGTACAAGTAGCCACAAGATCCGACTTTGTTTGAGTTCAAAGTTCAAACTCAAAATTAAAAAGGAGAGAGAGTAGTTCTAGTAGTCTAACGGTCCAACTCTCTTAAGTTCAAATTCCACTAATGTTGGAAACTTGTGGCCTCCAAGGCTCAAGTTCAGACAGAGCACACAAACTCAAATGATACATAAAAATGGATACTTGTGCATCTGAGGTTCAACTTGGGAACAAGCTCAGGGAAAAAAAGCAACTACTAGAGCAAGAAGCAACCATTGCCAAAAATCTTCAACAATACTTATAAGGAGACTCACAAGAAACTAAGGAGCAAGAGTAGTGTCTAACAGAAGTCTTCATAGAAACCGACAAGGGGACAAACAACTACTGTGATAAGAAGTGTGATAGAACTGTCATAAAGGTGGATGAAGTATTTTCAAGTTCAATCACTAAACTTATTGGCATCAATCAAGGAGAAGATTATTTCACAATTCCGTGTTTGATTATGTTAGGAGTTTCCAAAATATACATCAATGAGAAGTGCTGAAACTGATGCATATTTCTAGAATATTCTAGTAAAAATAATGGTAATGTACTTCAGAAAAATAGAACTCTAGTTTATAAAATTGATACATATTTCTAGATTATTCTAATAATGACTAGATTAAGTTGTAACCTAGAAACTTATATAACAAAGTAATAAGGAAAATTCAAACAAAGGTATATTCTACTAGAAACATCTTCAAGCCCTATAAATAGGCGAGCATGAGTGCAATTGTATTCAAGCCTTTGACAGATAATATCTATAACATGAAGGCTTCACCACGCTATATCTCTCCTTCTACAATAAGTTAATTATAAATGTGTTGACTCTTGTCTACTAAATGTTTCACTAATAGTTTACATACTGTATTATCTAATAGAAACATACTTGATATCTATAGTACAAGTACCTAATGGATTAAATAGGCTGTTGAGAAAAAACTTTCATCCTTTCTATCTCTTCACCCTTTGATATTGGGGAAAGTACAACCAGACAAATAGATGATCAAACAACTCCAAGAATGAATCTATATGGATACCTCGAAAAGGGGTAGGACAAAGAAACCAACTCCCAGACAAGGTTCAATGAAGGCCACCGATCCAAATAAGGAGTATAAACAACTGTGGCCAGCACTGGTCAAAGCTAGCCAATGGTGGTCAACTCCGATCAATGGTGGTTAGTGGTAAAAAGCCTTGACGGTAGAGGATGACCAATCAAATTCAAACAAAGTCTATGAGCTGCTTAGCACCCAGTATCATGCTTGCTAAATTTATATACATGGAAATTACAATGACAATAAATGACAGATGCAATTTACAACCGAGAAATCAAGTTAGAACTACTTCCTAAGATATGTTTAACTTGTTCTACTTGTTATACAGTGAATCTAAACTAAATGTGGAGTAAAACATAAAAAGGTGTACGCAAGTGGAGCATTAATGAGATCACTACCCTCCAACCAAATTCTCATCATGTGAAACTTAAAATTAAGGTGCTCCCCGATTGTAGAAAGTCAAATTAATAAACGAAAAATAAAGCAAGGAGAAAGATACTTAAAAAACATACCACAAATGAAATCACTACTCAGGGCCACATCTGGAATAATATTTCGAATTTTTTGCACGAGACTCAAGTAAGCCTCTCGAGTATATCCACGCCTCATTCTCTCAATCATTTTGCTACTTCCTGATTGTGCAGGTAAATGTATCAATTTGCATATATTATGTCTTTCACGCATCAGATAAAGCAGTTCATCCGGAAAATCTTTAGGGTGCGGAGATGTGAATCTGAATCGCATTTCAGGAAATTCCAACGAGAGTCTATCCAACAGATCAGCAAACCTTAAGCCTGTGGTTCTGACTTTCGATATGCTGGAAAATCCTTCACTAAGTTTCCAATTAGACCCTGATTCAGCCTCTTTTTCAACCACAGATGCATCATTATAGCTGTTCACATTCTGCCCAAGAAGCGTCACTTCTTTCACACCCTCTTTCCAAAGCTCCGCCACCTCTCTCACAATGGAATCCACAGGACGTGACCGCTCTCTGCCTCTCGTAAAAGGTACAATACAAAATGAACACATATTGTTACACCCCCTCATAATCGAAACAAAAGCACTAATCGAATTCTTAGAAACCCTAACCGGATTAATATCAGCATAAGTCTCCTCAAGCGAAAGAAGAGTATTAATCCCTTTCTGTCCATACTCAACTTCCTCCAACAACCTCGGCAAATCCCTATACGCATCCGGCCCGCATACAACATCAACCATTTTATCCGCATCAAGTATCTTCTCCTTTAACCTCTCTGCCATACATCCCAAAACAACCACCTTCGGAGGACGCAAAGACTGCGACCTCCCCGTAGCAACATTGGCCTTCCAATTCCTCTTAAGAAACCAAAAGTAATTAAGCCTCTGCCACACTTTGAGTTCTGCATTTTCTCTTATAGCACAAGTGTTAATGAATATTATCTCCGCATTCTCCGGAACAGTCACAATTTCATTATAGCCAGCATTTTGCATTATAGATAGAACAATCTCCATATCATTAACATTCATTTGACATCCATAGGTCTCATGATAGATTCTACCAGTTGAAGATACTTCAGTATCCGCCACAACACTATCCAAACAAACATTAAATAAACAATTGAGCAAACCCTAACCAAAAATGTAACCAAATTGTGATAAATAATTGAAAAGCGAAAGGGGAAAAGGAAATAACATACTGTGGTTGAAGTTGAGAAGCGGTGAGAGAAGCTCGAGCGATGAAGTGACGAAGCGAGGGTTCTTCCGATTTGTTGGAAACTGAGAAAGTTCTAGAAGTAGTGATGAGATGAAGAGGACGCGGAGATGAAGGTTTGAATTTGTGTTTGAAGAATGTGAGAGTGGTGAACGAAGATGGAGAATGAAGCTTGAAGCGTTGAGCAGTGTGAGGTTGGTTGATGATAGCGGATAAAGCGGAAGCCATCATTTTGCTGATTCTGTGAAAGAATTGAACTGAAACGAAACTCACATCATCGAAACAACACCGGCGATGAGAATGTTATCGGGCTGGATAGGGTCCGTGCGGTGACAATACCATAACAGCAGCAACACATCATTTATTTTACAGCTATTTAAAATAAATTGTTTATACTATTTGTCAATAAAAATATGATAAATGTATTTTAATATTATTTAAGTGAAAATAATAGAAAAATATAGTTAGTTTTGCAAAAGAGTATTGGTGTGATGTCATTTGCTTCTTAATTATTATGCGAGAGGAAAAATATAAAGGGTTTTAAGTTTTTTATTATTGTGTCTGACGAGACGTTAGATATGTATCCTCTGGTGCGATGAAGAACTCAAGACTACGTAGTTCTTAGTAGAAAAGAGTTGTGGGTTGATTGGTTTTATTGAATGATGTTAGGGTTTATATTTTCTCTATTGTCCAATAATGAATTATTTGAATTTTATTTTGTCATGAATTGACGTGATAATAGTTGTAATGCTATTGTTGAATGTGTTTTCTCATGTATCAATGGTTGTTGGTGAAGTTGTGCCAAAAATTAGAGACCGTATGACATTATTATCCGGATTAAATCATGGTAGAAATTATAGATAGTTAATGTTTTAAGGATAATTGATGATATGGATATGTTAGAGGGTGGTTTTGGAGAGTTTGAATCATTTTAATTGGGACTCGTTTAGGGTATGAAAGGTATTGGAAAGTAGATGATGAACGTGCTAAAAACTAGAATTTGTGGATTTGAGAGTCAGTGCAATCGATTTCACTCCCAATGCAATCGATTAAATAAAATCTAAATGTGATTTTTGAGTTGGCAGTAGCGAAACAGGTTGTAGTGCAATCGGTTGACGCTGTGTGATTTTTGAAAAAAAAATGTTTTACCCTTGTTGCATTGTCCGACGATTTTGACCATAACTTTTGACCCATAAGTACAAATGATGCCCCATTTAAAGCGTTAAAAAGCTAACGCTCATATCTACATCATGGTAGTTCTCGGTGAAATAATTGGATGATAGTCAGGTGTGTAATGTAGAAATGTTTATGGTGGTTTGTATGATCAATTAGCGAATTGTTGAGTTATCATAATGAAATGTTGATGTTATAATGAATTGACATGATTGAATGTCTATGATTACATAATTGTTGAGTTTCTTCTATTGATGTTGTTTGCCGATTAACATAACATTAATTAATGGTTGTGTATGATGATGATGATGATGATGACGTTGTGTTAAGAGATTATGAGTTGTGATAAGTATGTGTAGTCGTTTGAGTATGATGTTGATAATGATGAATATGATGTTGTTGTGTATGATGTCGATGATGATTTTGATGTTGTTGTGTTATGATGTTGAGAATAATATCGATGTTGTTGTTGTGATTGGTGAATAATAGTTTAAGTATGGAGGATTACTATTGTTGGGTCAATGCATGTTTTGCTTATTGCAAGGAGGGGACTTTAAACATTATGTTGTTGTTGCATTAACGTGTTTTAACATGCATTCATGATGTCATTGTTGTTGATGAAAGAGGCTAGTTGCAATCTGAGCAGGGTGGATTGGTGACTTGTCCAGAATCTGAGCAGGGTGGATTCGGGGTTCGAGTAGGGTGAACCAGGCTTACTAAGGAACCTTTTGATGATATTGTGCCACATGCATGTTGAGTCGAGTTGTTGTCATGGGTCGCATTACATAAATAAAATATGTGAATGTTTTTTGGTGCATGATGATGAGTTGTGAGTATGATTATAAGTAAGTTTCTATGGATTATATGAGTTTGATTGCATTGTGGGTGGGATGTGAATACATGATATCGAGGTACATGTTAAATTGTATATGAATTTGTCGTGTATGAATCTATCGTGATTATTTTGTGCACCGTTTATTATTTGAATATATTCTTAACCCCCCCCCCCCCCCTTTTGCTTTGATGTTGTACACCATGGACAACTTGCAGATACTCAGGAGTAACATTGGCTGAAGTAAGTGGAAGAGAGCTCTTGGAGTGGCTTCAATTACTTTGTCATTTTATTAGTAGGGTCTTTTCTGATCATGTAACATCGGGTTGGGAACATTTGCTTTCATTTATTTTGTTTTGTTGAACTTTACTATTCGTGTTTTGTTGAGATCTCAAAGTTGTTTAGAGTATAAGAATACAATTCCTTTTTCTTTTGTGATATGAAATTAAAGTTATGAAAATAAATTTCATCAGATGAAATGTTTATTCAATTGATTTGATATTGATTTCGCTGCGATGATACCTAAAGTGAAGGTGAGCATGCGATGACAGGTTTTAAATGTGATGATTTAACCCTTGTTATGGAGCAGGCTATGACTTGTTGTGTGTAACACCCTAAGTGCGCTGGACTTGGTAGGGAGAACCACGGTTCGATCCCCCGCAACTGCGATCGGGAGGGGGATGGAACCACTTGATGTCAGAACTCGCCCCCGAACCGGACTAAACTGGTGGTATAAAGCCAAAAAAAATTTTCCATGATAATTGTATGTGCAGAGTTTAGGATGTTATAATGAACTTCTTGCTTAGGTAGTAGATGGTGTGCTCTATTATGCCTGTTTCGTCGTTTTGGCCCAACACACAACCCATAGCTCCATCAATCCCTGTTAAGTACATAATGAGTGGTCTTCTTGGGACATGTGGCATCAAGACCGGTGTCTCTTAGAGGTGTTTTTTTATCTTTTCAAAGGTTTCTTGGCAGTTTTCATTCCACTCGATCGCTTAATCATTTCTGAGCAACTTGAATATAGGTTCAAATGTGACTATGAGGTGCGATATCAACCTTTCAATGTAGTTCAATCATCCTAAGAAACCAAGAACCTCCTTTTATGTTCTTGGAGCTGGCATCTCTTGTATTGCTTTTACCTTATCAGGGTTGACCTTGATCATATGTTGACTTAGATGAAACCCAATAACTTGTCTGATCTCACATCAAACGTACACTTGTTAGGATTTAGCCTTTATTTGAACTTCTTTAGACGCTCGAATAATTTTTTCAGATGGACAATGTGATCCTCTTCTGACCTTGATTTTGTGAACATATCATTGACGTAGACTTTGATTTCTTTATGAATCATGTCATGAAAGAGAGTAACCATTGCTTGCTGATATGTTACCACTGCGTTCTTTAAATCGAAAGGCGTCACTTTGTAGCAGAAGGTTCCCCAATGGGTTATGAATGTAGTCTTCTCCATGTATTTAGGATCCATCTTGATATGGTTATATCCGGAGAAACTATCCATAAAGGAAAATATTGAGAATTGAGTTGTGTTGTCTACGAATACATCTATGCGAGTTAGTGGGAAATCACCCTTTGGACTTGCCTTGTTCAAGTCTCGGTAGTATACACACATTCGTAGTTTGCCATCTTTTTGGGGTACGTGAACATTGTTAGCAACCCACTGCAAATACTTTGCTACGGCTAAGAACCCGACATATCGGGTCTTCGCAGATTTTGAGAGATATATCGGGTATAGTCCTTCTGAGATTCTACTTAATTGGTGGACACTCTTCTTTGAAAGGCAGCTTGTGCACAATGATGTATGTATCCAACCCAGGCATGTCTTGGTACGACTAGGAAAACACATATACATACTCGTGCAAGAGTTCAATCACCTTCTTTTTGATAGCTTTTTCTAGGGTAATGCCTATCTTGATCTCTTTTCGATCCTCCTCAATTCTGTGATTGACGATCTCTACTGATTATTGTTACCATTCTTCCATCTAGATCAGGTTTTTTCATATAACCCACTGCCCAAGTTACCATTCTTCCAGCCAGATCAGGTTTTTTCAATATATGTCTAATTGGATAACTCGTCTTCACAGTTATGGAATGGTTCTAAAAGTAATACCTTAACTTCTGGGTTGTTATTACCAATGCTAGTACCAACCTCTTAATCTTCTGATATCGTTGCTCTGCCCTTTTCAAGACCTTGCTAACAAAGTAGACAAGTTTTTATCCTCCCCCCTCTTCTTCTTGGACTAGGACAGAACTCATGGCCCTATTAGACACGACCAGGAACATGATCAAAGGTGCATTCTCCTTTGGTAGCGCCGAGATAGGAGGCGCAAATAAAAACGATTTCACACCTTGAAAAGCTTCTTCACAAGTTGTGGTCCTTTCAAACTCAACTTACTTTCTGACTGCCGCAAAGAAATGAACTGGCTTTTCCTTGACGCATGACAGGAACTGAGACAGGGTGGCCAGTCTTCCTGTTAATTTCTAAACTTCCTTCTTTAAAGTTGGACTACACATGTCTATAATTGCCTAACATTTATCTGAATTCGCTTCTATTCCCCTGTTGGTGAGCATGAACCCCAAGAATTTCCTGGCCTGCACACTGAAGGTACATTTCTCCGGGTTCAACCTCATATTATATTTTCTAATAGACGCGAATGTCTCCTCTAGATGTTTAATGTTTCGTCGCTTCTGTTCGGTTTTGACGACCATGTCATCCATGTTTGTAGCACCCCATAAATTTCTTTATTTAATTTAATTAATTTTTTAACTGTTAGTCCGTTTGATGTGTCGTTTTGAGCACAGTGAAGCTAATTAAGCGATTTACGCAATAAAATAGTGTTTTGAGTTGTGACTCGATTTATTTTAAAACACTTGATTTAATTAGTTGTGGTGGTTTATGCGTACAAATGCACTGGTGAATGTTTTGACTATTAACTCGTCTTGGTTGTGATTGATGATTACTATACATGTGTTGCTGATGTAAAATGTATATTTGAGATGGTTGAAAAAAATAGCATAACTATTGTGTGGCTATTATTATTGCATCGGTTGATGATTATGATTGTTCAGTTGTTTGGTATTGTTGATTAGCATGCGGTATGTGATGCATGCATTTCATAATCATGTTGTAGGTTGTATCCCTTATGGTGGTGGGACACCGGTAGCTAATTCCCATTGTGTGGAATTGGTGAGAGAAGTAGTCGAATCTTTATGGTGGTGGATCGGTGAGATGGATTATCCCATGTTTGATACCACATGCATTTAGTTGCATTGCATTAGGTTGTTGTGTATGATTGTAACATGAATGGAAGTTGTCCAATGTTACAATTTGTGTGTATTTTGGTATGAACGAGTGTATTTGATGAATGTTGCTATACTATCTGAATATAATTGAATTTGGGTGAATAATGTATGAATGAAGTTGTATTGTTTATATTCCTATAACATTTGTTAATGCGAATGAAACTCACCCTTACTGTTGCTATTTTTCAGATTGAGGAGTAGCTTGTGTACTTGGTGAGGATTAGCTCGTCAAGTAATTCGTTAGAGTCAGTTAAGTCTGTGTCATGCTCTGGTCATGTAACACTGGGAACGTTATTTTAGGATTGGTTGATAAATCCTTGTTTTGTTTATGGTTTATGGTTGGATCATGAGTCTCCGACTCTGAATGTTTAATTATTCAGTTGTTAAGAATATTCCGCTGTGTTAACATGATATCTGAATAATTTTTGGTTTATCGTTCCTTTATGGCATGACATAAATATTGGTTTATTTTGTTGGAGTTGTAATATCCTTCTTCATGTTTTACTCTGATTTTTGTTAAATTTTCTGCGGGGTCTAGAGGGGTGTTACAATAGTGGTATCAGAGCATAGTCGGTCGTTTGAGTCAGAGTCTTAGTGTCAGTTAATCCTTCGTATACGATTAGTGTAAGGTTGACACTGTCGATACTTCTTGTTCTAATGAGTATTGTCTGATATCTAGCAGAACAATGGTCGGAAGAGGAGGAAGGAATGACGACGCGATTGCTGGGGCTCTGGGCATGATTGCTGGTGTATTAGGAGGGAATGCCAATGGAGCTGGTATTGGTGCTGACAGGCAGCTGAACAGTTTTCAGAGGAACAATCCTCCATTGTTCAAAGGCACGCATGATCCCGAAGGCGCTCAGAGGTGGCTGAAGGAAATTGAAAGGATCTTCAGAGTGATCGATTGTGCTGAAAATCTGAAGGTGAGGTATGGGACTCACATGCTGTCTGAAGAAGCTGATGATTGGTGGATGGCTAGTAGAGATGAACTTGAATCTGCAGGTGTAGCGATCACTTGGGCTGTATTCAGGCGAGAATTCCTGAGGATGTTCGGGGCAGGAAAGAAGTTGAGTTTTTGGAGCTGACACAAGGTAACATGACGGTACTGGAATATGCTTCAAAGTTTGTTGAGCTGGCCAAGTACTATGTGCACTATAACAATGATGAAGCGAGCGAATTTTCGAAATGTGTTAAGTTCGAGAATGGTCTCCGTGATGAAATTAAGCAGGGAATCAGGTACCAAAGGATTCGTCGGTTTACAGATTTGGTGGATTGTAGTAGGATCTATGAAGAGGATAACCTCAAGCTGAAGTCATCTCACTCCCGCGAGTTAGTTGACAAGAAAGGGAAGAAGCCTATGGACCGTGGTAAACCATATGGTAGGGGTAATTATAAGGCTGGAGGTTGGAAGAAGCCTAGTGGGGGAGACTCTAGTGCCCCTGTTAAGTGCTTTAAGTGTGGGGAACCTGGACATCGTGTTCACGAGTGCAAAAGCGAAGAGAAGAAGTGCTACAGGTGTGGTAAAGCAGGCCACATTGCTGTTGACTGCAAGGGAAGGGCTGTGACTTGTTATAACTGTGGTGAAGAGGGCCATATTAGTCCACAGTGTCCTAAGCCAAAGAAGAATCAAGCTGGGGTAAAGTTTTCGCTTTATCAGGTTCAGAGACTACTCTAGAGGATCGATTGATTAAAGGTACGTGTTTTATCCATGGCACTCCTTTAATTGCAATAATAGATACTGGAGTAACTCACTCGTTTATTTTGTTAGATTGTGCTAAACGTCTGAACTTGGAAATATCTGATATTCATGGAAGTATGATCATTGACACTCCTGCGTCGGGTTCAGTGACTACTTCGTTTGCCTGTTTGAACTGTCCAATTGATATTTTTGGTAGAGAGTTCGGAATGGACTTAGTGTGCCTTCCGCTGGAACAACTTGATGTCATCCTGGATATGAATTGGTTGCAATTTAATCGGGTTCATATCAACTGTTTCACGAAGACAGTTATTTTTCCTGAAGATGTCGGTGTTGAGAGTTTAGCAATGACTGCTAGACAAGTGGACGAAGCAATGAAGGACGGGGCTGTCGTGTTTATGTTGATTGCATCCATGGAAGTGAAGAAGAAAGTGGTGAGTAGTGACTTACCGGTAGTATGTGAATTTCCATAAGTCTTTCTAGAAGATGTAAGAGAGTTACCGCCAGAGAGGGAGGTAGAATTTGCTATTGAGTTAGTTCCTGAAACTAGTCCTGTGTCGATGGCGCCGTATCGTATGTCGGCATCTGAGTTAGCAGAGTTGAAGAATCAGCTAGAAGAATTGTTGGAAAAAGAATTCATTCGTCCTAGTGTGTCGCCGTGGGGTGCGCCGGTGTTGTTGGTAAAGAAGGAAGAAGGCTCTATGAGATTGTGTGTGGATTATAGACAGCTGAATAAAGTTACTATCAAGAATTGGTATCCATTACCGAGGATTGATGATTTGATGGATCAATTGGTTGGTGCGAGTGTGTTCAGCAAAATTGACTTAAGGTCGGGATATCATCAGATTCGGGTGAAGACGGACGATATTCAGAAAACGGCATTTAGAACAAGGTATGGCCATTACGAGTATACAATGATGCCATTTGGAATGACTAATGTGCCAGGTGTTTTCATGGAGTATATGAATAGGATCTTCCATCCTTACCTGGATCATTTGTGGTGGTATTTATCGATGATATTCTGATATATTCTAAGAGTGAGGAAGAACATACAGAGCATTTAAGGGTGGTATTAGAACTACTGAAGGAAAAGAAACTTTATGCGAAACTGTCAAAGTGTGAGTTCTGGCTAAGTGAAGTAAGCTTTCTTGGGCATGTAATTTCTAAAGATGGTATTGTCGTTGACCCAACGAAAGTAGAAGCAATGTCTCAATGGGAAGCTACGAAGTCAGTTTCCGAAATCCGTAGTTTCCTTGGTCTTGCGGGTTACTATAGAAAGTTCATTGAAGGTTTTTCAAAGTTAGCGTTGTCGTTAACTAAGTTGACTAGGAAGGGTCAAGCATTCATCTGGGATTCGAAATGTGAAGAAGGATTCCAAGAGTTGAAGAAGAGGTTGACTAGTGCGCCGATCTTAATTTTTCCGAATCCGGCGGAATCTTTTGTTTTATATTGTGATGCTTCGTTGTTGGGATTAGGAGGTGTACTAATGCAGAATCAACAGGTAGTCGCTTATGCGTCGAGACAACTCAAAGTGCATGAGAGAAACTATCCGACTCATGACCTAGAGTTGGCAACAGTGGTATTTGTGTTGAAATTGTGGAGGCATTATCTGTATGGTTCGAGGTTTGAAGTATTTAGTGATCACAAGAGTCTGAAGTATCTCTTTGATCAAAAAGAGCTGAATATGAGGCAAAGAAGGTGGTTAGAGTTCCTCAAGGATTATGATTTTGGACTGAATTACCATCCAGGTAAAGAAAACGTGGTTGCCGATGCTTTGAGTAGGAAGTCCTTGCATATGTCTATGCTTATGGTAAGAGAATTGGATTTAATTGAACAATTCAGAGATTTGAGTTTAGTATGCGAAGGCACTCCTGTCAGTGTTAAGTTGGGTATGCTGAAGCCGACTAGTGGTATTCTGGAAGAGATTCGAGAAGGTCAGAAAGCTGATGTAGAGTTGGTGGATAAGTTGACTCTGATTAACCAAGGCAAGGGAGGTGAATTCAGAATCGACGAGAATGGTATTATAAGGTTTGGTAATCGTGTTTGTGTTCCTAATGTTTCCGAATTGAGGAAGAGTATTCTCGAAGAAGGACATCGTAGTGGATTGAGTATTCATCCTGGTGCTACCAAGATGTATCATGATTTAAAGAAGCTGTTTTGGTGGCCTGGAATGAAAAAGGAAATAGCTGAATTTGTCTATGCTTGTTTGACTTGCCAGAAGTTGAAGATTGAGCATCAGAAACCATATGGAGCTATGCAACCGTTATTTATTCCAGAATGGAAGTGGGATAGTATATCTATGGATTTTGTTTCTGGTTTGCCGAAGACGGTGAAGAACTATGAAGCCATTTGGGTTATTGTGGATAGGTTGACAAAGTCTGCTCATTTTATACCAATGAGAATGGATTACCCGATGGAGAGACTTGCTCAATTGTACATTGAGAAGATAGTGAGTTTACATGGTATTCCTTTGAGTATCATGTCAGATAGAGATCCAAGGTTTACATCCAAATTTTGGGAAGGTTTGCAGAAGGCTTTGGGTACTAAGCTGAGATTGAGTTCTGCTTATCATCCGCAGACGGATGGACAGACAGAAAGAACTATTCAATCGCTAGAAGATTTGTTGCGTGCTTGTGTGTTAGAAAAAGGTGGTACTTGGGATAGTTATCTACCCTTGATCGAATTTACATACAATAATAGCTTTCACTCGAGTATTGGTATGGCTCCGTTTGAAGCTTTGTATGGTCGGAGGTGTAGGACGCCTTTATGTTGGTATGAATCTGGCGAAAGTGCGGTGATTGGACCAGAGATTGTTCAAGAAACGACGGAAAAGATTAAGATGATTCAGGAGAAGATGAAGGCTTCTCAAAGTCGTCAGAAGAGTTATCATGACAAGAGGCGGAGAACACTTGAATTTCAAGAAGGAGATCACGTGTTTATGAGAGTTACTCCTATGACTGGTATCGGACGAGCTCTAAAGTCAAGGAAGTTGACTCCGCGTTTTATTGGCCCGTTTCAGATTTCAAAAAGAGTAGGAGATGTGGCGTATCGCATTGCGTTGCCGCCGACGCTTGCAAATCTGCATGATGTATTCTATGTGTCGCAGTTGAGGAAATACATTGCTGATCCGTCGCATGTGATCCAAGTGGATGATGTACAGGTAAAGGATAATCTGACAGTTGAAGCTTTGCCTATGAGGATTGAAGATCGGAAGGTGAAACAATTGCGTGGCAAGGAGATAGTGTTGGTCAGAGTAGCTTGGGGAGGACCAGCCGGTGAAAATGTTACATGGGAATTGGAGAGCCAGATGAAGGACTCCTACCCGGAACTCTTTGCCTAAGGTATGTTTTCGAGGACGAAAACTTTTCTAGTGGGGGAGGGTTGTAACACCCCATAAATTTCTTTATTTAATTTAATTAATTTTTTTTATTAAATAATAGAATTAATTGAGTTATTTGAGAAATATGGATTAATAAGGCTAATGGGCCAGTGTCGCAAGTAGCAATTGGGGGGTGTGTCAGTTGCAAAGCCTTTTTTTCTAAAAATAAGGTTATATTTTCATAAAATAGAAAAGAGGAGGATTTTGTGAAAAGAGAACCAAAAGGGAGAAGAAAAGAGCTGAACGTGAAATTGGGAGAAGAGCAAGAGTGAAGAGCAAGGGCATCCAAGAATTCGACATCGAGGTAAGGGGGGATTCTTCTCATTAACCTCTATTATGGGTTGTATGAATGATTCAATAGAGTCTATATGTTAGGATTATGAATTGGATTGTATGTCGGGTTTGGGGTTTTGGGGTTTATAGAACTTTGGTTCAATTTATGTTGTGAATGATGATTGGTGTTGAATAATGATGTTAAGCATGATTAGAAGTATGTGTAAATGTGCAAATTGTGTTGTATGTGTGGTTCATTTTCTGAAATTCGTACTGGTATGATTTTGAGGGCATTTGGGATGTATAGAATGCTGTTTTCTGCAGGTTGGGGTTTCTGAAATCGCTGGTTCGCGCTGCGTGCGCAGGGTTGGCGCTGCGAACAGATGGACAGAATGCCAGGATGTTATGATACGCACAGGTCGCGCCGCGTACCTGTGTTGACGCCGCGAAGGCGTAACTTTTTCTCGTTTCGCGTCGCGTACAGGTGTTTGCGCCGCGAATAGCTTGGCAGAGAGCCAAGGATTTTTGGAAGGCTCAGTTGGCGCCGCGAACCAAGTTGGCGCCGCGTGCTGTTGATGTTTGGGATTTTTTTAAAAGTTTAACGATGCCTAACTTTTTAACTGTTAGTCCGTTTGATGTGCCATTTTGAGCACAGTGAAGCTAATTAAGCGATTTACGCAATAAAATAGTGTTTTGAGTTGTGACTCGATTTATTTTAAAACACTTGATTTAATTAGTTGTGGTGGTTTATGCGTACAAATGCACTGGTGAATGTTTTGACTATTAACTCGTCTTGGTTGTGATTGATGATTAATATACATGTGTTGCTGATGTAAAATGTATATTTGAGATGGTTGAAAAAAATAGCATAACTATTGTGTGGCTATTGTTATTGCATCGGTTGATGATTATGATTGTTCAGTTGTTTGGTATTGCTGATTAGCATGTGGTATGTGATGCATGCATTTCATAATCATATTGTGGGCTGTATCCCTTATGGTGGTGGGACAGCGGTAGCTAATTCACATTGTGTGGAATTGGTGAGAGAAGTAGCCGAATCTTTATGGTGGTGGATCGGTGAGATGGGTTATCCCATGTTTGGTACCACATGCATTTAGTTGCATTGCATTAGGTTGTTGTGTATGATTGTAACATGAATGGAAGTTGTCCAATGTTACAATTTGTGTGTATTTTGGTATGAACGACTGTATTTGATGAATGTTGCTATACTATCTGAATATAATTGAATTTGGGTGAATAATGTATGAATGAAGTTGTATTGTTTATATTCCTATAACATTTGTTAATGCAAATGAAACTCACCCTTACTGTTGTTATTTTTCAGATTGAGGAGTAGCTTGTGTACTTGGTGAGGATTAGCTCGTCAAGTAATTCGTTAGAGTCAGTTGGGTCTGTGTCATACTCTGGTCGTGTAACACTGGGAACGTTATTTTAGGATTGGTTGATAAATCCTTGTTTTGTTTATGGTTTATGGTTGGATCATGAGTCTCCGACTCTGGATGTTTAATTATTCAGTTGTTAAGAATATTCCGCTGTGTTAACATGATATCTGAATAATTTTTGGTTTATCGTTCCTTTATGGCATGACATAAATATTGGTTTATTTTGTTGGAGTTGTAATATCCTTCTTCATGTTTTACTCTGATTTTTGTTAAATTTTCCGCGGGGTTTAGAGGGGTGTTACAATGTTCACCTTCAAATTCCTTCCTATCTGTGTAGTAAACTCCCTGTCCATCAGCCTTTGGTAAGTCGGTCATGCATTCTTGAGACCAAATGGCTTCACCTTATAATAGTATTTGCTTCGATCAATCATGAATGTGGTTTTGGGTGCGTCTGCAGGATTCATGCGAATCTGATTATATCCTGAATATGCATCCATAAAACTAAGAAGCTTATACATGGAAGCCCCATCAATGAGTTGGTCTATCGGAGGCAGAGGGTATGTTTTTTTGGGACACGCCTTGTTGAGATCTGTGAAGTCGACACACATGCGCCACTTCCCGGATTTCTTTTTGACCATTGCCACATTGGATAACCATGAAGGATATTTGATCTCCTGGATGAATCCTGCATCTAGTAACTTCTGGACTTCTTCTTTGAACGCTTGCTTCTTCTCTTCCCATCCTTTTCTTTTCCTCTGTGATATCAGTTTAGTCTCTGGATTTAACGCCAAGTGATGACACATAAAATTTGGATAGATCCCAAGCACGTCCGAAGGCTTCCATGCCATCAAGTCTATATTGTTTTTTAGTGTTCTGATGATTTCAACATCCTCCTCAGGAGATAAATCAGTACCAATATAAGTGATCTCTGAGGGTAGCTGATCTATCTAGATCGCTTTGGTTTCATCGTGGGGGGGACAGTCTGTCTTCTGAAGGATCGTCCCGAGGGTCAATGTCGACCAGGTTGACCTTCTGAGTGCCTCCCTGACCGCTACCCCCTTTTGAGGCTGGCTTTTCTTTTTAAGATTCAAACTATATTTGTAGCACTTCCTTACACACACAGCTATTAAAAACTTTGCAACATTTTCAAACAACCAACCACAACCCACTGCTACAGTACCACCACGAAAATACTGCAGCATAACCACCATTACCATTCCCTCCCTACCTTTCTTTGCCCGCACCTTTTCACCCATCATAAGCCTATAATACCTCATTTATTCACCAAATTCCCTACCCTCAAATCCCTTAAATTCCCCTATTTTCCCCATTTCGAACCCCAAAACTTGAACTTGCTATGTTTGATGGTTCAAACCCTTTGGAATGGCTCTTTCAAGTTGACCAAATTTTCAGCTTTTATAATTTACCACCTGAAAACAAATTATCATTAATCTCATTTTATATGAAAGGTGATGCTTTAAGTTGGTTTAAATTGATGCATCAAAATAAATTGTTGACTGATTGGTCTTCTTTTACACACACCTTGGAATTACATTTTGGTCTTTCTACTTATGAAAACCATCAGGCTAAGTTATTCAAATTAAAATAAGATGATTCAGTTGTGGATTATCAAACCAAGTTTGAGAAATTAGGATATCAGGTTGTTGGTTTACCTCAGGATGCAATTTTAAATTGTTTTATTTCGGGTTTGTCCCTTGAAATTAGAAATGAAATGGCTATTCATCGACCTACCTCAATTTCCAAAGCTATCGGACTTGCTAAACTCATCGAATCCAAAATCAAAGACACCAAGCCCAAAATTTCCAAACCCTTCCAAAACCAATATCAAAAACCAAACAAATCGCCTTCCAACCCACACACTTTCAAACCATAATTACCAGCTCCCAAACAAGAGACACTTTCACCCAAAGCCCAAACTCCTTTTCCACCGAAACTACCCATAAGACGCCTTTCTCAAGCTCAATTATAAGAAAGAAGAGCTCGAGGCTTATGTTTCAATTGTGATGAAAAATTTGTAACTGAACACAAATGTTTAACTAGAAGATTTTTAATTCTCTTGGCTGATGATGAAACTATTGAGGATCCTAAG
Organism: Vicia villosa; assembly: GCF_029867415.1. NCBI lineage: Eukaryota > Viridiplantae > Streptophyta > Magnoliopsida > Fabales > Fabaceae > Vicia > Vicia villosa. The sequence goes on along the minus strand of NC_081181.1, from coordinate 128,209,508 downwards.
GATGTGGATGATAACATGGAACAGAAAATTGAACAAGAACTTATTGATACTTGCTTTTAGCTTTCTACACAAGCTTTGACGGGACAGTTTTCACCCCAAATACTCAATTTCATAGGTCTAATTGGTGGACTACCAATTATGGTACTAGTGGATACTAGAAGCACCCATAACATTATGCAGTCGCGCGTTACACATCATCTCAACCACACCACGACCCAAAACACTCAGTTTTTTGTTATGGTGGGGAATGGTTCCCATTTACAATGTGAAGGAATCTACAATAGTGTTCAACTACTTTTTCAAAATAAACTATTCAATTTACCCTTTTACTTGCTGCCTACAGAAGGAGCAGATGTTGTTTTGAGCATGGCTTGGTTGAGAACATTAGGTCCAATCCAAGCTGATTTCTCAATACCCTCCATCACTTTTACCCATAAGGAGAAACCCATTACTTTAGAAGGTGACCCTAAATCACACCCTATTCACACTCCATTCCACCAATTACGCCATATCATCCATACAGATCCCATTGCATCATTACACTTAATGGTTATGCAACCCATCTCTTCCCCACCACCCCTACATGACCGGGAATTGTCCTCATTATACACTTTACATACCACCCTTCATCCTTAAATTGTTAACCTTATAAAATGTTATCAAACTATTTTTCAATCCCCAAAAGGCCTCCCCACAAATAGACCTCATGACCATCACATTCCACTTCTGCCAAATACACCCCCAATTAATGTCAAACCCTACCGTTACCTACATTCCCAAAAAGAAGCTATGAACACTATCATCCATGACATGTTATAGGAGAGAACTATTATCCCAAGTAGTAGCCTTTTTTTCTCACCCGTTTTACTAGTAAAAAAAGATGGCTCTTGGCGCTTTTGTGTGGATTTGTAAGCATTAAACGTTGTAACGATCAAAGATCATTTTCCTACACCCACTATAAATGAATTGTTAGACGAGCTAAATTCCACTACCATTTTCTCCAAGATAGATTTACGCTCAAGTTATCACCAGATCTATGTTGCATCAGAAGATACGCATAAAACAACTTTTCGCATTTTTGATGGGCATTACGAGTTTCTTGTTATGCCTTTCGGGCTGACAAATACCTCGTTGACTTTTTAGTTAGCTATGAATGATCTTTTATGCCCCTACTTACGTAAATTTGTTTTAGTGTTTTTTGATGACATTCTGATTTACAGTTCTTCTTTTTGTGATCACTTACATCATTTGCAGGTTGTGATGAATTTGTTATAATCCCATTCTTTCTTTGTGAAACTCCCTAAGTGTGTTTTTGCAGTTGATCAGATTAATTACTTAGGCCATGTTATTTCAGTTGGTGGTGTTGCACCTGACCCAGATAAAGTAAAAGCCATTTTGGATTTGCCTCCACCTTAATCACTCACGGCTCTCCGCAGATTTTTAGGGCTCACCGGATTCTACAGACTCTTTGTGTGTAACTACGCCACTCTCGTTGCTCCGCTCACTGATCTGTTATGTTCCACTACTTTTACATGGAGTATAGAGGCTAGTACAACCTTTATAGAATTGAAGCACAAGATGACCAACATGCCGATTCTTGCCTTGCCAAAATTTACAAAACATTTACAATAGAAACAAATGCTTCTAGTGTTGCTATCGGTGCGGTGCTTTCCCAAGACGGTCATCCCATTGCATTCTTTGGTAAACAAAATGTGTCCTAGATTACAAGCATCCTTAGTGTATGTGCGAGAAATGTATGATATTACAGAAGCAGTAAAAAATGGCGTCAATATCTCATCGGACAACATTTTCATATTTTCAGAGATCAAAAGAGCCTGAGGAATTTATTACTACAAAAAATTCAGACACATGAACAACAAAAATAGACGTCAAAGCTACAGGGCTTTAGCTTTGAGATATTTTAAAAACTCGGAAGATCTAATCTTGTTGTTGATGTTTTGAGTAGATAGTTTTACAATGATACTTCTTTGTTGTTAACTTTGTTATCTCCCGTGCCGGACCTCATTTCAAAGCTCCGTAATTATTATGCAAAGGAATCAGATGGTTAGAACTTGGTAAAAACATCACACTCAGTCAAATAAGGAAGACAAAGGATTCAAATTCAAAAAAAGAACTGTTATTTTTAAAGACAAAGGGGCTACTACAGCCATTACCAACACCACATCAAGTTTGGGAAGATCTTACCATGGACTTTATAACTCATCAGCTGAACTTCTTTGGTCATACTGTCATCTATGTTATTTGTGACCGACTCACCAAATTTGTACACTTTATAGCCCTTCCTACCAATTTTTTCGCAAAAGACCTCGCTTCTCGCTTTGTAGTTGAGATCTTCCACCTGCACGGGACCTCCAAATCCATTGTATCTGACCGAGATCCTTTGTTCCTTAACACCTTATGGAAGGAATTTTTCAGAACTCAGGGGACTACTTTTAAATATAACACCTCTTATCACCCAGAGACAAATGGACAGACTGAAGTTGTAAACAGATCTTTATAAACATACCAGAGGTGTTTTTTCAGCGATCATCCACGTCAATGGCACAAGTTTTTGCATCTTGCAGAGTTTTTATACAACACTTCTTTTCACTCAGCTATTCATATGACCCCTTTCAAAGCTCTCTATGGGCGTGTTCCACCGAGCATTCCTGATTATTTGGCAGAAACCCCTACTTTCGAACCATTTGAAGCCTCACTGCAGCAACATCAGGATATTATTAGACAGTTAAAGGTCCATCTGACTAAAAGAAAACAAGCCATGGAAAATCAAGCCAACAAGAAACATATAGAGTTTACCTTCAATCAAGGTGATTTGGTGCTACTTAAACTGCAACCGTACCGTCAGCAAACTGTAACAAAGAGAGTGTCGAAAAAATTAACAAAATGTTTCTTCGGTCCATTAACGATTATCAAACGCATAGGAGAAGTGGCTTACATGTTAGATTTACCTTCATCTTCTCGCATCCATCCTGTGGTACATGTGTCGCTGTTACGGTCTTATTTCGGTTCTGATCCACGCGGTGATTTTTGTCTGTTTCCCTCCAAAAAAATTGCCTTCCTCAAAGACCATGTCCCTCCAGCTTTAGCACCGAACAATAAAACTCTGACCCCATCTCTCGGTGAACCTGCGTGTAAATCCAACAAAAACAATAAGATGAAGCTGCATGAACACTCTTTGATGAAAAAAATACTCAACACATACCATAGGAAGTGTGAGAGAAGAAGTGCAAACAATGGGGAATATAACTCTGAAGGAGTTTTGGAACAAAAAACATGAAAATATTTGTGAGCAAAAAGAACCGAGGAAAGAGAAAGACATTGCTTCACACAATGAAGTATAAGTAGCTTTTTAGAACAAAAGCTTAAGCAAGTGCAAATTGTACCTTCTCACGTGCCTTGTGCCACCTATCTGCATGCTCTTACTAGCCAAACAGCGGTCCAATCCGTTTCAGCCACACGTCTTACGCCAACTGCCTTCCTTTCCCGCATGGCCCACCCATGTGCTTCCCAACGACTTCTTTTCCCTTCCCACACAAAACCTTTAATGTTGGGGACATATCCCACTTTCCAACCCAACACCAGCCTGTCACACAGTAACCAAGAGATAATCACACCACTCCAAAATTCAAAACAACCCTAACCTCTCCTAATGGTAAATTTTTGGGTTCCCCCTATTTTCAGTCCAAACCGCAAATGGTAGCCCAGACCAATTCTCCCATATCCACAACCGACCCATTCCCTTTCATATCACCGAAAAGCCTTTCTTCCATGAACCTTGAGGACAAGATTCCTATTGGGAGAATGAGTATTGTTAGGAAAACAAACAGGCCCATTAGAGAAAGGAAACAATCCGTGTTACTTAAAGACTTTATCACTAGTTAGAGGTGTTATTAGTACTTTGGACCATGTTATACCCCAAAATTTGCCCGCATCTTTTTCAGAGAGAAGACAACAGACTTCTGTCTAAAAATTGGGAGTTTCATATAATCTTGGATTTTATTTCGTAAATATCCTGATTTTATGAATACTCAGTTTTTAGAAGGTTTTATACGGTATTTTGGTTCACTGTTGAATTTATTCTTACACAAACGCCAAGTACTGTTTGTCACTTCACACACGCTGTTTATTTGAGATTTATTTGCAGATAAATAGTACTGACGCAATTGGTACAGAATTAAATTTTTTGCAGGCGCAGAGTCCGGGGATTCAGACTGTACTGGTAACAATTAAATTATTATTAGTTTTTGTTTCTCATTAATTTTTGTACTATACTATTGTTTTCAAATCTTTTCCTTTCTTTTCAAATCTCTTTCTTTCAAATCAAATCCTAACTTTATTCCATACATCTTTCTTTTCAAACCCTACCATACACTTTCTTTCAAATCCTACTACCACTCAAATTTTCCTTTTTTTGTACGGTATCACTTCATTCCCCAACGTCTCTATCCTTCTTTTCACTCTATAAATACCCCTCATTTTTTCCATAAATTCTCACATCAAATTTCACTCATTTCTCAAACTTCTACCTCATAATTATTTTCTCTTATTCCCCGGTAAAAATGGCAAAGTGGATGAATACGTTTTTTCTTATGGTCATCACTGTTTTGGTGGTGATCATGTCCTTTTTCTGTCTGCATAGTCCTGAAAAATGCGGACCTGGGTTGCTTACACTCCCGTTCATCTATATGTTGTTATTTATAGCATGGGTTTTTAATCGTCATTTTTAAAGTTTGTCATATCTTTCGCTTTCAAATAATGTACCGTTTATTTTATTTGCCGTACTGTTCATTATATTATGTAATATTTGTACTGTCAGTATTAAATGTCGTACTATCTGTCGTACTGTCGTTTAATTATCAAGATAATATTATGTGTGTTTATTGCTAGTTAAATATTTATTTTTCTGTGCATTAAATATTTTTCAAGATTATTATCGGTAATTTCGTTCGCGTACAATATATTTTATTTATTTATTATGTTTGTGTTTTTCTAACAACTCATGTAAATAAATTTTCACCATTAACACAACAAAAAAACAAAAAGAAAAAATTAACTTTAACTGTTGAATTTTCACTTCAACTATTACGTTAATGCCCGGACAGCCAGTTGACAGTCAAACCCGCTGACAGCACGATTCTCTGTGTTTTGTATCACCATTCAAATCAATCTTTTGCATTTCAAAATTCCAATATTTTTGTTCTAGAAGTCTTCTGATAATCACATGATCAACAGAGACTCAACACTGCACAAAAATAAGGTACGCTTAACTGTCTCCTACACAAACAGTTCCTAACTAGGGTTTTTGTTTTTTTTTCAGGAGAACAAGTTTTTTGAGACCTCAAATGGATTTCATGGACCTCCATATGTCTCAAAGTACCACCAGGCAAATTTTCAAACTTCAATTCGCTCAGACGCACAGTCAGCAGCTCAAACAGTCAACAGACGACCAGTTTGACCGAAAAGTCAACAGATAGTCAAAAATGAATTTTTTTGTCAACATCCATATTTTGTCAAAAGATTCATCATTTGAACAATGGTTGATCATAATTCATCAAGAAAAGATCAGAAATCAACAAAACCCTAAGTTTCAAAATTAGGGTTTTCTCCTAAAAAGTCAACTGAACTTTGACCGGTCATAACTCTCTCCTCGTTCACTAAAAAAATTCCAACCAAAGCTTGTTTTGAAGGGAATTCAATTATCTTTCAAATGAAATTGATCCCATGGTCATTGGATTCACCATTTGAAAAATATGAGCCAGGACATTACAGGTCATTTTCAAAGTCAACAAAAAATGGTTTTTTGTCAAAGGCCATAACATCAAGATAACTTCTCCAAATGCAAAAAAGTTTCCAAAGTAGCTTGTAGAGGACATCTTGGGGTTTCTAAAAAGTACAAGAGCTCCTTCATATGATCAAAATTGGGGGAGATATGCCTTGTTGAAGTTGGCTATTTTTTGGGAAAATGCATGAAACCAACATTGATCAAAAATGTTTTTTTTCTAAAGAGGCCAAGTATTCATGATCCAAACATGTTTCTAATGATACTAAAGGGCTCCCACGACCAACTTGAGGCCCATGGCATTTTTATTTCTTTTTTAATTTAATTTTATTCCATTCAAAGTTGATCAAAACTTTGGCCCATGGCTTTTGTCCTTAGCATGAGCCATCAAAGTTGATCAAAACTCTGCACCATAGAAGTACATGGCAGGCCTAGAGCAAGAGGGATGAAGAAAATCAAGCCATGGCCAAAGAATTCAAACTTTTTAATATTAAAAAAACCAAAAGTTCAAAAGCAATCAAAGCTTCTTAGCTTAAGTTTGCAGCACTCTATTGCTTATATATTACTTAGTACACTTCAGTAGGAACACACACAAAAGATCCATCAAAGAATAGCCAAGAAATTCTCAAATGTTCAAAAAAATATCAAACTACTTGTAATTTTCGTTTTCATATTTCCAGCCACTATCAATACAAAATAATCATTCTATCACTCTTGTATAACATCATAGGTGAGGATTGAACCATAGCATGTGATTGAAACAACCTCAAACATGTGCACGATCATCTTCATGTTCATAACTATGTAGCTTTCGTTTTCTTATGCACACTTAATTATAATGCAAACTAACCCTTTGAATGGACTAATATCATGATATAGAATAGATCTGGATGGTTACATGCAAGCCCTAACGTGGTTTTGAAGCTCCACCATTTTTTAGCTTCAAACATGTGAAGCTTTCGTTTTCCTAGATGGAGGAAGTTTCAGTCGAAACTAACACCACCAATGAACTCCCAGCATGCCATTTAGTGGATCTGGGTTGTTCTTGTGGATTTATTCTCACGTTTTTGCAGGTTCCAAGAAGCATGGAAAAAGAAGGGAAAATCCGCAGGTAATTTGGCTGCTAAATCCGCAGCTAAATCCATAGGTTAAAGGTTGAAGAAGATGAATAGTGGATTTGAAATTTTGACCTCCACGCGTGCGTTCCTCATTGGCCAGTCAACCAGTCAGCGCTCCCTTTCCTTTTTTATTCTTCCACGCATGCCGAGTGGGACCCAACTGACTTATTAAAAGTCTTTGTGATCCCACGTGATCAGTCAATGCATGCATACCATGTGACCTCCAATCAAAACCATCAGATCTCCTAGTAATCTGATCTAACGCACCAAAACACGCAACCACACCATACTCCCTCAGAATAGCACCACACCAGATTATATTTATTTATATTTTCTATTTTATTTGATTTTCTTTGTAAAATTAATTTAAAATAGTTTTAAAAATAAAAAAATTATATAAAAAATATTTTTAGGTTGATAAAATAATATATTATTTTTTGACACAAAAATATTTTATTTTTCTTGATAATTAAAATATTTTGTTTAATTAATTAGATAATATTGTTATATTCATCTTCTAATTATTTCTAACCCATCAAAAAATCAGAAAAAAATATTTTCATTTATTTAAATTAGGTTTATATATTATAAACTAATTTTGTACATATTTAGAATATTTTTCTTTTTAAGTTTAAATTATTTGTATAATTATTTGCATAATTATCGATTAATTAACTTAATAATTTCCAAAACAATTTCAAAAAATCCCAAAAAAATTAATTTCATTTTAAAATTAATTGACACACAATTTGGACATATTTTAGACTTAATTTTTTAGGTTTAAATTTTATTTCTAATTCTTAGCTTTTTAATTAAATTAATTATGCATTAAGTTTAATTAAAATCAACCATCCAGAAATCCAAAAAACACACTTCCTTTTATCTTATTGCAATTTAAATTCATAGATAAGTGTATAGGTTGTCAAATTCATGTAAATAGCGTAGTTTACATTTCTCGCACAATCGATGTAATAGCGCAGATTTATTTTCCGCATTTTACATTCCCGCACTTTAAATTCTGTACATATAAAACTGCGTGTATGTCAAAGATTACAACTGAAGCGCTAGATCACTAATTTCAAAGACAAAAATATCTGAAAATAAAACACAATCACACTTGTACCTCTTAGGGTAATCCCTCTGTTACTCTTTACAAAATCAATTCTACTGTTTCAAATGCAATTCAAATAATTTCTTTCTGTATTCAGTCAAAGAAAATTTTCTAAAAGAAAATAAGAAAGGACCTTATAAATTTAGGGTAGATCTCCTAATTGCTTGCTCAAAAATCAAACAAAACAACAAATGTTTCACATATCACTGTTTTTCAAAATAAAACTTTCAAAAAGATAACACTTTGTATATATCCAAACAAGGATCATTACGAAGTTAAAAATCTTTTTTTCAAAACATCTTTCGAAAGATAGAATATTTTGTATACATCCGCACAAGGATCATTACAAAGTTAATTTACAAAGGTATTTAAAACCACATATAAGCATTTCAAAGCAAGACAAATGATTCAAACAAGTGAGCTAAGCAATTAAGAGCCCATGGATAATCATGGATACAAAGGGGTGCTAATACCTTCCCTTTGTATAACATACCCCCGAACCCAAAATCTCTTAAAGGTCTTTTTCTGTTTCTTTTATAAACCTTTCCTTAATTGGATAAAATAAAAGTCGGTGGCGACTCTCTGATTTTCACAAACTCAAAAATAAAAGAAGAGTCAGTTCGTATCCCACGAAAAAAAATCGAGGACGACAGACCAATTATGATTTTTATGTTTTATTAAATTAAGTGACCCATGACCAATTTAGTTATGAGAAACCCTAACTATATATTGTAAGTTCTATTATTGAATGAGTAAGAAGAAAGTTGTTTTATTATTTTATCTCTTATGCAATTTAGATATAGAAACAGCTTAGTGTAATTTATCAGTAATCATAAAGTCTATAGAATGAGTATAAGCAACATAGTTCCTCCATCTAGTTTTAAGCTTCCAAGGAACCAAACAATAATTAGAGAAAGCTTGAATCGCCAAGGAAATCCGAATCAATCCAAATGCCATTCCACATGACCTCCTCCAAAGAAAAAATATTTAAGTAAATGATTGATCATCTTTTATTACTTTTTTTCGTAGATACTTTTCTTGAATTTTATATATTTTTTTAAGATAAGGATTAAATGTGTCGATTTTAATAACAAAATAAAATTCATTTATTTAAAATATTTATTAATAATAATCACTTAAATAATAAGATATTTAGTTGTGTGAAGATATTAGATAAAGAGACGCGAGTTTGAACTCGCGACATTTTATTTATTGATAAATTTTCAATCACTGAACAATAACTATTTGATAAAAAAATTGATTTATGATTTAACTTCTTACAATGTATATCTTTGTATTTTTTTTAAATGTTCGAATCATTGATCTTTTAATAAACAATTTTTAAGTGAAACATATTACTAAAAAAAATTGTATTAATATTTTAAATAAAGAAATAATATATTATTTAAAAAGATGACAAAAATAAATCTAAAGGGTAGTATTGATTAAAATCATATTCTTGCTAAGAATTTTCCTTTTTTTCTAATATTTCCTTCTCAAAATAATCAATACACAAATTAAGAAAATTATATTAAATAAAAAATAAAATAATACTTTTACTAAATACATTCTCATCATCCATGTCATATCCATGTATTTATCTTTATCATAAATATAAAAATTAAAAATATAAATTAAAAAGTAAATTCATTGAATAATAATACTATAATAAAACAATAATTGCAAGAACCAACTAAGACCAAACTCAGAACAGAACTGAAGAAGATGATGAATCGTTATAGCAGAGACACACTTCGCTTTCTCTCACGCTTCCATCATCACCAACAACAAAACCCATCTCTTCTCCCTTCTCAATTCACCTCAGTAACAGCTTTTCATGAAGATTCCCCACAATTACAGCGCAATGTTGTTCCTGGTGAAAATAAAGGTTTCTCTTTTTTCAACCCGCTGGGGAATTCCTTGAGAAATGAGCAATTGGGTGGTGGAAACACGTTTGGAATTCATCAGAAATGTTGTTATGGTTCAATGGGTGGAGTGGTTCAGAGGAGCTCCAGATTCTCGGAGTTGAATGATGATGATGTTAGATACTTTCAAGAGATTTTGGGGACGAAGAATGTTGTGCAGGATGAAGATAAGCTCGGTGCTGCTAATGTTGATTGGATGCATAAGTATAAAGGGTCCAGTAAGATTCTTCTGCAGCCATGCAACACTGATCAGGTTCTTTTGTCTACTGTTTTTTTTTGTTTGATCCTTTTCTTTTTATAAGCAAATTCCCTTTAGGATATTGGTTCAATTAATGACTGTTTGGATTGATTAATTTGAGTTTATTTACTTGCATAAACACTTGTGACACTGTTTGAGAAGCTATGAAAACAATTCACGAGATGTTTGTAAGCTGATTTCAGCTTATTTTTAAAATCTCCTTAGGAAAGGTTGTGATTTTAGCTTATACATTAGGACTTATATGATAAGTGCTTGTGTTATAAAGTGAACACTTGATTAAGATATTTATACAAACAAGGTCTGTTTGGATTGATTTATATGAGATTATCTACGCGCATAAGGACTTGTGAGGTTGTTTGAAAGAGCTTACGAAAAATGCTCATGAGTCGTGACATATCTGTAATCTGTTTTCAGCTTATTTCCATTAACTCTTTATGTGATATGCTTAATTAAGTGGTTTATCCAAACGGGGCCTACGTATTTGAAAAGCAGCTTTCTTATGTATTTCATTTTTTCGATGTTGCAGGTTTCTGAGATTCTTAAGTACTGTAACTCCAGAAACCTGGCTGTTGTTCCTCAAGGTGGAAACACTGGTCTTGTAGGTGGAAGTGTACCTGTCTTTGATGAAGTATACCCTTTAACTCTTCCTCTTGCAACGGCATTACATTAAAGGAGACATGTTATACTGTTTTGGCGTATCCGATTGTATATTGACAGATTTCTTATTATCTAATGCTGCAGGTGATTGTTAGTCTTAGTTTAATGAACAAGATCATATCTTTTGACAAGGTAGACCATTTACTTTTTTAAAGGCATATTTGATATGACTTCCCTTCACAATTTTAGTGTTTTTGGATATTGGATTAGCTTATTTTGCGTTCAGAAATAGAGCTTATGGCTTAGAAGTTGTTCTCTGTAAAATTTTACACTGCATTTCACTAGTATCCATATGCAACCCGTTCACCTCAATACATTGTTGTTGTTGTTGTTGTATGAGCAAACATTTGATTCCACAAGTTACCTCATAACACCAATTGGTATCAAATCTGTATTTTCTATTTCAATGGAATTTGTTAGCATTATGTAAAAGTCAAAGTGGACACATGATGATGGAGGATTTTTATAATAAGTTCTGAAGATTTTTCCAATGCCTGTTTTAGGTTAGTGGAATACTGGTATGTGAAGCTGGGTGCATATTGGAAAATCTCATGTCATTCCTGGACAATGAAGGGTAATCTTTTTCACTTTATAAGTATTATTTTTTGTAATTTTCATAAATCTGTTTCATAATTTATGTCTTAGGTTTTTGTTCTTTTTTACTTTACTTTAATCTAATTTCAGCTTATAGAAAGAAATAAAATTTCATAACTTAGATGACTGTTTTTACATGACAAAACTATATTGATAGCAGAAATATTTTTTTCCTTTTGGTTGTTTTTGTCTCTCAAAGTTCTACGTGGTGTAAGTGCAGTGGCATAACTTAGGTCTTTGAAAGTTATAGATGCTTTTTTGATTAAAAAGTTATAGATTATTAATTCTCCTTTCTTTGCCCATTTGAGTTATACTCAAGACCTTGATGCATGCTTTCTGTATTTAAGTTTTGTACACTTTTCATTCAGATTTATTATGCCCCTAGACTTAGGTGCTAAAGGGAGTTGCCAGATTGGCGGAAATGTTTCAACTAATGCCGGTGGTTTGCGTCTTGTTCGTTATGGATCTCTTCATGGAAGTGTACTTGGTGAGAAACTACTTTTAAGCTGTAAAACTTGACTTTTTTCAATCACAGGTTGAGTATTACTTGTTATTCCATATAATCTGAATTTAAACTTCCAAGTCGATGTACCAAAGTTGGATAATTGCATTGATTTGCATCTTTTCTAGAATCTGGGACTGCTAAATAATTGCAAACTTAGTGACATCTTCGATCCACTATTTTCTGTTTCTAGTGCTAAATTTATTATTCTGAAACAAACTTTCGATTGTATGGCAGGTGTTGAAGCTGTTCTAGCAAATGGCACTGTACTTGACATGCTTAAGACATTGCGCAAAGATAATACTGGCTATGATTTGAAACATCTATTTATAGGTATGTAGTTAACAATAATGAAAATCTGGAAACTAACCGATGACGTGACCGTAACTCGACTTCAACTTTACAATGATGTAGGAAGTGAAGGTTCCTTGGGAATTGTAACCAAGGTTTCAATACTTACGCCACCGAAGTTATCTTCAGTTAATGTGGCTCTTCTTGCTTGCAAAGATTATAGCTCTTGCCAGGTATGATCAGTGTTCTTATTTTGAAATTTATTTTGCTTTGAGAATTTATGAACTTTTAGGCGTAAATCTTGTCTGATTACTTTTGTTTCTGTTCTGCTTATCAGAAACTACTACAAGAAGCAAAAAGGAAACTCGGGGAGATTTTATCTGCATTTGAATTTTTGGACAGCCAGTCTATGGACTTGGTAATATTTATTGAATTAGATTATTTGATTAAGAGACCTTTTTGAATTCAGACGAATTACTCCTGTAAAATTCTAGTTCTTACTATTAAGAAAATTATCAGAACTTCGTAACTCTATTTTCTTTTTCCCTTAGTCGGATCATAGTCATGCTGATCTAATTGGATTTCTAACATTAAAGGTTACAAGTCACCTGGATGGTGCTCGGAATCCATTTCCTGATTCGCAGCATGACTTTTATGTTTTGATCGAGACAACCGGCAGTGATGAATCTTCGGACAAGTAAAGTCCTTGCCATTTTATGCTGATTGATTTGTTTATTTTAGCAGATTATAAATCATACTTCCCCTGTTATGAGTTTTCCAGACAAAAGCTTGAAGCATTTCTACTTGGCTCCATGGAAAATGAATTGATAGCTGATGGCGTCCTTGCACAAGACATAAATCAAGCATCTACTTTTTGGCATATACGCGAGGTTGACATTTTTCATCCTCACTTCATTTTTACCGAGAAATACTTTATGCTCTCTAAATTTTCTTTTTTCAAGAATGGTTTTCTGTCATCAGTGAATAAAATTTAAGTTTGATATGAAATTTTTGTATTGCTTTTGGAAGAAAAGACTATCAAAGTTCTTGGCTTTTTAAATCTTACCGAATTGTTTCAGGGTATATCAGAGGCATTGATGAAAGCAGGAGCTGTTTACAAGTATGATTTATCGATACCTCTTGAAAATCTATACAATGTTGTCGAAGAAATGCGCTCTAGACTAGGTAAAAAGCCTACATATACTTCAGCTTTTTATGCATAATAGGACATCAACATTATTATGATTTTGTTTGATCATTGTAGGTGATTCTGCCAACGTAATCGGATATGGTCACCTTGGAGATGGTAATCTGCATTTAAACGTTTCCGTTCCGAAGTACGACGACAAGGTAGTTTAAACAAACTCACAAGTTTTGGTTATGAAATTCTTATTTTCATTTTATATAAGGTTATCACATTATCACCGCATTAAAATTTTGCAGATTTTGTCACAAATTGAGCCTTTTGTATATGAATGGACGTCTAAGCACCGAGGAAGTATTAGCGCAGAACATGGCGTAGGACTAATGAAAGCTAACGAGATTTACTACAGCCAGTCGCGTGAAACGGTACGAATAGTACTCACTCTAACTCGAAGTTAATTCTCCATTTGAGAATTTTAAACTTATGAATTGAATATCAAAAATTTGTTTCAAAATTGGACAGGTGCAAGTGATGAGTTCAATCAAGAGTTTGATGGATCCTAATCACATACTCAACCCATATAAAGTTCTTCCTCACTCAATCACTTCATAATCTGATGCATGAAACATACTTTAGGAGAGACACGGGTTTGATGGCAATAATTTACGGATAGAAGAATAAAATAAGAAGCTGATAGATTGCTGTAATTTGTAAACAATTGTGTACCAAACTTAGTGCTATTCTTTCATAATGTCATTTTGGTCTAAAGTTTTCTAAATGGATTCCTTTAAAAGGAAAACTGGGGTGTGAGATTTCCACTTGTCACGGGTGGAATATATGCTTCTCTTAAATCATGAATTTGATATTGGAATAAGCAAAATTTAGAAGCTTAAATTAATTCGTTAATGCTCGACTTGGGCAAGCATATTACTCACTTGGTCAAAACATAAATGATTCGGTTTGGCAATTCATACAGATTTAAAAAAAAAAAAAAAAAAAAAGAAAAAAGAAAAAAGAAGAGACTAATTATCTCAAGCGCATTACTTTTGTCGGTGAGCTCACGAGTAGGGGTGTTCGCGGGTCGGTTTGGTTCGAGAAAATTCGATATCCAATCGGTTAAAATTAAATGGATTGGTTTGGATTGAATTTGCAAATTTTTGCGATAAAGCCCAAACCGAATCGAGAAACAACGGGTTGGTTTGGGTTGGATTAATCGGGTAGATAAATAACTTATTTACGGAAATTAATTTTTCATAATAATATAAAAAAAACATAGTATTAATAGTGTTCAATTGTAAATATTAGACTAGCAATTGTTTCCTAATAGATTAAAAAATATCTAACAAGAAAAATATCTAAATAAAGACTTTTGAATCTATAGCTAGTCACTTGAGTTAGTATGATAATGAACGTGTTTCATAACTCTATGCTCAGTTACCACATTACACTAACAATTTTTTAATAACAAATTAAAATAGCATAACTTGTTTACATACGACATTTCGCTTTTTTTCTTCTTGAAGTTGAATATTTGGTAGTAATTTTATGATAATTAATTATGGTTGGTTTGGATTGGGTTTGCGGGTAGAAAATTGAAAATCCGATGCCCGAACCAATTGTCATTGGATTTTATTGATTTGGTTCGATTCTTGCCCGAACTGAAAAAATGTCCAACCCAAACACTATGGTTTGGTTCGGATTTACCCGAACCAATGAACACCCCTACTCACGAGTGAAAAATTAATAATGTCTCTAAAATTTGGAACTTAATTTCTGGATTATCAAAATGCAACAAAAGTCAAGTCTCAGATGCAGATGCAGATTACCGATAAAACTATCTAGAGGTTAGATTTTGTTATTTTTCGGAAGTTAACTTTTTGAACTCTCTCTGTTACCCCACACCATAAACAATTTGGAACTCTCTCTGTTACCCCACGCCATAAACAATTGTAGAAGTGGGAAGTACATAATAAATTAACATAAATCTTTGTTAAGACATACATAAAATACATAACAAAACATATATTTTTGTTAACGTAAATCTAACATTACTTTTCATTATTAAGAGATGATTGAGGACGTTTCAAAATCTTTAGAATATTGTCGGTTGACTTCTCAATCGTCGCATTCTCAATTGATTCTCTTTTAATCTCACTCAACTTGGTGAGCTCTTTCATCCTATCCAAAATGTTATCTAGCCAAGTTTCAGATTCCTTTGTTGAATGAATTGTCCACTTCAATAATGTTTGTTGTATAGGGCGTCACAGTTTCAAATAAACTTGAACAAAATGTATTCAAAGCCACTCAATATACATAATGCGTCCGGTTGGATTTTGAGGTGTGCCACTCTGAAGTGCAAAAATGTTTTCTAGAAGCCATATCTTGTCAGATCAACGCACTCCATATTATATGCATTTGCTATAAGATGAGCCATTTTAAGGAAGCACATCCATTTTTTCTCCAGTGCCGGATCACTAACACAGGGAATAAGAGATTCATGAGTTGCATTGAAATGTTCTTTTTTTTTTTTTTCCGTATAGTGTTGTGTATGTTTTCTTACACGCATTCAACTCTTTGAGAAGTTGTTGATGGACAATTATATGATTTTCCTCTCCTTTACCAAACAAAGCTGAAACAACACGACAATCGCAATTATCGTCACCCTTAACACCTACAATATGTTCAATGTATATATGCATAAAAATCGACATATCTTCAACGATTTTTGGTAAATGTGGTGAAGTAAATTCTTTGTTAATGTGAGCAAATTTGAAAACACTTTTTTTGAGATTTTGAAGTTAGAGAACCCGAAAAATGTGTGTCAACATGTTTGAAATAGGAATGAGATTGCTTCGTTGAATTGTCACTCTGTGTTGGTTTAACCTTCTTAGGAGCACCTTTTATTTTTACTAGTTCTGAGGGTGATTTCAAATTTCTAGATAGACAATCTCCCTTAATTGTCTTTGATGTACAATTTGATGTTGTCATCAACTTTCAAAAATCTCTCTTGAATCACTTCCCATTCAGGCATGATAGATATATCTGATTTACCATCATCACACCATCATTATCAAACCAGAGCCTTGTCCACTGTGATTAAACCTCATCCATTCATATGGGTGTGTCAAGTTTTGTCTTTTTTGAAATTAAATAAGCACACATAAGATCACACATCTTCCTAAGTATACAATCACACTTTGAGTTATTTGAACTTATTTTCTCTGCTCGCTTGGCTTCTTGATAAATAAAACTCAATCTCGCTCGAGAGATATTGTCCTCCAACTGTGAATAAAGATTGTTGTCTCTGAATCTGTATTCTAATATTATAATGCTGCGAACAAATGATGTTTGTATCTCGTTATGTTGATTTTGGATCTGGTTCATGGAGTCCCAACCTCCATATAAATCACTTTTATTATTTCTCAACCAATTATCTAATGTAGCATGAGCAGATTCAATTCTGTTAGATGTTGTATTTCCAAAGTGTCTAACCTGATCGGTCAAAGCATAAATAACTTTCGCCTTAACTTGGTCTAAAATTATACTTTCAACATATTTTAAGAAACCTGAATATTTTTCACACAGCCTTCTTATATGTATTACAGATTCGGTGTATAAGTCTTCCATAGAAGAACTTATTATAGCATTCCAAACATCCATTATAGTTTCCAATATCACACCAGCTTTGATCACTTTCCCACCTTCACCCTTAATTTGTCTGGTTCTTACCGCATGCTTAAGTTTACTTCTCACATTTTTTGTTATGTGATATGTACAATGTAATGCATATGATGTAGGAAACACCTTTGCGATCAAATTCATCAGTGTGGTATCACGAACGATGATAATTACTTTTGGCAATTTTTCTTGGTCCTTCAACATAGTCTGACACACTTCTAAAGCTCAAGCAACATTGTCCTTTTTCACTTTTCAAAAATGCAAACCTAACTAAAAAAGTAATTTCTATAGAAGTAACACCAGCAATTTCCAAAAGTGGAAGTTTGTACCTGTTGGTCTTATACGGTTAATTAATTAGAAGCACAATAGGAAATGTGTTGAACAACTTGATAGAATCAGATTGAGTCCAAAATATATCTTGAATGGTTTTTCTATCCTCTCACAATAGCTTTAGGTACAACTTCAGGCTCGACATCAACTAGTTTAACATCCATAAACACAATATCTTTGGGTACAACGTCAGGGTGCACCATTACTGCAACCTGTAATAACATAATCAAATTTAAATTCAACCTAAACACAGTCCGGAATTAAACTTCTGAAACTGCATGTAATATAATACGAAAGTTAAATTTCGGACGCAACGTTCATTTTAAATCACATAAACAAATTTCTTACAAGCAATGAGGAAGGAAATACATGTACATTACCTTAAATTCTAGCTTCTTTTACTCCTTTTGATGTGAAAAAACAGAACAATATGGTTTTAAAGTACACACCTTTATTGAAAATGGAAGGAGATTTTTGTAGGATTTTGGGAGTATGGTGAAGTATGATGGTATGATCATGAAATGAAGAGTACATGCAAGATGCAAGATGGTGTTTTAATCATTTTTCTCGCTCGGTAATTCTGGAAGTTAACTTTCATATTATCCATTGATAGTTCAGAACTAAACACATTAGCATGAGCTCTAAATGTGTTTAGGGGTTAGTCTGAAACTTAGCCTAAAGACTCTTTTTTCATAAGTACGAAGATTAACTTTGGTACTGTTTTCTTTTTGGCAAAATAGAGATAGCTCACTTACAAAGTATTTTGACGTGTTTTGGAAGGGGTTCGGAAGTTAACTTCCATAGTATTATTTTTAGATATCCTAAGAGTAACTCTTTGTCACTAAAGATGGAAAATAAAATCCTCATATTTTAATAACATATTTTTGTCATATGCATATTCACTCTATGGAATTTCTAATTGCACCCATATACATACTCGCATACCCGCGGTGAAAACCCCAAAATATCCCTATATTTCGGAGATGCATGTCCGAAAACACCTATTTTTAATTATTAGTGATGTTTTCGGATATGCATCTTCGAAGTGACTTATTAAAAAAAAGGTGTCTTCAGATATTCATCTCTGAAAACACCTCTTTTTAAAAAAAAATGATATTGGAGATTAATCTCCGAAATATTTTGGGGTTTATCAGCAAACGCAAACAACCACCCCTTCAGTTTTTAGAATACACAAAAATCAACATCAAACCCATTTTCAAATGTTCCATTCCATTCTACGCATTTCATACCCTACAACTTCAACTCAATTTGCATTCAA
Source organism: Vicia villosa (assembly GCF_029867415.1). Classification (NCBI taxonomy): domain Eukaryota; kingdom Viridiplantae; phylum Streptophyta; class Magnoliopsida; order Fabales; family Fabaceae; genus Vicia; species Vicia villosa. Next base: position 128,190,820 of record NC_081181.1, on the reverse strand, counting down.
GTTTCAAAGCTCCATTATCTTTACACTAAAAGCTTCAATAAACTGTAAGTTTCAACAATCTCCAACTATAGATTCAAAATGTTATTTTTGTTGTTATAAATTAAGATAATATTGTAGGTTGAATGATGTTATAGTTCAATGATATGTGTTAGATACAAAAAAATGGGATTTCGGTTGAGTTAGGGCAAGAAATGGAACTCAGCCAAAAATGGTTGTTCGCATGTAATTTCGGAAGTGCATTTCTGAAATCACCTATGGCACTATGTAGATGGGTACGTGACATGGTTTTATCAGGTGTCACATCCTATCATGACACTCGATGCTCCGGAATGTCCACCTAGGCCGGCGCACGAGGAGCTCTTGGAGAACCAGTAAGCTGAGGACGACCATGCCATTAATCTCATGCCATTATGCCAGCGAATACACTCGATTGGGCAGGAGGCATTGGAGAGAGGGGTCATTGAGCAGGGCGGTCCAGAGGCAGTTGCCATAGTACAGAGGATGGTCAGTGAGGTGTCTAGTGCGATGGCGTATAGGAGGCAGAGGAGGTCACAGGAAGTTCGCATTGGGCATACTCAGTAGTATTAGCCTATTTATGTATTATTTATGACTTTTTTATGGTGTTGTAATATTTTAACATTTTGCACTTATCCAAACAACTATTTATATATTATGATATTGTTTTTTTTTACTATAATCTACATCTTTTTTATTTTCATTAAATATTTGTCAGATAATATAAGGTATTAATTTTAGTTACTACAATGCTCCGATTGTAACAATGTAATGTTGTTGTTTTTAAAAATGATGAATCAGAGCATATTTCGGATGCATATCCGAAACTGCTTCATGGCATTTTCGGACATGCATATCCGAAATATTTAAAAGTAGTTCAAATATGGATGTTTTTGGATATACATATTCGAAATATTTGAAAATGAGAAAAGAGTGCCTTCGGAAATGCATATCCGAAGGGTATTTTGGGATTTTCAGGGGTGTTTTCCACCCTATATAGGTGCAATGAGAAATTCCCTTCACTTTCTTATAAACGCAAATCAGAAGGCCCAACCCAAAAAGCAGGCAAACAAGGACTTTACCTACAACTTTCACTTATTTTTCTTCTTTTACCTATTATTTTTAATAACATTTATAGTAAAAAAAACTAAGAATATTTAATAACATTTAATTCTTATTATTACCATTATTGTTTATATTTTTCTAATAATTTAAATTCTTCATATTTTCTTAATTGATTTAGTTATAAATTTTATTTATTTATTTATGTTTATTATGATATTTTATTTAAGATAATATCAACTCGGAAATTTGAATCACGAAGCTTGAAACTAAAAATAAATAAATAAAAAATTGAAATTTTAATTAAATCATAAAAGGAGAGCTTTATTAAAAATAAATATAAAAACATATTTAAGAAGTTAGATAATAATTATGCCCAATAAACAAGTTAAAAGTGAAGAAATTAACAACATAAGTATAGACACAACTTTGCAGGTTTTTTTTGGAGGATAAAAAAAAGTCCTAAAAAAGGCTAATACTTTTGAGAATACGTTGTTCTCTTGAGTTACTGAAATCGTGGAGGCTTTGGAGAATGAGAAGGAAGCCCGTAAGGAATAGCTGGCGGCGATGAATAAAGAATTCAACGATATTGTTGATGAAGGTATCAAGTGAGTCTTTGATGCTTTCAGGAACACCTGTGACCAATTGTAAGTGTTGTGATAAGTTATCTAGATTCCTTGGCAAAAGATGCGCCCTTAGAAGATGGTTGTTGACAGAGTGATTGTTAGTGATCACTAGGAGAATGAAAAGGAAGAAAGATGATTTTTTTAAATATTTTTAATGTCGTTGAGGCTCTTTGTAATTTACTTCAAACAAGGTTTTGTTTCTTGGTAACTTATTTGTTTTTCTTTGTTTGGTATGTTGTGTTGCTTTCTACGTTTCACTAGTTATTTGCCCATGATTTTGTTTCATCGCTTTTCGCCTACGATTTTGTTTCATCGTTTATCTTCCTACGATTTTGTTTCATCATTTGTCCACATATGATTTTGTGTCATCGTTTGTTTGCCTACAATTTTGTTTCATCGTTTGTATGCTATGGTTTTGTTACATCGTTCGTTTTCTATAATTTTGTTTCATTATTACCCGTCCCATCATTGGAAACCGGGATAAGCTTTGACATCAATAAGTAATTACAAACTATGGATGAACTTTGGAACACTTAGCTATAATATTGTTTGAGTTTTCCAGCATTCTACGTCCTTGGGATGGATTCCCCAACCAATGTCTCCATAATGTAGTCGACATAATTCCTCCCTCTGACGTTAGCCTGTCTTAGCGCGAGGGGTCCTCATGTTTAAATTCTCTGGGTCAAATTTACTTGTTGTATTTAACTGATGATGCCTGCTTAACAACGACACTCATGAGGGTGATGGGTGTCCTTTTCTCTTCAAGAAATCCTACTTTTTCTCAGTTTTCTTTGGGGTTATCATCTTTTGATAAGGGGTCCCCATCCTCCAGTTTAGCTATTTTACTTTGACATCGATGACGACTTTAGTCCCGTAGGTCATCCGAAAGGGAGTCTCGCTAATTGTTGAATGAGGGTAGTTCAGTATGCCAGGACATGTCGAAGCTCATCTTCCTAGTTTCCTTTGACTATTTTCATTTTAATCCTCTCAACTACCCGATTCGCGACTTCAACTTGTTTGTTTGCTTGTTTGAGGGTGCTCTCTTAACATAAAATGATGTTTAACCTTTAAGTCTTCTAAAAGCTTCTTGAATTTTTTATATGTTAATTGTGTTCCATTATATCTCAGTATGGCCTGAGGAATCCTGTACATGGCTAGGATGTTCCTCTTGAAGAATTTCAAAATGTTGGTCGATGTGATATTTGCTAGTGCTTCAGCTTCAATCTATTTGGTAAAATAATCTACTGCTACGTTAAAAATTAAGTTGTCTCGACACTAAAGGGAAAGGGCCGAGAATATTCATCCCTCACTATGAGAAAAAATTAAGTTGTCTCACTATAGAAAATTAAGTTGTCAACATGTGTAGCTCAGACTGGGGAACTGTGAATGTCTCTGTGTTGTTGGCATCAATCAAATTTCTTTACATTCTCCTTAGCATCCTAAATCATGGATGACCAATATTACCCAGCTCCGAGGACTTTCTTGGCTAAAGCTCACACACCTTAATCTTATTTGGCTATTCATTCATGCACTTCGATGAGAGCGTAGGTGACTTCTTCTCCTTTTAGGAACTTCAATAGAGGGGTTCATTATCCCTTTCGGTATAAGGATCATTTTATGAAGGAGTACAAATTAACTCCTCTTTTCACAAAGGTGGTGTCAGGTGGGTTGGCCGACAACGCTCCTTGATCGACGTATGTTGCAATGGGTGATATCCAAAATGGTTGTGCATTGCGCTTATTGCCATCATCACGACTTCTAGGTTTTCTTTGTTAGGGCTTAACATAGTTTATTGGATGAAAGAATGGTTTATGTTGGATGATATGGTGATGGCCAATTTAGACATGTCTGTCAGCCCAAGTGCTCTCATCTCTCTCTCTCTTTCTCTCTCTCTCTCTCTCAGTGCAATATTTCCGACGTCTTGAACTTGCCAACTTCTCCTTGGCCAAAATGACATATTGTTGTAGTAATAACTCCTTGGTATGAACTTCCCCTTTGACTTGCGAGACCACTACTTGAGAGTCCGTTCTCAACCTAACATTCTCTGTACCCATCTTGGCGGCCAATGTGAGGCCGACAATAACTATTTCATAGTCGGCTTGATTATTAGTGGTAGAAATCTCAAAATGTATAGATACTTTGATATATCAAATTCATTCTCCATTAATAGTCTAACTCCACTTTCTCAACTATTGGATGACTTATCTATGAATACTAGAGCTGTCAATATGGGCTATCCGGCCCATATGGGCTTCGGGCTTTTTAGGGCCGGGCCCAAAAAACCCATTTTTAAATGGGCTCTAATTTTACTACCCAGGCCCGGCCCTGTCTGGGCTGCGGGCTACCCGACCCTAAATGGGCTTCGGCCCTAAACGGGCCCATTTCTATAAAAAATTAAAATTTTCTCCTTATTTTTGTAAGTAACCATATAATTGCATGCAAGAATACATTATATATATATATATATATATATATATATATATATATATATATATATATATATATATATATATATATATATATATATATATATATATATATGTATATATATATATATTAAATTTTATATCCAAAATTATAATTTCTAAATAATCCATATAAGTTAATAATTAAAATGTAAAACAACACATTAACTTAATTTAAACTATCCAAAATACATCACAAATTATATAATGTAGCACAAATAATTAAATAACTTGTTCCAACAAATTTTAAGTTATAAATATTCATGACAATTATAATTTTATGATAATTATAACAAGAAAATGTTATAAATTTTTATAATAATTATAATTAGGAAAGGATAAATTTTAATTATATTAAAAATATTTAATTTTTTCGGACCGGTGGGCTACCCATGGGCCGACCCATATTTTTTAGGACTTTTTAGGGCCGGGCTAAAAAAGACCCGAATGTAAATGAGCTCGAAAAATGAGGCCCAGACCCTAAAATTTTTCAGGCCAAACGGGTCGGCCCATGGGCTTCGGCCCATTTTGACAGCTCTAATGAATACTACTCGATCTAAAATGTCTATGGTGTATTTGGGAACATTTATACAATAAAGTCCGAGACTATTTTGATTAACTCGAAACAAATATTTATCCTAAAAAATGGTTGTTTGGCGTAAATTAAAAATAGGCATGTGATTACAAAATATAATAAAAAAATCTTTCATTTTTTTTGGCATAGTTACGAGGGTTATGGATTAAAAAATAATAATTTTAAATATATATATATATATATATATATATATATATATATATATATATATATATATATATATATATATATATATATATATATATATATATATATATATATATATATATATATGGCATATCATATGAGAATGACATCTTTATATGAGAATGTGAGAATGAATCTGAACCATTGGATTTTAAAATAAATGGTGGAGATTATGTGTGAACCTTTTTTCTCTCTCATCCATTATTAAAATAAATGATGTAGGGAGCGTATCCGGTGAGAACTAATATTTATGTGAGAAACGAGAACTATTAATATCAATCGTTGGATTTAATTAACGTATAAGATTTAAAAATTTCATATGAAGATCACCTCACTGAATTTTATCTATTACACTCAATATTTAAACTTTCCATAAGAAGAGATTCTTACTTAAAGTAATTCTACTTGATGAATTAATCATTATTAAAATAATTTTTATAAACATACTTAATATAATTAGGATATAAATATAAAATATAATTTAAATTATTTAATATTTTTATTTGAAATTAAAATCATCTAAAACTATAAATATTTCTTTTTCAAGACTAAAACCATAATTCCAAAATAAAATATTGGAAAATAAAATTAATTTTAAATAATCATAAACATAAATTGTTTACTCATCTTACTAGTATTAAAATTATTTTTAAATAAAACTATGCCATATAAATTTATTTAAAAATTTTAACTCTTAAAACTTAATCACATAGCTCATCCCTTAAATTATGTCTGGCATTTTATCGTAATAAAATTTAACATTCTATCTCATATTTTATAAAATTATATTTTCACAATTTGTTTTGGCAAATAAATTGTTTTAAAATCAAACAAGACTCTCAATATTTCAGAAACAATTTATTCTTTGCAATAAATATTATGAAGTAAAAAATTATAATTTAAGGAGAGCTATGTGATTAGTGTAAGAATTTTTTTTGTAAATTATATTATGATAATTAAATTGTTATTATAATATTGGGAGTCTTGTTTGGTCTTAAAAGTAAGGTTACAACGATTAATTTATTAAAATAAATTATAAAAAATATTCTATAATATGCAATATATAATTTTTAATTTTTTTAAAATTAAACTAATTTTATAGAGTTAATGTTTTTAAATTTTTTTTTTGGAATACTATTAAGGTGAGTAAATAGTTTATGTTTTTGATTATTTTAAAACTAATTTTATTTTTCATAATTTTTCTTTTGGAATAATTTAAGGAATGAGCTATGTTATTAATGTAAAAAAATATATAGTAAATTTTATTAGATGATTAAATTGTTATTAAAATATCGAGAGTCTTGTTATTACAATAATTAATTTATCAAAATAAATTATTAAAATATAATTTTATATTATGCAAGATACAACTTTAAAATAGTTTTTTTTTTTAATTTAATTTTGTTTTAAGAGTTAAGATTTATAAAGAAATTTATACGACTTAGTTTTATTTAAAAATAATTTTAATACTAGTAAGATGAGTAAACAATTTATGTTTATGATTATCTTAAAATTAATTTTATTTTTTAAAAATTTATTTTGGAATTATAGTTTTAGTCTTGAAAAATATTTGTAGTTTTAGATAATTTTAATTTCAAATAAAAATATTAAATAATTTAAATTATATTTTATATTTATATCCTAATTATATTAAGTATGTTTATAAAAATTATTTTAATAATGATTAATTCATCAGGTAGAATTACTTTAAGTAAGAATCTCTTCTTATGGAAAGTTTAAATATTGAGTGTAATAGATAAAATTCAGTGAGGTGATCTTCATATGAAATTTTTAAATCTTATACGTTAATTAAATCCAACGATTGATATTAATAGTTCTCGTTTCTCACATAAATATTAGTTCTCACCGGATACGCTCCCTATATATATATATATATATATATATATATATATATATATATATATATATATATATATATATATATATATATATATATATATATATATATATATATATATATATATATATATATATATATATATATATATAAAAGGGGTGACTCAATATATATATGAGGAGGGTTATATTGACTCCAAGAGTAAGTGTTCAACACTTACTCCAAATCATAACCATTGATTATCATTAATCCAACGGTTTTAATTAAAGTTTTATATAAAAAAATATTTCCAAAAATAAATAGATTAAATGATCAATTAAAACCGTTAGATTAATGAAAATCAATGGTTATGATTTGGAGTAAGTGTTGAACACTTACTCTTGGAGTCAATATAACCCTCCTCATATATATATTGAGTCACCCCTTATATATTTGAATAGAGACGTGAGATTACAAATATAATCATGACAAAACTTTTCATTTTTTTTTCTATAATTATAAAGTTTAGGCACAAATTTTTTGAGTTATAAATATTGTTAAAAAGGGATTGTTATTAAAAAAATTTGCAAAAATAAAAAAGAGACATGTGAATGTGATTACAAATTTAATCAAGACAACATCTTCCTACCTTTTTTTTTTTCCTATATTTATATTTATAAAGGTTTTGGACTAAAAACAACTTGTTTTGAGTTAATGAGTTATAAATATAGTTTTCTGAATAGAGATCTATAATTAAAAATAGATGAGAGATATTTTTAGAGTAATTTTTTTTTAATTTACTATAATTATAAGACAGATTTTAAAAAATAATTATTGAGTTATAAAAAATGTTCAGAGACATGATTGTTACTAAAAAAAATATGCATACATTAAAATTTTTTATTTAAATTATATTATAAGATTCTAGACTAAAAAAACTTTTTTAAGTTATAAATTTTGTTTAAAAAAAGTGATTGTTCAATATGTGTATATTAAAAAAAGACTAGCAGATTATAAGTATTAATTAAAATATTATCAATGTATAATAATTTTACACCTTTTTTTCTCAGGGCAATGGTTAAGACTTTAAAATAGTAAATTTATCTCGGTAATCTGCGTATTTAATTTCTTAAAAATTGAAATATTAAATTTTCTATAACATAATTTTTTTTAGAATGCTTAACCATTGCCCGGAGGTTACTGGTTAGCAAGACCCTTATTTAATTAGAATGGAATGTTTATAGAAATAATTATTAAAATAATTTAATTATAATTTATTTATTTTTATTTTAAATTTCATATTTATGTGTCAAATTCATTCTTTCTAATCGGATTAATGTGTTAAATTATTTTTCAGTGATTTGTATTCTATTAATCTCTTTTTAAAAATAAATTCAGTATTAATAATTAAAATTAATAAAATATAAATAATAAAAAAAAATTAGCCATGAAAATGTAAAATACTTAAATCAACTTAATAACAATAATTAAAACTTTTTATTAACACAAGACAATTTGTTCAATAAAAAAACTGAATTTTCTTTTTACAAAAGTTAAAAATAAAATATTCCCTATGATCTTTATATTAAAGAAGAAATCTGTTTTTTTAGATTCATTGAAAATTAATGTATTTGGATAATCTAAATAAATTCATTCTTCAATAAATTTAAAAAATAATTCTTTTAATATATTAAGGATAAATATTACTAGTAAAAGTTTTTCCAAGGAAAGAAAACCGTGGAAATATAAAATTTAGTTTTAGATTTATTCCATTCCATAGTACGTGTACACGTGTTATTAAATATTTAGGGAAAAATAAAACAGTGAAAGCGTGGGGTAGTGGGTACTATAAAGTTTCACAAACCGTCGTCCACGCTCACGGGTACTTATTCATTCCTCTCTCTCTCTCTCTCATTCAGATCATCAATCAATCTCTTTACGCGCAATAATCATGACTAGTTCTTCAGCTGCTTCTCGCAAGGTAAGCCCTAACTTTCTTAATTCCATTCCTAATTTTCCATTCTCATCCATCGATTCGTTTTTTTTATTATTCCTTCTTCGGATCCCTCTTTCAGATTCTCAGTAAGATTGCCTGCAATAGGCTCCAGAAGGAACTCGTCGAGTGGCAGGTTAATCCGCCTTCCGGCTTCAAACACAAAGTCACCGATAATCTCCAAAGGTATTTCCGATTTGTTTAATTTCTCATCCAAACCCCGCTATTTTTCAGTTTTTTTTTTTGGGTTGAATTGGTTTCGTAGTTTGTGTGTGATGTTTAACGGTTCTTTGAAATTGTTTTTATGTAAGGTGGGTTATTGAAGTGGCTGGTGCTCCTGGGACACTTTACACCAATGAGACCTACCAGCTTCAGGTTGATTTTCCTGAGAATTACCCTATGGAAGCTCCACAGGTTCTTAATTTTTTTGCTTATCAATTAACATAAACAACAATTAACCGTCTGTAGTGAGTTTTGGTGTTAACTTGTTTTCATTATTAATTGTTTTATAGGTTATATTCTTGCATCCGGCTCCGTTGCATCCTCATATCTACAGCAATGGACATATTTGTTTAGGTATGTCTGTTACGAGTCTAGTTTCCTTGATTTGTGTTGTATTTATTTTCTTAATTCATGTGTTGGTAGAAACTTTTGATGTAGGGTATGGTTTTTGGTGTGTGTTGCTTTTGTGTTTGTTTGCGTTCGCTTTTAGGTTATTGATTCATTCTTTGAGAGACTGGTTTTGCTGACGGATTATTCTTTTCTTGTAATTTGCTTTAGATTTTACTTGAAATCAAGTTAATCAGAATTATGATTGCACACTAAGAATTTGTGGGGAATAAGATGCGTGAGGGTTGTTTACTTTGTAAAACTTCTCTGACGCCTTACAAGTTAATTTGCTTCAAAGAAGCAAAACATGAAAAGAATATTTCTTTGCATCCTTCAACACCTCTTTATGAAAATCCTTCTAATAGTCATTGTTAATAATACCTTTGCTTGGTTAACTTTCAATGATATTGAATGCTATTATAGTGTCGTTTAAAGATATGAATACTATGTATATCATAGCATATATCTGGGGAATAGAAGGACATTTGGGTCTCATCTTTCTTACTCAGCGCTTTTCCTTTTTAATGCCAGTATATCTTGTTTTGTATAGTCTTTAGTATTGTGGAATACATGTATGAATCTTAGGTTGATTTGAGTTCTGGGATACATGTATGAATCAGTGTGGTATCGTATAGCCATAGGGTTGAATGCACAATTCAGTGGTTTGCTGTCTTTCTAATAATATATATTTTCTATTTTCTCTGTCAATTCTCATAAGAAAATTTTAAGAGGCTAGGAGTTATTAAAAGAAAAGGAACTAAAAGTACCCCATTTGATTATTGATTTAGTTGCTCTATTTTTCATTCTTAAAGAAGGGCTTTGCACAGTCACCCATTCACCCAACTCTATATGCACCTTGGCTTTAGCATTGGGCTGTTTGCTCTTTTGGAGTATAGGCTTAGTGCAATCACTTAGGATCATTTAATTAGGGTTCTTCCTTTAAGAATAAGGGGATGATGAACGTTACTATAGAAAATTTCACTAATAGGTTACACTTAGGATGAACTATCATTTAATATAACGTGTAAAGAATCACAACTTTGAATTTACTTATGAATATATAACTTGTGAGTTGCGACTTTAATTTATGATATTGTTTTGCTATTTATTTGAATTTACTTCTATTATGGTATCTTAAGTTTGTGGATTGTTTGAAACTTTCAGTCATTTTATTAATGTTTTGGGCCTTGAATCATGTAAATTTAAGTTTTTTATTGTTGTGTTTTAGAGGCATAAGATACAATCTGATATTCAGAAAACAAATTAAACAAATAATGCTCAATATGGTTTCAATATGACAGCTTTAGTATATTTTAATCATAATATTCATCTCCAAACCTGTCCTCTCTCATCTTGGGTCTAAATTTGGGTTGCATTGCTTCTCTTGTTTCCTTTATCCTCTCATATGTCTTGGAAGGAATTAACTAGGAGTGCAAAATGGTCTCAAAAATATAAATGAGTTATAAATGCTCGTTGCTTTTATGTAGAAATTTCTGTTTGGTATTTCCCTCTTTTTTATTATAGTGACATGCATTTGAAGAAGGGTAACAATGGAGATGGGAATATCAGAGGTAAGAAATGCATCAAATCTCGACAATTGGTTCATGCCCATCTCGGGATATTGATAATAGTTTCTCCTTATCATTCTCTTTGGGGTTAAGGGTTGTGAAGTAATTTAAAATGAACACATTTGTGAAGCATGTACAAATGGATGACCTTTCTCTTTTGGAGTTTGATGTTTGGAGTATTAGTTCAATAACTGTTTAGACATTGTTTGCATCCGTGATTTTAAAGTAGGACTACCAGCTATAAAATCCATTTTACTCTACCTTACTTTATAATTACCCAATTTTATTTTTCTAATTATTTGAAGAAAAAAAGATTGACTTGGTGGTGGTTTTTGTTAGTGAGCTGACATTAATATGCTTGGAATTATGCAGATATATTATATGATTCATGGTCTCCTGCCATGACTGTTAGTTCTATCTGCATTAGCATTCTGTCCATGCTTTCAAGCTCAACTGCAAAGGTGTGAATTTAATGCTGCAAAGCTTTTGGTTTCCTTATTCTTCCATTTATATAGGATGCTGATTTTTTAGATCACATTAATTCTTTAACTGGCTATATATATACTTGAACAAAAACTAATTTGATAAAAGATTGTAAACATTACTGGTCATTATTTAAGACTTAACAGAAAATTCAGTTGGGTCAGTGATCCATTACCAAATTGGGGGTCATCACGACTTAACAATGCTGACTTGATTTCTTTTTGCAGCAACGCCCTGAAGATAATGACCGCTATGTAAAGAACTGCAGAAATGGCCGATCACCCAAGGAGACAAGGTGGTGGTTCCATGACGACAAAGTATGATGACCAGTTTTCGCGAATAAGTTCACAGAAGTAAAGTAGAGGATTGTCCTTCTGAATGAAATACAAAATCGTGGGAAAAAACATAACGAGAAACCAGGATCACTTTAATTAAATGGAAAATTATTCTCCTGTAAATTAAAATTGCCTGGTAATTTGTAAAGGAAGAGGAAATCAGGAAATTATGTGAGCAACTTTGATGATCAAACAATTCAGAACAATGTTGTTAATCTCAGTGGTATTTAAATATGGATATTGATGGCTGATTAACCCTCATTTAGTTTATATATGTCATAAATGGCAATATACATGCATTTTATTTGTGGTTTGGATAATGGTATACAATAAAACTGGTAATATTTACATGTTTGGCAGCTAAATTGTAGACTAGTTTCCATTTAGTAATCATACAATTTGGAATGGTTCAACTTACCAGCTCTAGAATGATAAAATCTTACTTTTGATTTTCGTTTATAGTGGTGTCCTTATTTATCTATTATTCTATTATCTGTTTGGAATCTGTATATCAAAGTGGTATGTTTTTTTATTTTATTTTTTGTCAATATGATTGAAAACTATATAAGTATATGTGGATGATTTATTTTTTAATTTTTTTTTAGAAAAACTTTGAACTTTTGTTTGAAACACTTGGATGACATGTTGAAGAGGATTGTCTTAGGGAACAAGATTTCTTCAAAAGACATTGAGATGTATCAATCTAAAATTTAAAATTGAGGTAATAGAAAAATTGCTACTACCGTTATATGTGAGCAATGCATCACACAAAACTTTAGAGGTTGTTTTGGTATTATTGAGAATCAAAGGCAGCAAAACTGCAACATGTAGAAAAAGGTTGGAGAAGGTGGAGCCTTAGAGGTGGCAGTCAAGCATTACAGTCCGAATTCCGCAACTGGTAGCACAACAGAGCTTTGGGCAGTCAAGAGTATGAGTGATAGACAACAATCAGGTCTTATGGGAAACAACTCTTGTTCATCGAGGGACAATCGTGTCTCAGGATGAATCATATTAGTTAAGTGACGGGTCATGTCTTAGGTCCAAATTGGATATCTAGAGTTTTGACTGTTAAAAATATGATTCTTTGTCACTTTTGTTAGGATGAAAATAGTGATAATCCTAGTGAGAGAAAAATTTAGGAGGTTACACTAGAAATTCTTATGATTCGTCATTTTTGAAATTTGGATATCTTTGAAGATATCGGAAGGGATTGAGAAAGACTTCTAAACATCTTGGATTTGTATGATTTACATATTGAAAGTTGGAGAGATTGAAAAACAATTGGGGTAAAAAAATATGAGTTATTCTTGGGAATTTAGAAGGTTACTTTTTACACATATGTAATCTCTTGCAATAATTTTTGAAATGGAGGAAATCAAAAAGCTGTTATCTTCTCCAAAATAAATCAATTTGATTAAGTTGGATAAACAAATTCTGTGTACTCTTCTTTTATCTTCTTATAGTTCGTGTGGATTTGGTAATATTTTTATGTGTATTAATTTTAGTCGATGTCATTTATTTTGTTTCTCATTATTCTTTATCTTACACATCAAAATTCTTAGTATGATTGATATATTATTATATTTCACAACATAATCAATCCAATCACACTTTTTTCTTGGCAATTTCTTTTTCCACCTTATAGGTTTTCCCAAACCTTCGGTGAAAAGTAAAAAATGTCTCATTTTTCAGCATCTCTGGATGCACTATTTTCACATATAATAAGCGCAATTGGGTTAGGGATGGCAAGCAGACCCAAACCCGCGGGACCCACCTACACCCGAATCCGCGTCAACGGGTGAAAACTCAAGTTGACTGGGTTTGGGTTTGGATTCGAGCCGATATTTCGGGTACGGGATTGGGTAGTGTGAAACCCGCACCCGAAATCCAAAATCGCACCCGCTTTTATATATATATTGGAAAGTTGTAGGAAAATATCTTTTGGTGCGAGTTCGGGTTTGAGTGAAAAAACCCGAACCCAACGGGTGTGGCGCGTGGGTGTTATTTTGTCACCCGAATAAATTTTGGGTTCGGGTTCGAGTGCGGGTTTTGGCAGGGGCGGAGCTAAGGCCCAGCTAGCTCGGGCAGGCGCCCGGGCTTAACCCCTATTTTTTTTATACTCCTCCCAATTTAATAGTCGATTTTTAGACAAAATTAATAAAAATAAGGTGTGAAAATTAAAACAGATAAATAATTAATGGTTTAAAATTTTTGCCCAGGCTGCATAAATTTTTTGGCTCCGCCACTGAGTTTGGGTGAAACCCGCACCCAACCCGTTGTCATCCCTAAATTGGGTGAGCGAAAATTATATGGGGTATATTCAGAGATGCATCCTCGAAAACACATCATAATATACGAAATGCAGACGTTTAAATAACTAAAAATGCACTAAAGAATATTTTCGGATATGTATTTCTGAATTATTTTTTGGCAAAAATGGAGTGGCTGCATTAAAATAGTTAAAAATGAATTTAGGAATGTTTTTGAAAATGCATCTCCGGATTAATTTTTGGCAAAATAGAGTGTTTGCGTTAAAATAGTTAAAAAAACATTCAAAAATATTTTCGGAGATACATCTTAATTTTTTTTTTTTTGACAAAAATGAAGTGATTGTTTGATTTACGAAAGATGATGTGATATAAAGTGCGTTCGGAGATGTATCTCTAAAAAAAATTAGGACAATTTTAAATTTTCGAACCATATAATATAATAAGGGTAAAAAAAGAAACCTTTTTCTTTAGTCAACGATAATTCTTTTTACTTTTTTTTACACATTCCAATCTCACTCTACTTAGAATGAATGTGTTGTTTGTATCATTAAAATTGAGTAATATATTTTGTATATATATATTTTTTTAAAAAATACTTTTAAGATATGCTTACATTTTTTTTTTCTATCTTATATTTGATGTATTTGTATAACTATCAAATGGACTGATTTAAAGGAATATATTTATATTTTAAATGCTAACATTTTAGAGAAAACAATGAACTCTCTTATTCTTGAAACTAAGGTATTTATAATTAAATGGTCTAGCTCCATACTTGACCCATGATTTTGTTTAAATAAAAGTTTATTTAAAAATTTTAAACAAATTTTTAAAATAATTATTGTATACTTTGTGTTAGTCTCTTCCGTCTTTTAACTCTTTATTTTATAAGTGTGTATTTTTTTCATACCTCCTTACTAAATTGCATATTCTATTTGAGTAATTTTCATATATTGCTAAAATAAATATATAGAATTTTCGAAATTTAAATATAACAATTATCTAATTTTTCTTTTTGTGTCTTTTGAACCGTGACATATAGGATGAGACATTTTTCTTAAAACTATAAAGAAATTATTAGTACTAACTGCTAACTAAAGATCATTCCAAAACTATCTGGTTGCAAACAAACTAACATATTGAAATGATATGATTGATTGATTAATTAATTAAGGACATTGGAGTGAGAAGCAGCTTTGGGTAAGTAAGAACTTAAAACTTATAATCAAATCATGAGAAGCATGTGACAAAGGTGAGAAGATGGGATCAAGTAGATGTGACGAGTCCTATGCTAACAAACAACGTTAATATCTTCGAACTCTCTCAATCACATTGCCGTGCCTCGATGTTCTGTAACAAGTACAGCCACAAGATACACATACATACATCTATAATGACATGACATGTTCTGTTACAAGAGGTACAAATGTCAAGTGTTTGCTATCAACACATCACGGATAGATATTAATCCATCAGAAACTAGTACAGTCAAGAGGATGGAAATTTCGGGAATAAATCATCTTTATCAATCCTAGTGGAGGTTTATTCCTCTTGAATTCTAATGAGCCTAAGGATTTGATGAGTTTGAATATAGGATAGGATATGTCTTGTTATGAGTTTTTGGTAATTTAAGTATGTAGAATAATTGTTTTTAGAATTGCTATAACTTATTATACATTCGTAGAATAAGTGTTTTTGAGAAGTACAAGAAGTCGAAAGGAAAATGACTCAAAGAGAAGATAATTTTTAGAATTTTTGTGGAAAATAGTCTCAAAATTCAAAGAATTCGACTTGTCAAAAAGGTGAGAACATCTGCAACAAAAATGGTGATCAAGGCAACTTTAGAGGCAGAAAAGGAAAGATTGATATGAGCACGACACAATGTTACAATTGTCAAGAGTTCGATCATTTTGCAAGAGATTAGAACGCGAATAAGAGGGAATCTCTAGGAGATAAAACCAAGGTTGTAAGACAAGAGGTTTATAAAAAGAATACACTCTTGGTCATGATCACGGAAGGTGAATGCAACATCAATAGGCTGCAGGGCAGCAGGAGCAGTTCTACGCATATGACGGGGAGGAAGGATTGATTTGTCAAATTCAATCAAGCCACAAAGAATAAAGTGAAATTCGCAGATGACACCACTTTAGCGGCTGATGGGATTTGTGATGTTTTAATCATGAAGAGGGATGGTGATAATTCCTTGATCAAAGATGTATTGTACATTCTAGGAATCAGATGTAACCTTCTAAGTATTAGCCAATTGCTTGAGAAGGGTTACAAGATTCGAATGGAAAATAAGGCGTTGCGTGTTATGGATGTAAACAGGGTTTTGGTCCTTAAAGCTCATATAACTGCCAATAGAACTTTCAAGATTGAGTTTAAGGTTATGGATGAAGGAGTGAAAAACACTTAGAAAGGGGGGATTGAATAAGGGTTCTTTCTCAAAAATGGTAGATAAAAATAAATAACACAATTATTTTTATCCTGGTTCGTTGTTAACTAAACTACTCCAGTCCACCCCTGACAAGGTGATTTACCTCAACTGAGGATTTAATCCACTAATCAAACTGATTACAATGGTTCTCCACTTAGAAACACTCTAAGTCTTCTAGAGTATCCTGATCACACCTTGATCACTCTAGGAAATCCTTTTACAATCAATGTAAAATAAATATTACAAGAGTTTAATTTGCTTCTAAGAAAGCTGTAATCACCAAGTGATATTTCTCTTAAGTTCTAGTTCGTAACACTCACTAAAATATTACAAAGTTGTGAGGTTGAAGATGAAGTTCTTCTTTGCTTTCTTTGATTTCAGTTTGACAGCGTTTTGGTATTTTTGCGCAAGAGTTGTTGTTGCTTCTGAATCAGAACTTCTATTTATAGGCGCTGAGGAAAAATGACCGTTGGGAGCATTTAATGCATTGCGTGAATAGTACACTGCTGCATTTAATGTTTCACACTTTTGTCAACTACCTCGAACCATGCTTTCACTGCTTTTACTGACTTTGCCTTTTGTAGCTTCTAACGTTCCTTTTGTCAGTCAGAGATTTGACGTTATAGGCTTTTCATCTTGTACTTTCTTCTGGACTCAGAATATGTAGAATAGACGTTTGAATATCAGAGTCTTTAGCTTTGGTGCAGATGCAACTTCTGTCTTCAGACTTCAGAAGTGCTTTGAGCGTGATACCATCAGAACTTCAGAGCTTTCCTTCTGACTTCCATCTTCTGATGCTTTCCAGTTCATGTTCTGATTCTGCAGGACCATCTTCTAATGTCGTGCCAGACCATGTTCTGATGAAGTCATACAGAACTTCTGGGTCAGAGCTTCTGAGCGCTGATTTTGTGCATACTCTTTTATACTTTTCCAGAAATGGAAAACATGAATAATTAGAGTACCACATTCTCTTATACAAAATTGATATATAATGTTATCATCAAAACTAAGAATATTGATTAGAACATTTCTTGTTCTAACAATCTCCCCCTTTTTGATGATGACAAAAACATACAGAATTGATATGAATTTGTATCAGAATATTAGATGAAAAAGACAATACACAGATTTAGCATAAAGCATATTAATCAGAGTGTGTGAATATGTCTCCCCCTGAGATTAACAATCTCCCCCTGAAATTAATACTAGAAGAATTTATAAATAAAAGACTTCCCTGAGTATTTTTCCATTTCAGTTGAGACTTTCACGTTGAACTTTGAACTTCAGATAATTCAGAGCTTCACTTCAGAGCTTCCATTGGACAACTTCAGAGCTTTGAATTTATCTTTGAGATCACTTTGCTTTATTAGAGCTTTAAGAAGGCTTGCTTGAATCAGAGCTTCATTGCTTCTTGTATCAGAGCATAAAATTCTTGAATAAGAACATAGCTTCTTTCTGATCTTGGAACTTCTTGTATGGGAGCAATCAGAGCAAGATCTGTATCAGAGCACTTTAAGGTATAGCTTGTATCAAATCTTGAAACTTTATGTATCAAAACATTAAGCTTGATTGCTTCAACTCTTAGAGATTTTCTTTAGATATGCTTCTCTCCAATATTTGCTTCTCCCCTTATTGCTTCTTCCTATATTGAGCTTGTTCAGAGTATCATATTCCTGCAAAACTATCAGAGACAGAAAACTTGCAATATAATAGTTAGGAATGTTGAGACTTAAGCTCAGCAGCTGATATTATAAATCAATTCAATTAGCACGCTTCTCCCCCTTTTTGTCATAACATCAAAAAGTGTAAAAGATTCAGATGAAAAGACATATAGAGTGAAGAAAGAAATAGTTTTCATTGATTAATCAAAAGGAGAGTACAAAGTAGATGCATAATCAAACAGATGCAACAACAAAGAGAACAATCTAAGACATAAAGACACAGACTACGACTGGGTTAGCTTAGAGGCTAAAGCTGCCAGAAGGTTCTTAATCTCAGCAGTGTCTTCAGCTTGCTTCTTGGAGGTTTCTTCTTGACTATGCATCCAAGTTCTGAATTCATCGTTGGTCTCATCTTGTTTGTCCAAACAATTGTACACAGAAGCTTGATTCTCTTGGAGCTCCTTCAAAGTGTTCATCAACACAGAAGTAGAAGGACCAACAGAAGTAGGAACATCAGAGGCTTGAATCATCTGATTTTCAGCAATTGGTTCCTCTTCAACAGAGTTTTAAAGTCCCCAGTCAGAGCTGAGAACGGATAAGGCTTCCAAACAACTAGTGGCAAAGGATTATCCACTTCCATTTCATCAATGAAGGGAGCTTCTTCCAGAGGCTTCCAATCAGAGATAGGATGAGAGTAGACGCCAGCAATGTACTCCAAAGCAAATCCAGCAGGACCAGGAGCAGCAGCTAGGAAATCCTTCTGGAGGTCCAGAACCTCTGCCTGCACATCTTCAGCAAAATCTCTCCAGAGCTTTTCAGCAGCCACACCATCCAGCTTGGAGTCATGGACAACCTTCAGATAATCCAGCCCTGTTCTGACCTTAAATTTTAATAACTCAAAACGAGTATCAACAGAAGGTTTAGGTGGGTTATATCCGAGGGTGGTTTTTGGATTGAAGGGGTTAGAAACAGAGTATGGTTCAAAAACTCTATCAAACAAAGAATGGGTGTTTGAAGAGGGTGGAGGACGTGAAGATTCTGCTTCATTGTCAGAGTCAATGACTATAACAATGGGGTTAGATGAAGGTTTATTGGGTTTAAACGAGTTCATGAGGTGAATGAATGAGTCAGAGAATGATGATTCTAGAGAGGGGAGGTTGAAGAACACTGGAGCGTCAACATGTTAGGGGTCAGAAGATTGGAGTTGAGTTTCAGAAGGTGGGGGTTGAGGTTGAACAGAAACAAGAATATTTTCATCAGGGAAGATGGTGTTTAACGGTTTAGGGTCAAGAATTTGTTCAGAATCAAGAATAGGCTTTTTGCCTTTAAACTTGAGGGAAGCAGAAGATGGAGGGTTAGAAATTTTGGTGGTTGGAGGAAGATTTTTTGGGGCTTTTTCTGGTGTTTTTTTGGAGGTGGTTCTGTTGATACAGGTTTAGAAATTAAAACAGAATCAGAAACAGGCTCAAAAATAGTAATACCTGAAGATTTCTTCTTCTTCTTCTTCTGAGGCTTGGAAGGCCCATCACCAACAGTCTTCCTCTTTTTCTCCTTTTTCTTTTCTTCCTTCTTCCCTTCTCCTTTTTCTTGACTTTCTTCTTGAACTTCTGGCTGTTCTTTCTTCTCTTTCTTTTCCTTCTTTTCTTTCCTTCCTTCTTGCTGGTCTTGCTTTGTTTTCTTCTTCTTTTTCTGTTCCTCTGTTTCTAGTACTAGATCAGCTGTAGTGAGAAGCTTTTTGTTGCTTATCCACACAGGATCATACTCAGAGCCTTCCTCTTTGCAGAGTTTCAGATAGCTGACAACAACATTAGGATGCTCATTTTTGAAAAAGAGTTCAAAATCAGCCAGAGCAGGAGCCTTTCTAGTCAATATTTCATGGTCCACGTTGGGAGTAACAACAATCGTCTCAATCAGATTCATCTTTTTCATAGTGTGGGCATTCATGGTACTTCCACACATTGCAAAAGGATCTTTGATAATTCCAGCCTTTTCCAGATCACCAACTAATCCAGTCATGACATACTTCCTTGGCATAGAGTTCTACAAGTCCAAAATGGGACTGCTTATGCATCAAAGGAGATATGATCTTGAGATATTGAAGAAGTGTGAGATTGAGCATTGTAATGTTGCCATTACACCAACTGAACCAAAGTTGCAGCTATCTAAGTATGAAGAGGAGAAGAACATAGATCAAACTCAATATAGAAGACTGATTGGATCATTATGTTACTTGTGTAATATGCCACTAGATTTGGTGTTTAGTGTCGGTATTGCAAGTAGATTCATGGAGAGACCGAAGGTGTCTCACTTGAAAGTAGTCAAGAGGATCCTAAGATACATCAAAGGATTCATTGGATGCATAATTCTCTTTCCCACAACGTACGGTTACGGGCATAAACTGAAATTTACTTGGTTTAACCGATTCTAGTTGGTGCAGAGACTATCAAAAGTCTATAACTGAATACATCTTTATGTTCGATGGAACACCAATCTCATGGTGTTCGAAGAAGGAACCAGTAGTTACACTATCTTCTTGTGAGGCCGAGTATATTTCCACTTTGTTATGTGCGTGCCAAGTCGTGTGGCTAATGAATCTATTGAAGAAGTTGGGCAGCAGTGAAGGTGAGGTTGTTACGCTCTTGGTTGACGATGTTTCTGATATTAATCTTGCTAAGAACCCAATTGCACATGGGAGGAGAAAGCACATTGAGATGATATTTTACTACTTGAGGGAGCTTGTTAGTGAAGGAAAACTAAGGTTGGGATATTGTACAAGTGAAGACCAAGTTGCTGATTTGTTGACTAAGGGAGTCACAAATGACTACAGGTTTGTGTTAACCGGCTACAACCCCGAGTTTTTTTTACTTTTCTGGCTTTCCACTTGATGCCTTTGTATCTCAATTATTGTATAAATCCCATGATGGTATGTTTGTAATCTAGAATGAATGAAATCAACAATTTCTCACCCTCAATTAATATATATATATATATATATATATATATATATATATATATATATATATATATATATATATATATATATATATATATATATATAAAACTCTATTCTCTATCATTCTCTCTTTCTCCACATACTCAAACTCTCTATTGTTTACGAATTGTGTGATTGTATGTTCTAACATGTATGATATCATTTTTAAGTACTCCCAATTGATTTTGAATGTGTAAGTTAATTTTGATATTTGATTACACTTTTTAAAATTGATTCTATTTGAAATTAAGATTTATAGCTTTTAAAATAGGATCTTTATAATGAAATTTACAATTCAATTAACTTTTTTGTTGAAATTTATCCTAGCATAAATTATTTTACTTTCAACTTACTTTTAATCATAATCAGTTTTATATAATCAATGCACTCAAAATAATTTTTCATCACCACATAACCAAACACACACATAATATTATTTAAATTTTAATAAGTTTGTTGTCTTTGGAAGTGTATGTTTGATTTGCTTTTGAGCAACTAAAATTAATCATGAATTTGTAAAATTGATTTCCACATATTTGGTTGCTTTCAAGTAAAATTGATATCCATATGTTTCGTTCACTATTGAGACACGAGATTGATAGATATATGGAGTGCACTTTGATTATCACAATATAGCACTAGTAATCAAGAGAGATGTTGCTTGAGATAATTTAGCCGGAAACACAACCATTGCAATTCTCTAGTAGGTAAGCCAATGCATAATACTCAGCCTCTGCAGAAGAATAACTCACTGTAACTTTTTTCTTGGATTTTCAAGAGACAAAATATTGGCTAATAAAGAAGCAATACCCTGAGATAGATCTTCTTATATCTACATGACATCCCCAATTAGCATCACCCAAAACCAAGGATTTATAAGTTAGAAGATTGTGGCAAAAAAAACCTTAAGCTGGTGATCTTTTGAGGTATCTCAAGATACACAAGGATGTACGATAACGAGTCTCAGTAGGTGCACTCATGAATTGACTCAATTGTTGTGTTGCAAAGGCAATTTCTAGCCTAGTGGTGAGAAGATAAATAAACCTACCTACTAGCCTCATATATGAAGTGATATCATTGAATGCAAAGCTTGAGTCTTAATGCAATCTAGTAAATGAATATAAAGGTATTGAGGTTGGTTTACAACCAGTGAGACCCGAATCATTGGGAAAACCAAAGAAATATTTCCTTTGACATAGAGTAATACCTTTAGAAGATCGTGTTATCTCAATTCTAAGAAAAAAATTTAATTGACAAAGATATTTGATGTTAAAGGTTTTGTCCAATGTAAGTTTCAGATCAGAAAACTCAGTGAGAGTTGTACCAACTAGGATTATATCATCTACGTATATAAGAAGAGTTGTGAGTGAAGTAGGAGTGAACTTAGTAAAGAGTGAGTGATCAACATGAACTTGAACAAAATTTTGTGCATGAAGAAATGTAGTCAATTTTCCAAACCATTGGTGATTGGCTTGTTTGCCATACACTGACTTGGTAAGTCTGCATACTTGACCTTTTGGGGAGGAATCACAGATTGAGGCATTTTCTTACAAACGACATCATGAAAATCACCATGAAGAAAGACATTATTTAAATCTAATTCATGTAAATTCCATCCATATATAAATTATAAAGAAAGTAAGACTCTAACTGTAGATAGCTTGGCCGTTGGTGAAAAAGTTTTAAAGTAATCCAAACTCAATTTGAGTGAAACCTTATGCCACAAGTATCGCTTTTAACCGCTCAATAGAATCATTTGTATGTATTTTGATCTTGTAAATCCACTTGCTACCAATAGGTGAGAAATTAGTAGGTAAATCAATAAATTCCCATGTATGAGATTAGCATTAAGAGCTTCAATTTCTTTGTCCATAGTTGCAGTCCATCTGGAATATCTACTTGGAGCTTGAAAGTTGGAAGACTCAATTTTTGTAGAAAGAGACATAATGTAGAGTTGGTAATTGGGTGAAAGATTCAAGTATGAGATGAAATTTGATAGATGCTATTGACATGTGTTAGAGACATTAGAGATACAAACACAATCTTTAAGATGTGTAGGTGGATAAATAATTCTGAAAGATTTCGTAATTTCATGTTAGGAAGGTGAAGAAATGGTTTGGACATTTATTATGGATGATAAATCAAATGAAATAGGGTTAAATTTTCTAGGCTCAGGTGTGGGATCATGTATGGCTATAGGTTTAGATTGAGGCATTGTTGTGGCTAGAGAATTGTCCTTATCAAAATAAGAAAATAATTGACTATGATTTGATGAGAGGTCAGTTTAACTGTTGGTGGTTATGGATTCATTAGAATAAAAAAGGTAAGGAAATTCGAGGTCAAAATATTTCACATTTCTAGAGACTATGATTTCATGATTTGTAACATCCAAAAGAACATATCCATTCACTCCTGATTTGTTCCCTAAGAAAGCACACTTTTGTGCTCTTCGATCAAACTTATGTCTATTATTTGGAAGTTTCTAAGCATAACTCAAACAACCAAAATAAAGATGACTGAGATCACGTACACTACCATAAAATAGTTCATATGAACATTTATTATGTAATACATTGACTAGAATTCTACTTAGGAGAAAAACTGTATGCAATACTGAATAAGTTTAATACTTCTTAGGTAATCTAGCTTGAAACATAAGAGCCCTACTGATATTTAGAATATATTGATGTCTTCTCTCCCCTGTACCATCTTGTTGAGGAGTATACAGACAACTTCTTTGATGAACGATACCTCTTTGACCCATTACGACTCCTTATTATCTTTAATTTCTTATTAAATTGAGTCTCTACCATTGCAATGAAATCCTTCACCTTATATGAAACTTTTGATTTAGACTTCAACATTACTACCCAAACATGTCTACATCAATCATCTTGGATAGTTAAGAAGTATTTAAAACCATGAACTGACTCAGTATTAAATGGCCCCCAAGTATCAAGATGAATCAAATAAAAAACACAACTACCACTTTTATTACTGATTGGAAACGGCAAAATCTTTTGTTCAAATTGTTGACATACATCACAGACTATATGAACAATAGTAGGAATATAGCTATACGTCTTATTCATGCATTCTATCTTATCATGAGATAGATGACCAAGCCTAAATTGCTATAGAACTCCTGGTGGTACTATTACATTCTTATCGAACCTATTATTAACAAAAACACTAGAAACTAACCCTACATTATGGTTTCTTTTAACTTCTTAATAGTAGAGGCCATCAAGATCCTTAGCCAAACCAATCATCTTCAAATTCTTATTTTCCTGTATCACACATTTATTAGTCTCAAAAACCAAGTTACAATCTTGCTCTTTGTACAATTTTAATAACGATATTAAATTCTAAAAAAAAACTTATATGATGTGTGACTTGTGTCTAATATCCAGTCCATATTACTATGTTTTTCATTAAAATTAGCAACATAGGAATTAAATCCCTTAGTCAAGTTAACTGCATGTGCTTTTCTAAAGTAACATCATCAAATTTTGAGACTGATCCTTGGTTAATGTGTAATACGGTGGGAGAACTGACTATTTAAAAAGATGTTGCCGATAGCAAGAGTCGCTACCGACTTTTATTTTATCTAATTGGAAAGGCTAAAAGAACAGGAAAGACCTTTTTAAAAGACTTGAGTTCAGGGGGTAGGTTATACAAAGGGAAGGTGTAAGCACCCTTTGTATCCATGGTTATCCATGGGCTATTAATTGCTTAGCTCACTTGTTTGTTTGAATTGTTTGAAAGAGTGTCGTGTATGAAAAGGAGGTATGAAAAGTAATTTGAAAGTTGTTGTGAGCAAGCAGTTAAAAGCACCTACCCTAAATTTAACGTCTTTCTGTTCTTTAATATTTTTGTTTGAAAGGGCTATCCATACCATAATAAGGGTAGGTAGTCTTTTCATTGGATGTGAAAAGGGTCATCGAGAATTATCATTTGCCATAAGACTATCCATACCATGAAGAGGGTAGGAAGTCTCAGGGAAGCATATAATAGTCATTTTAGGCAACCAATGAGGATACCTTAGCATTCGAAAGGGACAATCATCATCTTATCGTAGGCAACCTCGCGGGACAAGATCATATACATTTGTAGGCAACATTGAAGGGACTTATGATCTTTGATGATAATAATGAACTGAGGGCAACATTTGCTAAGGCATCCTCGTATCTGAGGGACTTGACTATTTTTGATCGAAGGCAACATAAGAGGAATTACCCTAAAGGTGCGTGGGTGCATCAATCACGTGATTATATTCAGATATTTATCTTGTATTAGGCAAACTAAATTTATTAACTGTTGTCACTCCCTAAATTACTAACCACACAGTTAATGAAAATAAACAGTTATAATGTACAGAAAATAAGGGCAGGAAATAAAGCTAAACTATTACAAAAAACCTTGCAAGCCTATACACATTTTCTAGAATTTAAATGGCAAAAAAATAAATAACCGAACAAATTAAAGGCACGCGACATACACTTGAATAAGAGATGAGAAAAGAATCGCGCGATAAAAAAACCTCAACAATTATAAGGTAACAGATTAAAATTAAAAGGGTTAGAGAAACCAATAATTAATAGTTATAATGAAAAATAGTTAGCAAAAAAATAAAATCAGGGTTAGAAAACCTAAAAATAAATTAGCCTAAAAATCCTAATTTGATTAAATTAACCTAAGTTTAAAAATGTTATTGTTGAATTAACCTAAATTTAAAAAATTAATTATTTAAACCTAAAAATAAATATTACTCTAAATATTAATTTAATAAAAAACAAATTAATTTTATAAAAAAATATTTTTAGAGTGATTTATGAAAATAACATGAATTTTATGGTTTGATAAAAAAAGATTAAGGTTTTAGTGAAAATTTAAATAATAAAACAATAAACTAATAATTAGAAAAATGAATTAAAGAAAAATCAGGATTTGATCTGAATGGTGTGGCTGGAGGTCCATGGGATGCCAATGAGATTTTGGAAGAGGCAAAAGCTTTATGCCCTAACAATGGTAAACTCATATTCGTGCACCGCTCATCTTTAGCCAAAGAAAGTACCTGCAAAAATAGGATCATAATAAGAACAAGAATAAAAATAATAATAGTAATAATAATAATATAATAAAAATAATAATAGTATAATAGTAATAATAACAATAATATAATAATGATAATCATAATAGAAACAATTAACAAAAATATTACTAATAATAATAATTATAATAAAAAAAGTTAGTAATGATAATAGTTATAATAATAAAATAAAAAATATTATAAAAAGGGTTTGACCTCATATAATCTACAATTTCCCTAAGAAATAAAGAAAAGTTCAAAAAGTTACATCATGGCTAAAAGGGCAAAAATCTCCAAGGGGTTAAAAAAAGGATTATGATTGTAAAAACATAAATTTAAACTAAAATGTAGCAACAATGGCCAAAACAATGATTTTTAAAAAAACAGGCCTCAGGTATATATGATTTTGGTTTTGATAGAAAATGTTTGTTTTTAGTTTTGATAAAAAGATTTAGAAAAGGTTTTTTTCTAAAAAAATAAAAGAGGAGACCTCATAGGAAATCATTGTCCATGAACCAAGAAAAAAAACAACAAAAGATATTGAAGAGATTCTTGAAAGAAAAGAGATTGAAGAAAAGTGTGTAAAAAAATGTTAGTATAGTGTAGAAATTAGGAATGGAGAATGAGATTGAAGGTGTTAAAAAAAGGGGTTTAGTTGTGAGAGAGTGAATTGAAAAGTTGATAATTGTTAGTTCTATTTATAATGTAAGAATTAGGTCAAATAAAATAAAAAAGTAACCATCAATCTATTAACCAATATAATCAAATATTTAAATCAAATTTGATTTGATTTTAATTATTGACATATTTAGCTAATTTTCCTAGAAATAAAAATAAAATAAAATAAAAAACATGTAAAAAAAAACAATAAAATAAAAAAACTATCTTAGAAGAAAAAAACAAATTTTTTCATTATATGATTTTTTTTGACAATTTCTATGATTAAAAATGAAAAAAGTGAAAAAATAATATTTTAAAATGCATAATTAATTAAATACGAAATTAATTAAAAATAATAGAAAAATATAATTTTGTGATTTTTTGAAAATAATTTAAAACAGAAATAAAGTTAGTAACAAATAGAGAGAAAATGTCAGACGTGGAATTTGAACCTGGGACCTTGCACCTACAAACCTTACACTCTTACCAAGAGACCATTACTTTTATTCGTAATAAAGTGGCGTTCTTAGATATATATGAGGGCAAATTTTAGGGTATGACATAATGTCATGCTGCCATTGCCATTGATGGATCATATTGTTGATTTTTCCTCTGATTCATCACCTTCAACTTGATTCACATCCGAATTCCCTCATCCAAAGTTAGGTGAATACTCATGCTTCTTGTAACAACCATAAAAAATGACATATCTTGCCACAATAGGTGCATACCTTGACAATTCCTCTTCCTTGGCCATATTTACCATTTCCGCTTCCTTTTCCAAATTGCTTTTGTCCATCATCTGCATTGACCAATCCGGTGTTATCCTCAATCATAGTCACACTAGATGAGGTTGATCCATACTGCAACTTTCTTTCTTACTGCATAAATAAACAAACACTCTATTTATTTATGGTATATGATCCATAAGCAGCACTTGTGATGTATTGAATATATGTCAAAATTACACAAGATGTGTGATTTTACACTATCAATACTACGTGGATTCTAGAATAACTATTTTTAGCTTAATATTTAACAAGACAAACTTAAATATCTGATTCTAACAAAACCTACGTTATAAGAATAAGTTGCTACCACAAGAAATCCTAATGACATACAATTCTAGAAAGCAATAAAGTAAATCCTAACATGCAATTTATGTGGAATTAATATATATATATATATATATATATATATATATATATATATATATATATATATATATATATATATATATATAGAGAGAGAGAGAGAGAGAGAGAGAGAGAGAGAGAGAGAGAGAGAGAGAGAGAGAAATGTACACCGAGATTTATAGTGGTTTAACTATCATCCTTGCTAAGGTTAACCTACGCTCCATTAGTTGCCCATTAAAATTTTTTGGTCTTCCACTATGATTTGCGTCAAAATTACATGAGTTTAGTACAATCACAATATCCAAATTAATGCTAAAAATATAAAATTCTTCTTTCTGGATCCTTGACGTGTGCATAGTTTATGAACTGAACTCTTTGTAAAATCTTCACTGAAATCGTCTTGGATCTTCCATCCCTAATAACTTGCTCCAAAGTCTCCATTCTGTAGCAATCTTTACTCGATCCTATCGGTATCTTGGGCATTGGTATGTTCGAAGATTGAGGAGAACTCTCACCTTGTCTGTAGGCTTCCACACAACACTACCAAAAAGAACCTGAAGAGAAGAACCTCATTCTTTTCCACTGGAATTGTCAAAACCAGCCACAACACCACAAACCTTGTGAACCTCTAAAATATTAATCAAATCTTCAAAGAAACATTGAATTCAATAAATGAATCTCCTAAACAATCCCAAATATCAATGATTGTTAGACGATAGGCTATGATTTAAAGGGGTGTGAATAGCTCGTAAATGAAATTTTCTTAATAAAAATTTATGTTTTAAAAAGTTTTAACTATGGCTTGCAAAAACAATCCAAGATAGACTATCGTCTATCCCGAACCATCATCGAAAATACTAGATATGAGTTAACCGATAGAATGAGTACGTAAGATGAGAAAGGAAACCGATATTTTTTCAATAATTTGCTTTTGAATATAAATCACACAGTAGTAACCAATTTCCTATGAATTAACACACAAAAATCAACTCAAGCAATTTGTCGTACACTTTGTAAGCAATCAATTCAAAACAGATTTTTCTTTGAATTTTGTTGATATGAGAAACCAATTACAATCACATAGATTGTAATCAAATAAAAAAATTGTTGGAAGTATTAGACAAAGAAAAACTATCTATGCATCAATCACACAATCAATGGTTTAACAATTTGCACGTAAACATAAACGAGAGAGAGAGAGAGAGGGACACAAGAATTTGTTTAGGAAGTTTCCCAATCAGCCTCACTATGGGTATGTTTGCCCCCAATTCTAAAGGAATTGAAATAATGAAAATTAATCTTTTCAAATATAATTTTACAAGAGGAAAAGAAGCAATTCAACCCTCCAAACCCTATGGTTGATGTTGATTTTATATTCTTCTCTTCCCTTGATCTTGTGCTAGACCAAGTAACCCGATACTTCCAATTTGATCCCCCCGATTACCATTACTCCTTTGACATAATCCTTTTCTTCAAAGCTTTCACTCGTCTGAATCTAAATTGCGAACGTATCGTGATCCAAGATTACCCAAGTGATCCTTCGGTTACTGTTACTCCATTGATAGAAACCCCCGTTGTTCAAAGCTTTCACTCGAATGAATCTAAATTGCACAATCTTGTGAACTTTGTATGCGCTTCCAAATCTCTACAAAAGTCAATGACCATAACACTAGAGAACTGGTTTGCATTGTCATAGAGGATAACTATGGGAAGTCCATACATGCACATAATTTTTTGCCAATCAAAACGGTGAGCTCTTTGAGCTGTGATTTTAGCTACAACTTCCGCCTTTATCCTTTTGGAAAAATAATCAAATCCAACAATTAAGAATTTTAGTTGGCTTGACGCCAGGGGTTATGGACCCAGGATATCCATGCCCCACTGGTAAAAAAGTCCAAGGCGAAGATATTGATTGAAAAAGTTTAGCTAGGGTGTGGTGAAGGCCATCATGTATATGGAGTTGGTCGCGCTTCTTCACGAAGGCGATGCTATTATTCATCATAGAGGGCTTTTCCGCTAATGTGAGTGACCATTGCAGAGCTGTTTCATGCTCGCCTAGGCACCATAGCATGGGAGAAGCCTTCCCCATTCTATTATGTTTCCCAAAGAGGAGGGTGTTCTTGGCAATCTATTTTTGAATTCTCCTTGCTTCCCCCTCGTCTAGTGGAACTTCGTTCTTCTATAGGTAACACAGTATGAACGACATCTAGCTAGACTCTAGGACAACTTCCATGGAGTATACCTCGCCCGATTCGATGATAGTAGAGGTGAGAGTCACTCGAATAGCTATTTTGTTAAACCCTGTTGTCTTTGATGTGGCAAGCTTGGACACAAGGTCTGCTCTGAAGTTTTGTTCGCGGGAAACACGTTCTATTTCAAAAGAAGTAAAACGAGAGGATAAACTTCGTACCTCTTGCATATATTTTATCACCAAGGGTTCTTTTTCCTGGTACTTCTTGGAGACTTGGCTGGAGACTTATTGGCAGTCTCTTTTGGCCTTCAGTCCGGAGGCTGCCATCTCTAAGGAAAGAACCATGCTGGTGATAAGGGCCTCGTACTCCACCTGATTGTTGTTGGCACTGAACTAAAACTTCAATTCTTACTCGATGAATATATTGACAGACCCCTCCGAGACTATCCTAGCGCCACTTCCTTTCTTTTTGGAGGCTCTATTTACAGATAATGCCCAATTTAGGGGTGTCTCTTTGTCTATAGGTGAGCTACATTTTGCCACAAAATCTTCTATAGCTTGTGATTTGATGCTTCCTCTTGAGAGATATTAGATGTCATATTCCGAGAGTTCCACCGCCTAAGATACCATCCTTCCTGCCAAATCTGACTGCTTCAAGACTTGATGAACATGATAATTGGTCTTCATAAAGATTTTGTGACCCTGAAAGTAAGGTCTCAACTTCCTTTCTATGATGAGGACAGATAGATTTACTTTCTCAATCTTCCAATAATGTGCCTTAGCCTATATGAACACCTTGCTTACGAAATACACAGGTATTTCAGCCTTGTCGGTCTTCTGGACAAGGACTGAGCTCATCACTTGATATGACCAAGAGATAGAGGATTAGTGGCGACTCCTCTATCAGGTATGTGAGAATGAGGAGTGATGTGAGGAAGGCCTTTACCTTATAGAAAGCCTTTTCGCACTCGGTGATCCATTCAAATAACTCTTCCTTCTTCAAGGCGACAAAGAAAATAAAAGCTTTGTCACTTACGCATGAAAGGAAGGGAGATAGGGCAGAAATGCGACCTGTAAGTTGTCTGAAACTTATCCATATTGGCCTCAATGCCTCTTCTCTTCAGCATGAACCCTAGGAAATTCCCAACCTGAACGGTAAAAGAGCACTTGGCGGGATTCAGGCGCATGTCGTATTTCATGACTAACTGTAGGCATTCCTCTAAATCTTATGCATAGTTATGCCCTTTGATAGTTTTCACTATCATGTCGTCAACGTAGACCTCTAGGTTCCACCCTATCTGATGGATGAACACAACGTCCATGAGTCGCTGGTAGGTGGCACCAATGTTCTTAAAGCCAAACGGTGACATTGTAGTAGTGGTTGTCATGATTAGACATAAAGATTTTTTTGGGAGCGTCCAAGGGTCCATCCAAATCTGGTTATATCTCGAGTATCATCTATACAACTCAATGTGTGGTAGCGTGAGGATCTATCGATAAGGCGGTCGATGTTCTATAAAGGTTACGAGTGTTTAGAATATGCGGCATTCAGATTGTTGAAGTCTACACATATGCACCATATGTTTTTATCTTTCCTTACTAGAACCACGTTGCCTAGCTAGGTAGGGTATTTTGTTTCGGTGATGAACCTGGCGTCAGATATTTTTTGCACCTCTTCATCAATGGTGGCACTCTTCGCCTCATCAACTTTTTGCTTCCTCTATTCCACAAGTTTGGTAGAAGGGTGGATGGTGAGGCGATGACTCACCACTTTGGTGTCTATTCCAGGCATATAAGAGAGAGCGCAAGCGAACAATTCGACATTCTTAATGAGTTGGTCGACTAGCTCACATTTTTCCACCTCATTAGATGAAGTGTTTATCTTTGTGGCCTGATGGGAGAAAGGGCCTATTTGAATTTCCTTCAAGTTCTCCGTGAGCGCGAGCCTTTCAACTTCCGAACCCAATCTAGGATCCCAACACTCGAGGTCAGTATCTAGAACATTAGAAATGGGGGCACCAACAAGGACGAGCTCTTCCCTCTGTGTCGCCAGCTACTTGGGTAACAATCTTGAGCAATCTGTTGGTTTACTTGGATTGTACCAACTCTCCCTCTAGGCAGTAGATGCTTCTGGACTAAATACAGGGTGGAAATGACCGCCACTAGTGCGTTGATGATAGCTCACCCAAAGATGATGTTATATGGCAACAAGGCATATATAATAAGGTAGCAAACATCAATGGCCTTAGAGTTTACTCCCTAGCCACTAGAGTCTCCAAGGTCACATGGCCCCTTACTTGTACCTGTTCTCTTGACAATCCTCTTAACGAGCCACTGAACACTTTAACGGCGTTAGGATTGAGTTGTTTTTTTGGAAAATGTCCCAGAACAGGACGTCAATGGAGCTGCAAGGATCTATTAAGACTCTCTTGATATCCTAGTTACCATGTTGCACAATAATGACCAGGGGGTCATTATTGTGAGGATTAACTCTGATGATGTCCTCTGTGAAAAAGATGATGTTAACTCTTATTTTCCCTCGCACGCCTCGAGGGAAACCAGGAGATATTACATTTGCTGCAAGCATCTGCAGTTCATATTTCCTTCGGGAGGAGCTAGAGCTTCCTCCACATGCGAAACCTCTGGCTATGGTATTTGTGTTGGAACTTAGAGTTTTGTCGGCCTTCTTTGGAGGGAAGATGGAAGGAGTTAGAGTGAAAGAGGTGTGACTCAGCTTAGTTTTACCAGGGCCCTGTAACACCCCTTACTAACCCCGCGGCAATTTTAAAACAATTATTCATAGTACATGAAATAAGGGTGCCACAATTCATAATAAACAAACATCATTCAGTCATGTCATGCATTCACTGAGGTAATCATCATAAATTAAAACGTTTCATGTTCACACAGCGGAAATTTATCAAAAACGGACTAAGTTTAACATCTTTAAAACTTATCCTTCAAAACATCAAAACATAACTAGAGTCATAATCATAAACTCTAAACAATCGCGTCCCCAGTGTTACAACTATCAGAGCATGACACCTGACGCTACTAAACCACTGACTCATGAGCTAATCCTCACCGAGTCGAACAGCCGCTATCCTCAATCTGAAAATGACAACATGTAAGGGTGAGTCTCATCATAATTAACAAATGTTATAAGGTTATAAAGCAATAACACATCACAGTTGTATCATTCACCCAATTGTTTCATAAACAGGCATTCAAAACAATCAAACAACAATCAACACATCATCAACATTTACAACACTGGAATGCCTCCAATCATGTTATAAATTATGCATATGTATGAACTGACACTATGCATGTGGTACCAACATCATCAAATGGGAATAACCCATGACCGATCCAACGTCGTCCAAGATACGGCCCTGCCAGCACAGATTCCACACAATGGGAATCATGCCCTTCACTGATCCAACACACCCTTATGGATACAGTATCATCAATGAACATGAATGAATGCAACATATACAACATACTTATACCATCATCATCATCAATCATCAACATCACCATCATCATTCAAGTATGTTCATATATATTAACATCATTCAATCACAATTCCATCATCATCATATACAAAACATACACGTATTATCACCAATCATCATATTCAATAACAATAGCATACATGTATTTTCATCATTCTAAAAACCATTCAATCATCATCATATAGATTATCCTACAAGGTTCGTTTAGCTCGAAACGGCGCATCAAACGGACCAACAGTTAAAAAGTTATGCATCTTTGAACTTTCAAAAATATCTCAAAACCAACAGCACGCGGCGCCATCATCAGTTCGCGGCGCGGACTGAGCGTTCCAAGAATTCCTTGGCTCTCTGCCAAGCTGTTCGCGGCGCAAACATCTACACGCGGCGCGAAGCGAGAAAAAGTTACGCCTTCGCGGCGCGAACACAGGTACGCGGCGCGACCTGAGCGTATCACAACTTCTTGGCATTCTGCCCACTTGTTCGCGGCGCCAACCCTATGCACGCGGCGCGAACCGGCGATTTCAGAAACCCCAACCTGCAGAAAACAGCATTCTACACATTCCAAACTCACCCAATTCATACCAGTACGAACCTAGGGGAATAGAATGCACAAACAACACAAAATACATCTCATAATACTCTAATTACACATCAATTGAGACCATAACAACGCAAACATCATAGATTCAAACATAGAGATCAAACATCATACAATTGACTCAATCCCTAAACCTATCATATGACTCAATCGACCCGAATTCCACATCTATTCAGTATTATCAACCCCTAACCCGATAATAGATGATAATTAGACAAGTCCCCCCTTACCTTAGCCAAATTCTTGAATTGGTTCCTCTTCCTCTTTGGTTCTCCTTCACGTTCTTCAGTTCCTCTTCTCACAGCTTCTGGTTTTCACGTTCTAATTTTTCCCTTCTCCTCTTGTTTTCCTTTATTTTATGAAAAACATAAAATTAGAAGTGGGCTCTTACACAATTACACCCCCACTTTACTAATTCCACCGCATGGCCCAATAACTTAACAATTTATTATTTTTCCACATAATTCAACAAAATGTTAATTTCCCATAATTAATTTAAAACTTGATTAAATTAATTAAATAAGAATTTTCGGGATGTTACAACTCTCCCCCACTAAAGAGTTTTCGTCCTCGAAAACATACCTCAAGCAAATAGTTCCGGATAGGAATCTTTCATCTGGCTTTCCAACTCCCAAGTGACGTTTCCATCAGCTGGTCCTCCCCAAGCTACTCTGACTAAAGCTATTTCCTTGCCCCGCAATTGCTTCAGTCTTCTATCTTCAATCCTCACAGGTAACGTTTCAACCGTTAAGTTGTCTTTAACCTGCACATCATCCACTTGGATCACGTGGGACGGATCCGAAATGTATTTCCTCAATTGAGACACGTGAAATACATCATGCAAGTTGGCAAGCATTGGAGGTAACGCAATACGATATGCCACTTCTCCCACTCTTTCTGAAATTTGGAATGGTCCAATAAAACGCGAAGTCAACTTCTTTGACTTCAAAGCTCGACCAATACCCGTCATAGGAGTAACCTTCATAAACACATGATCTCCCTCTTGAAACTCAAGTGTCTTCCTCCTTTTATCATAATAACTCTTTTGACGACTCTGAGAAGCTTTCATCTTCTCTTGAATCATCTTAATCTTCTCCGTAGTCTGTTGTACAATTTCTGGTCCAATCACAGCACTCTCACCAGCTTCGTACCAACACAATGGAGTTCTACATCTCCTACCATACAATGCCTCAAACGGAGCCATACCTATACTCGAATGAAAACTGTTGTTGTAGGTAAATTCAATCAAAGGAAGATAACTATCCCAAGCACTTCCTTTTTCTAACACACAAGCACGTAACAAATCTTCTAACGACTGAATTGTCCTCTCAGTCTGTCCATCCGTCTGCGGATGATAAGCAGAACTCAGTCTCAGCTTAGTACCCAAAGCCTTCTGCAAACCTTCCCAGAATCTAGACGTAAATCTCGGATCTCTGTCTGACACGATACTCGAAGGAATACCATGTAGACTGACTATCCTCTCAATATATAATTGAGCCAGCTTTTCCATCGGATAATCCATTCTTACCGGTATGAAATGTGCAGACTTCGTCAATCTGTCCACCACAACCCAGATAGCTTCACAATTCTTAACGATTCTCGGCAAACCCGAAACAAAATCCATCGATATGCTATCCCATTTCCACTCAGGAATAAACATCGGTTGCATAAATCCAGATGGCTTCTGATGTTCAACCTTTGACTTCTGACAAGTCAAAAACGAATACACAAACTCAGCAATTTCTTTCTTCATTCCAGGCCACCAAAATAGCTTTCTCAAATCATGATACATCTTGGTAGCACCAGGATGAATACTTAATCCACTACGGTGTCCTTCTTCTAAAATATTTCTTCGGAGTTCAGCAACATCAGGAACACAAACTCTGTCTCCAAACCTCAGTATACCATTCTCGTCAACTCTGAATTCACCGCTCTTGCCTTGGTTAATCAAAGTCAACTTGTCGACTAATTCGACATCAGCCTTCTGGCCCTCTCTGATCTCTTCAAGAATACCACTGGCCAGCTTCAGCATTCCCAACTTAACACTAGTAGGAGTACCTTCACATACCAAACTCAAGTCTCTGAATTGTTCAATCAAATCCAATTCTTTCACCATTAGCTTAGACATATGCAAAGTCTTCCTACTTAAAGCATCAGCAACTACGTTTGCCTTACCCGGATGGTAATTCAAACTAAAATCATAGTTTTTAAGGAATTCTAACCACCTTCTCTGCCTCATATTCAGTTCTTTCTGGTCAAAGAGATATTTCAGACTCTTATGATCACTGAACACCTCAAATATCGACCCATACAAATAATGTCGCCACAACTTCAAGACAAAAACCACCGCTGCCAACTCCAAATCATGAGTCGGATAATTCCTTTCATGCACTTTGAGTTGTCTCGACGCGTACGCGACCACTTGTTGGTTCTGCATCAGTACACCACCTAAACCCATCAACGAAGCATCACAATAAACCACAAATGATTCTGTCGGATTCGGCAAAATCAAAATAGGAGCACTAGTCAACCTCTTCTTCAGCTCTTGGAATCCTTCCTCGCATTTTACATCCCAAATAAAAGCCTGACTCTTTCTGGTTAATTTAGTTAACGACAATGCTAACTTTGAAAATCCTTCAATGAACTTCCTGTAATATCCTGCAAGACCAAGAAAACTACGAATCTCTGACACTGACTTCGGCGCTTCCCACTGAGATACAGCCTCTATCTTAGTAGGATCGACAACAATACCATTCTTAGAAATTACATGTCCAAGAAAACTGACCTCTTCTAACCAAAATTCACACTTCGACAGTTTGGCAAAA
This sequence comes from Vicia villosa, assembly GCF_029867415.1. Classification (NCBI taxonomy): domain Eukaryota; kingdom Viridiplantae; phylum Streptophyta; class Magnoliopsida; order Fabales; family Fabaceae; genus Vicia; species Vicia villosa. The sequence continues at coordinate 128,153,666 of NC_081181.1, read as the reverse complement.
AGTTGCTTCTCTTTTAACAACTCCAACACAATTCTGAGATGTTCTGCATGTTCTTCCTCACTCTTAGAATATATTAGGATATCATCTATAAACACCACTACGAACTTATCGAGATAAGGATGAAATATCCTATTCATATACTCCATAAATACACCAGGTGCGTTAGTAACTCCAAACGGCATTACCGAATACTCATAATGTCCATACCTTGTTCTGAAAGCGGTCTTCTGAATATCATCGTCTTTCACACGAATCTGGTGATACCCAGACCTCAAATCTATTTTGCTAAACACACATGCTCCAACTAGTTGATCCATCAAATCATCAATCCTCGGCAAGGGATACCGATTCTTGATAGTAACCTTGTTCAGTTGTCTGTAATCCACACACAACCTCATTGAACCCTCCTTCTTCTTCACTAGCAACACATGTGCACCCCACGGAGAAACGCTGGGACGAATGAACTTCTTCTCAAGTAATTCTTCCAACTGCTTCTTCAGTTCAGTCAACTCAGACGGTGACATACGATACGGTGCCATTGACACTGGGCTAGTTCCCGGAATTAAATCAATAGAAAACTCCACTTCTC